>NC_037678.1:7223388-7262526 GCF_003255815.1 Theropithecus gelada
AAAAAAAAAAAAAAAAAAAAAAAAAAAAAAAAATTAAATAACTAAAACAAAAAGAAAAAATAAAATAAAATAAAATAAAATGAGGGTAGAACTAATTGAACATCTCTTCAAGGATGTTAAAGCCCCAGAGTCTTCTCCCCAACTCCAGGAAGCCATACAACACACCTCTCAACTACTCCCTGGCAGGGCCTAGAGGTTTATACTCTGGAAAGGGTGAGAGAGATCCTCTGGACAGGTGTATATGGAATGCTGAGAATCCTCAGACTTTCCTCCCACCCCTGTCCTAGAACACTAGCAGCCAGTCCTTCACTGTCAGGCAAGAGATTGGAAGAGGTTTCTCCAGGGAATCTTACCAGCCCAGAGAAAAGGTCTTTACATAGAGACATTTTCCAAACCAATCCTCCCAGTCAAATGATCTTCAGGAAAGCTGTTATCACCAAGCCCCACTCACACACTCAGAAGGACCAATCCCATGAATAGGCAACCAAGGATTGTTAGACATGGGAGGAAAGCAGCACAGAAGAAACAAATGACTCAGGTAAAAGTAACCTGGAAGAAATAGAACTATTTTAGGGGAGGAAAACTTCCTCTTTCTTTTTTTAGAGATGGAATCTCACTCTGTTGCCCAGGCTGGAGTACGGTGGCATGTTCAAAGCTCACTGTAACCTGGAACTCCTGGGCTCAAGCAATCCTCTCGTCTCAGCCTTCCTAGAATCTAGCACAATAGGCATGCACCACCATGCCCAGCTAATTTTAAAAACAATTTTTTTTTGTACAGATGGAGTCTCTCCATGTTGCCCAGGCTGGTCTTGAACTCCTGGCCTCAAGCAATCTTCCTGCTTTGGCCACCCAAAGCCCTGGGATTATAGGCGTGAGCCACCACATACGCCCTAGGAAAAAATTTTTAAAACTGCCATTGACATTCTTAGAGAAAGAAAAGAAGATATTATACTCATGAAACAAGAACAGGGCACTGTAAAAAATGAATATTTTGAGAGTCTAAAAAGAGCTCTTAGAAACTAAAAACAGCAGAGATTTTAAACAATTAGTAGAAGAGTTGGAATATAAATTTGAGGAAATATACCAAAAGGACAGAGATGGAAAATAGAAGGTACGATGATTAATTTTATGCATCAATTTGGCTGGATCATGGGGTGCCCAGATGTTTTGCTAAACATTATTCCAGAATGTGTCTGTTGAGGGTCCTCCCTGAGGAGATCCACATTTGACTTGGTAGCCTGAGTAAAGCAGACGGCCCTCCCTAGTGTGGGCAGGCACCACCCAAACCTTGAGGCCCTGAATAGAACAGAAAGGTGGAGGAAGGGCAAATTTGCTGTCTGCCTGACTGCTTGAGCTGGATGTTAGTCTTTTTCTGCCCTCAGACTAAGACTGATGGGAACCCCAT
Source organism: Theropithecus gelada (assembly GCF_003255815.1). NCBI lineage: Eukaryota > Metazoa > Chordata > Mammalia > Primates > Cercopithecidae > Theropithecus > Theropithecus gelada. The sequence goes on from NC_037678.1 coordinate 7,224,794, forward strand.
CAGCCCTTGGGTTCTCAGAACTATACCGCCGGCTTTCCTGAGTCTCCAGCTTTCAGATAGCAGATTGTGGGTCTTCTCACATTACACACACACACACACACACACACACACACACGGTTGGTTCTGTTTCTCTGGAGTGACTTCATAAAGAAGTGGGGGAAAAAACAATGGAGCAGTTCAAGACTTTTATTTTATTTTATTTTATTTTATTTTATTTTTGTAGAAACGGGGTTTCGCCATGTTGCCCAGGCTGGTCTCAAACTCCTGGGCTCAAGCAATCTTCCCACCTCAGCCTCCCAAAGTGCTAGGATTACAGGCATGAGCCACTGCACCCAGCCTATATCCAGTTAACAGAAGGTTCAGAAAAACAGACCAGAGAAAGTGGGGGAAGAGATTAATAAATAATTTGGGGAGTTTTTCAAAATTAAAGGGCCCAAATTTTAAAATGTGCAAGGATCCACCAAGTACTTCTTCAGGCAAGCTATAAAAAGGGAGCCCTAATATGACACATCATCATGAAACATGAGCCTCGGGGACAAAGAGAAGATCCCACAAGCTTCCAGGAAGAAAAAACGGCAGGAATAGCTCTGGACTTCTTGACAGCAACATTGACAGTCAGCAGGTGTAGGAGCAATGCTATGAAGTGCTGAAGGAAAAGTGTTTCCAACCTAGGTTTCTTTGGGTTGTTGTTGTTGTTGTCATTGTTGTTTTGAGACAGAGTCTCCCTCTTGTCGCCCAGGCTGGAGTGCAGTGGCACAATCTCCAGCCCACTGCAACCTCCACTTCATGGGTTCAAGCTATTCTCCCACCTCAGTCTCCCAAGTAGCTGGGACTACAGGCACGTGCCACCACGCCTGGCTAATTTTTTGTATTTTTAGTAGAGACAGGGTTTTACCATGTTGCCCAGGCTTGTCTCGAACTGCTGACCTCAGGCAATCTGCCCACCTCGGCCTCCCAAAGTGCTAGGATTACAGGCATGAACCACCGTGCCGGGCCCCAACCTATATTTCTTTACTCATCCAAGCTATCAGTCAAATGAGAGGATAGAATAAAGAAAGTTTTAGACATACAAGGTCTTGAAACACATACAGTCAGTCCTCATTATTCTTGGATTCCATATTTTTGAATTCACTTAATCAATAAAATGTAAGTGTAACCCCCAAACCCGTATTCACACGGCTTTTGCAGTCATCTGCAGACATGCCTACAGCAGCAAAAATTTGAGTCACTCGATGTGCATGTTTCCAGCTAAGGTTGAACAAGGCGACCCTCTGCCTTCTTGTTTTGACTCTGATGGTGTAAACAAGTTTCCTTTTTGCAGTCTGGTTAGTGCCATGTTTTTCACATTTTTTGTGCTTTTTGTTGATGATTTTGCTGGGTTGTTTTTCATTTTGGTTTGGTTTTGCTTTTGGCTTTTTTTTTTTTTTTTTAATGGAGTCTTGCTCTATCACCCAGGCTGGAGTGCAGTGGTGCGATCTCAGCTCGCTGCAACTTCCGCCTCCCAGGTTCAAATGATTCTCATGCCTCAGCCTCCCGAGTAGCTGGGATTACAAACATGTGTCACCACACCCAACTAATTTTTGTATTTTTAGTAGGGATGGGGTTTCATCATGTTGGCCAGGCTGGTCTTGAACTGCTGACCTCATGTGATCCACCTGCCTCAGCTTCCCAAAGTGCTGGGATTACAGGTGTGAGCTACCGTGCCCGGCCTGGATTTTGTTGTTGTCATTGTTGTTGTTGTTTTGTTTTGTTTTGAGACAGCGTCTCACGCTGTCACCCAGGTTGGAGTGCAGCAGCATGATCTCCGCTCACTGTAACCTCCACCTCCCAGGTTCAAGCAATTCTCTTGCCTCAGCCTCCCTAGTAGCTAGAGTCACAGGCATGCGCCACCACATGTGGCTAATTTTTGTATTTTTACTAGAGACGGGGGTTTCACCATGTTGGCCAGGCTGGTCTTGAGCCACTGTGCCCAGCTGATTTCGCTGTTTTAAATGACCCCCTCCAAGCGCAGTGCTGAAGGGCTGTTGATATGGTTTGGCTGTGTCTCCACCCAAATCTCATCTTGAATCCCCACGTGTCGTGGGAGGGACCCATGGGAGGTAATTGAATCATGGGGGCAGGTCTTTCCCGTGTTGCTCTGGTGATGGTAAGTCTCGCGAGATCTGATGGTTATTATAAGGGGGAATTTTCCTTTCCTCTTTGTCTGCGACCATCCACGTAAGATGGGACTTGCTCCTCCTTGCCTTCTGCCATAATTATGAGGCCTCTCCAGCCACGTGGAACTGTAAATCCAATTAAACCTCTTTCTGTTGTAAATTGCCCGGTCTCAGGTAAGTCTTTATCAGCAGCATGAATATGGACTAATACAGCTGTCTAGTGTTCCTAAGCACAGGAAGTCTGGGGTATGCCTTACGGGGAAAGCCCACGTTAGAGAAGCTTCGTTCAGGCAGGAGTTAGAGTGCTGTTGGCCATGAGCTCAGTGTTAATGAGTCAATATATATTAAATAGGGTATCTTTAAACAGAAACATATACAAAACGAAGTTATGTGTTGATCAGTTGGTGACAACACTGTGACCCCAGACTCATAGGAATGGAACCCTGTATTTCTCTCTTAGAGTAATGGCTTAGTTTTGGGTAATTCAGCATTTTTGGCGACTTTATAGACCGTAACTGGTGTGAATGAGAATAGACTGTGCTTTCCTTACATGCTTTCTTTGGAGGTTACTAGAGAAGATACTTCACTAGAATAAGGGCTAAATCAAGAAAGAGGAAAATATGGAATACGGAAAAAAGAGAAAGGCAAGGGGGATCCCAGGCTGCTGGGGGCGGGAACCCTATAGGCCTGAGGCACCAGGCTCTGGCTTCCCTGGGCAGATAGGCCTGAAGACCCCTGTGCTTCAAGAAGCCCTGCAAGGAAAGTGCAGGACCGAATTAGCAACAATTGTCTAGAGAACGATGCAAAGGAGAAACCAAGAAAACGATTTGCTGGGGTGAGGGTAGGGAGTACGACTGTGCGGGAAAGGTTGACAAAGAGGTCGGCCATTTCTTTGCTGCTGGAAGCCGTTTACATGAATTGACTCACTGAAAACAAGGCAAGGTCGAAGGCAATCAACCAAAAGGCTGAAGAATTTGTCCGGGATCACACAGCTAAGTGGCAGGAGGAGGACTAGAACCCAGGAAAGTGGCTCAGGACTCCTTGCCCTTCACCACTGACAATGCTGGTGTCCTAAGAACAGGTCTGAGGGTGGGGCTCAGGTGCGCACAGTGAGTAGGGGCCAGGAGGCAGTGATATCCTCACCTTCCAGAAAGAAAGGTCAACCAATGAGGCTGACAACTAAAACAAACTCGAGATGGCATCTCAGAGGCCAGGCAGAGTGGCTCACGCCTGTAACCCCAGCACTTTGGGAGGCCGAGGCAGATGGATCACCTGAGGTCAGGAATTCGAGACCTGCCTGAGCAACATGGCAAAACCCCACCTGTACTAAAAATACAAAAATTAGCCAGGTGTGGTGGCAGGCATCTGTAATCCCAGCTACTCAGGAGGCTGAGGCAGGAAAATCACTTGAACCTGGGAGGCAGAGATTACAGTAAGCCGAGCTCATGCCACTGCACTCCAGTCTGGGCAACAGAGCAAAACTCTGTCTCAAAAAAAAAAAAAAAAAAAAAAGATGCAGTCTCAGAGGCAAATGACACAGGGTAAAAACAAAATACTTGGTTAAAGAAGGTGAAATAGTTGCCTCTGGGGAGGAGACGGCGGGGGTTGGGGGGTGAAGGACAGGAACAGGGAACTGCTGTTGCTGTTAACAAACCTTGTAGAACTATTTGCCTGTATAAGTTTGATAAAAATAAAAGCTAAAAATAAAGAGAAGAAATAAACACTGTTCCCTGATCCTAGACAGAGCCTGCAAGCCAGGGCTGCCAGGTGGGGCCCCAGGGCTGGGGTAGCCGTGGCTTTCCATGTTTGCCCTGGAGACTTTGTCTTTGACCTGTGAGACAACCTCTGGCCCTCCAGCACCAAGCAGGGTGATGGGGGGGATGAGGGAGTGGGGGGAAGGTAGGAGGGCGGGGAGGTGATGGTTTCCCTGTGTGAGTTATGGCCCCGGATTGGTTGACGATCCCAGCAGGGAGGGAATCGCCCCCCTGTGGAAGACCCCAGCTGCACCAACCTTCCTGCTCATTCAGGGGCTCCTGGGATTGACATATCCATGTCAATTGCAAACGAGGGGTCCTCCCACAGCTGCTCAGCCGGCCCCTCATCTGAGACCCGTGCTCCATAAAAGAAGCTGGGGCGGCAGAGGGCTGTCACCTCACACGCTAATGACATGGGCACGGACATAAGAGGCCCCCAAGAGACACACCCAGCACCTGAGGTCACAGAGACAAAGTAGAATCCACAGAGCCGTGGTGCCCCAGGGAGGCAGGGGACCCTCATCCCACCTCTAATCCCGCCCTGGTCCCCACTCCCCAGTCCAGATGGGACTCCCTGCCTCCTTCCCTGATGTCCCCGACACTGACTCACTGTGGGTGGCAGCTTTTATGTAAGAGTCCCAGGTGATGGCCCCCACAACAGATCTTCTGAGGCTGAGTATTAGACACCACTGCATACCCACCTCCCCCCTCTTTTTCTCTTCCGGTCAAACTCAATAATGGAGACAATCTCCTTCCTCTAGGAATTTCAGATGCGGAGAGGCCCAGTTTTTCCTCATAGCTATGATAACTGTGTCGTCTCATCTGGCCCTTAGCAATTTTTGAACCCCAGCACATCCAGCTAGTGGAATTAATACTTCTTGCCTACTTCTCAGGGTTCCTTCGAGGGCCAAATGAATCATGCAGGCTGGGGTATTTTGGGAAATAAAAGGGTGAGAAATCCAAAGAATATTTTGAGAAATGCGAGCAATCAGCCCTTTCAGATGTTCAAAATAGATGATTAAGTCCCTGATTAAACAGCAGAGCCGGCATGAATGGAACTGACCAGAGAGGACAGAAATGTTCTCATGTACATGAATTTAATACATGACCAAGCTGTCTTCAGTGGGCAAAGAACAGTGGAAGGAGTAGCCAATACAAAAGCAGCTTGGGGGCTGGGCGCAGTGGCTCACACCTGTAAACCCAGCACTTTGGGAGGCCGAGGCGGATGGATCACCTGAGATCAGGAGTTTGAGACTAGCCTGACCGACATGGATTCTCTACAAAAAATACAAAATTAGCCAGGTGTGGTGGCGCATGCCTGTAATCCCAGCACCTCGGGAGGCTGAGGCAGGAGAATTGCTTGAACCTGGGAGGCGGAGGTTGCAGTGAGCCAGGATCATGCCACTGCACTCCAGCCTGGGCAAAAAGAGCAAAACTCCATCTCAAAAAAAAAAAAAAAAAAAAAAAAGCTTGGATGCCTTCTTCACATCTTTCACAGATGCTGAAAAAAGGAATTATTTATCAAGCAAAGCAAACCCTAGGAGGGCTGGCCAAAAATATAAGTGAATATTGACCAGATCCCAGGAGGAATGGGAAGTCTTCGAGCTTTAAAATCATTAAGGAGATTTTTTTTAAGGGAAGGAGAAGTGATTGACGACTATATAAAAACAAAAAAACAAATCTCCCATACCACAGAAAAAATAATGGGGGTAGAAGGGAACTAGATTGACAATCAAATGAATGGCAAAGGGTTAATATCGGTAATCTGTGAAAACATTACACTGGCTGGTAAGAAAAGCCTTAAACCAACAGGGTTTTTATTTTCTTTTATTTTTTGGAACTTGACAAAATGATACCAAATTTCATCTGGAAAAATAAACATGTGAGACCAGCCAGGGAAATTCTGAGGAAAAACAAAAGTAGTGGAGGAGGGCTGGCTTTACCAGATGTTAAAACATCTTAGGAAAGTACAATAACTTTTAAAGTTTAGCCCTGGAAAAGAAGCAGACAGTTCCATCCAGACGCGAGTGCAGAAATGGTGGAAATATGTAGGATTTCAGCATGTGAATGAGAAGGAATTTCACATCAGAGGGGAGAGGTGTGTTGTTCAAAGTAAGGTATGGAGATAAGTGGGTAGTTGGCCATCTGGAAAAAATAAAACGGAATCCCTACCTCACCCCCTACACCCAGATCAGTTCCAGATGGGTCAAAAATTTAAACCAAAAAATTGAACCATAAAAATTCTAAAAGAAACATAGGTGAACTTACAGTCTTTAGAAAAGAAAGATCTTTATAAGCAGGATACAGAACCCAGAAGCCACAATAAAATTCATTTGGGGAAATCGATGGGTCAGAAGTCCCAAGAATATTTTGAAAAAGATGGGGAATAAGCCCTCTCTGATATTAAAATACATGATTAATGGGGAGATGAGAAACTGTGAAGTTGCGACATAATGAAAAGAAACATAAGTTTAAGTCCATTTTCCACATATACTAAAGAATAAATTATTTATAAAGCAAATCAAATATTAGGCTGGCCAAAACTGTAAAGGAATATTGAACAGGACTCTGAAGGAATGAGAACCTTGCAAGCTTTAAAATGATTTAGGATATCGTAAAGGAAAAGGTGAACTGATTCAGCTATTTAGAAAAGACCTTCTATATCAAAATATCAAAGTGCAACAATTTTAACTACATAACATTTTTTCATTTCTAGGTGAACAAAAAGGGAATATACCAAGTCAAGACAGAGCTGAACAGGTACTGACATTTACAGAATTAATTGCTTTAATTTAGAACATGTTCATACAAGTAAATGAAAGAAAGAATTAAAACCTAACAGATAATTGACAAAATCTGAATATGAAAAGGCAACTCCCAGAAAAACAAATTCAAGTGAATGGTAGCCATATGAAAAATGTTCAAGCTCACTCATCACCAAGAAACAATACAATGCCCTTTGGGGATAGGTTAAAAACCTATCAAATTGGCCAAGATTTTTAAGTTTGAAAATACCCTAAATATATGGAAAAATAACTATTCTCAAACACTGTAGTGGGAGTATAAATTGGTCTTTTCTACTCCTTTTAATGGCTGTATAATACTCCATGTGTGGATGTAGCAACATTTATTCAACCAGTTCCTGTTTATGGACATGAAGGGTTTTTTTCCTTCCACTTTAGAATGAAAAGTGGTACCATGATGAACATCCTTGTACACACATCTTTGCATCCATATGTAAATACATTTGTAGTAGAAATTCTTGACAATGGAATTTTGCAGTGAATGCTGGTTTGCTATGAAAATTTCGAAAGATGTTTCCAAACTGCCTCCCGTGAGGTTACAGTCGTTTACACTCTGACCAATTGTATGTGAGCTGTGTTCCTATACCTTCTCCAGCAGCAAAAATTATAGCATTAATATTGTTTTGTTTTCATTGTTTATTTTTTAAAAGGGCAGTGGGGTGGGGTAGAGTGGGGTGAGTAGGGGGATTGCCAGGAAATTGCAACTTGTGGTCCAAATATAAGACATTTTCCTTTCTTCACCTTTGCCACTTACCTTCTGTGAGCTCCTCAGCTTATCCCCTTCCCTCCCTGGGCCTCAGTTTCCCCATCTGTGAAACAGGAGAATGAAATAAATTGACATTTTTCAAACTTATTCACCAAATGACAAAGCTGAGTGAGGTGATCTTACCTCTGTGTGTCTGGGGTGGGTGGGAGGTCACCCCTGCCCACTCTTCCCTCCAACATACCAGAGAAGCAACCACACATCAGGGGCTCCAGCCTGGCCCAGCCCAAGCATTCAGGACTCCAGTCTCATCCCCAAACTGCAGCTGAGGAAGGTTGGGAAGCCAATTCTGTCGCAAAGGTGGTTGCTTTCCTGCCATAAGTAACGTTGGACCCCAGGCCTGCCTTTCCTGTTGTCTTAGGTGTGAGCCATTCAAACACCAATTTGCCCTGAACCATCTGTGGCTCCCCATTGCCTAGGGAATTAAGGCTGACTGGCTTCATTGATTGTGGCCTTGAGGCTCCAGATTCTGGCTCCAGCCTCTCTCTCCATGGTCTGGCCAGACACCCAGTTTCTATCTCCTGCAAACCAAGCCTTGATCACATACCTTATCCAGGGGCTCCCCCTCCTGCAGGCCTTTGTTCACCCACAAGGTCTCCCGCCCATCTCTAATGACTTCCTTTACCACCAATTGTGTGTGCCCTTGTGCGTAATCTACAGTGTGTAATGAGGTGTAGGAATCAGAGGCCATAAGGTTATAACAGGGAAATCTATAAGCCTTCATCAAAGCTTTCCAGCTTGGTGAATCTTAAAGAATCTAAGAGGAAAAAAAGCAAGCATATTCAAAATAGAGCAAGTATAATTACAATTAAGTTTGGGTAGGTATGCATGGATAAAGAAAAAGACTGGAAGGAAATATAATACACCAAAATGCCCCAGGTTTTGAGTATCTTCCAGATAATACATTGATAGGCGGGGCACTGTGCCTCACCCCTATAATCCCAGGACTTTGGGAGACTGAGGCAGGTGGATCCACTAAGGTCAGGAGTTCAAGACCGGCCTGACCAACATGGTGAAACCCCGTCTCTACTAAAAATACAAAATTAGCCAGGCATGGTGACGCATGCCTATAATCCCAGCTCCTCAGGATGCTGAGGCAGGAGAATCGCCTGAACCCAGGAGGCGGAGGTTGCAATGAGCCGAGATTGCGCCATTGCACTCCAGCCTGGGCAATAAGAGAGAAACTCCGACTCAAAAAAACATTGATAATGGTGATGATGATAGCTTACTCATGTTAAACACACCATGCCAAGGAGAACGCCAAACATTGTATATGCTCTCTTTACCTAATTTTATATATTTCAAGCTCTCTGTAATTTACGTGTTTAACTTTTGTCATAAGAAAAATGTGTTGCTTTTGAGCATATTCGAGTTAAATCGTGATGGATGGAGAATTATTTTTGTGCAATGAAAGGTGGGTTCTAGATACAGATGGCTAAGGTCAGACTCCTCCCACCTTCCAGATGAGGTTCCTAAGTTTCTTGACCCCCGTCCTCTGCTGCCCCCTTCCTATACCCCTGCAGTCTTCCTGAAAACTGGGCCCAGCAGCTGGCTCTCATACACATCGTCAGAAGAATGAAGCTAGAACCCCAGATCCCAGAAGTCCCCTCCCCTGACCTGTTTTAGGTGACCCAAGCTCCCACAGCCACCCGGCAGCAGGGTAGTGGTCAAGAGCCCAGACTCTAGAAGTCAGACCATCCCTGACCCTGCTGTATGCCCCTGTGTGAACTTGGCCAAGTGGCCCCTTCCTCTGTGCCTCAGTTTCCCCATCTGTAAAATGGCCATCATGGCAGAAGCCACCTCCTTTGTAGACCTGGGTGAGAAGGAAACAGGATGAGTTAAGAAAAGGCCTGGCACATGGTAGGCCCTCAGTACCCAGGTGCTATCCTCATCATCGTCATCATTTGTGGTTAATGCGTTGGAGGAATGCTTAGAGGCAGCAGGCAGACATTCCCCCCAAAATAAGCTCTTGTGAAGAAGCCCTCTGGATGCAGGCTCGGAAAACCGGAATGTTAAAAAGATAAATAAAGGCTCTCTGTAGCTGGACGAAGTCTGGGCGGACCAGAGGGGGCAGGGGAATTCGGCTGCGGAGAAGGATTTAAGCCCTGGACAATGGGCGCCGTCTGAACTAACCGGAGCCGCTTCTTTGAGTCGTGAGAAGAGCTATTTTCTTGCTTAAAGCCTTAAAGAGCTATTAAGTTGGGCAAATCACTGGTAAAACAGCTGGAAACCTAAGTAGCAATTTAAACAGCCCATTGCCCTTCCATCCCGACGTAGAATGCCGCCGCTCGGACAGACCATCTCCAGGTCCGACTTTGTCAGGCCTAAGAGGATTGACTGGGGGACCCTTCCCCAAGCTCTGAATGCAGCCAGGAACTTTATTTAGCAAATCCACAGTTTCTACCCCACCCCCTCCTCTTGTTTTTTTTTTTTTTTTTAAGTGAGCAGACTGAACTCTAATTTTCCCTCTTTTCTCTCCCCAGTCTCCTTGAATCGGCCCATTCTTTCATTATGTGGAACTAATGAAGGCCTTGCAGAGTCCCTGGTCAGGAATAGGGCCCTTTACATGTTTCATTGATCAACTTCAAAAAGTCTTTTAGTGGGGCTGGAGGTGGGAGAGGGAGGAGGTGGTTGGGATAGAGTGGAGCGGGGGGAGGGTCTCCCAGGGCACCGCTGGGGGAAGCTGAGCCTGGTGAGTGACAGCCTGGCTGGGGCAGGCGTGCATAATGTCTGTTTCTTTCCTCGTGATCCAAAATCCAAATCCACAATCCATTTGTTTGTTTTGTGGGCCGGTGATTCTGCAGGCGCAGGGACAGGCCTGCCTGAAGCCATTCACCCACAGTGGAAGGGAAGGAGAGCTGGATTGCTTTAAATTTTTTATTTTATTTTTTCTTAATCTCCCCACAAATAAAACTTTTGGCCAGCTAAACAGTCCCCCCAGGGAAATATAGCCACCAGCTTTAGGCTGCTCTAACATCTGTTCCAGCAACATCCCTCAGGCACAGTGTGAGGGGGCACACAGACCGTGGGACCCCCGCCTGCCATGAATATTAAGTGAGCACCTACTGTGTGCCAGGGAGCTCTACAGATTAATTTTACTTTTACGGTTTTTTAAAAAATTTATTTGAATTGCAAAAGCAGTGAATGCCAATTACAAAGCCATTCCATGACACCATGGGGTACACAGTAAAAAGTCAAAGACCCTATTAGGGACTTTTCTTTTCCTTTCTTTTTTTAAGAGTCCTGCTCTGTCGCCCAGGCTGGAGTGAAGTGACACAGTCTCGGCTCACTGCAACCTCCACCTCCTGGGTTCAAGAGATTCTCCTGCCTCCACCACCCGAGTAGCTGGGATTAGAAGTGCCTGCCACTGCACCCAGCTAAATTTTTTTTTTTTTTTTTTAGGACAGAGTCTCACCCTGTTGCCCGGGCTGGAGTGCAGTGGTGTGATCTCGGCTCACTGCAAGCTCTGCCTTCCGAGTTCACACCATTCTCCTGCCTCAGCCTCCGAAGTAGCTGGGACTACAGGCGCCCGCCACCACGCCCGGCTAATTTTTTGTATTTTTAGTAGAAACGGGGTTTCATTGTGTTGGCCATGGTTGGCCAGGCTGGTCTTGAAGTCCTGATAGATGATCCGCCCACCTTGGCCTCCCAAAATGCTGGGATGACAGGCATGAGCGACCACTCCCAGCCCCTATTAGGGATCTTAATCTCACTCCCAGGAGAAAACCACTATTAACATTCAGATGTGTCACTTTTTGAGAGTTTCTTTATAAAAATACACATGTACACTCACATCAGACAAGCAGGGTTTTTCAGTTTGTTGTGTTTTTGCAAACACAGGATCACAGACAAATCCTATTTCAAAACTTGCTTTTGTCACAGTGTAGCAGGACCATTTTTTCAAGACACTCTTTAATGGTTGCACATTAATATTCTATTGTGGCCAGGCACAGTGGCCCAGCACTTTGGGAGGCCGAGGCTGGTAGATCACCTGAGGTCAGGAGTTCAAGACCAGCCTGGCCAACAGGGTGAAACCCCGTCTGAACTAAAACTACAAAAATTAGTTGGGCGTGGTGGTGAGTGCCTGTAATCCCAGCTACTGGGGAGGCTGAGGCAGGAGAATCGCTTGAACCCGGGAGGCGGAAGTTGCAGTGAGCTGAAATCACGCCATTGCACTACAGCCTGCGCGACAGAGCAAGACTCCATCAAAAAAAAAAAAAAAAATTCTGTTGTGTTTGTGCCATAATTTACTGAGCCTTTCCCCTACTGGAATATATTTAGGTTGTTTTCAAGTTCTTGTTATTAGTGTTGGTGTCCTAAACAGCCTTGAACAGATATCTCTGTCCATGAGTAAGTATTTCTGTAGATTTCTGGATGGGAAACTGTTGACTCAAAGGTAGCTGCATTTCGTTTCACTTTTATTTTTATCTAATACATACAGTATGCTGCATTATGCACTCATCTTAAGTATTTAGCTCAATACATTTTGCACGTGGATATATCTGGGTAATCCTACCCAGACTGAGACAAAGAACACTTTCCTCAGCCCCGGAATGCTCCTTTGGGTGTCCTCCCTGACAGTCCCCCTCCCTGGAGGTAAGGAAAATGGATTTTCCATTTTGATAGATAAGCCCTCCATAAAGGCTGCTCCATCTTAAATCCTGCCCACAGTGTCCAAGAATGCCCATCTCCCAACAGCCTCTCCAGCACTGGCTGTTGCTGATATTTATCTTTTTTGCCAGTTCTGCAGGGAAATGTGTGTCTCATGTTGACCTAGTTGAGCCCTTGAATGAGAATGAAGCTAAACTTTTGTTTCCAGCAATACTCCACCTTTTATTAATTCCTCCTCTGCAAATTGCCAGTTCACATCCTTTGTCCATTTGCTTTAGTCCCTTAAGAATTAATTATTTTGGGCCAGGCACAGTGGCTCATGCCTGTTATCCCAGTACTTTGGGAGGCCAAGTTGGACGGATCACTTGAGGTCAGGAGTTCAAGACCAGCCTGGCCAACATGGAGAAACCCAGTCTCTACTAAAAATACAAAAAATAGCCGGGCATGGTGGTGTGCACCTGTAATCCCAGCTACTCAGGAAGCTGAGGCCAGAGAATCACTTGAAGTCAGGAGGCAGAGGTTGCAGTGAGCCGATATTCCACCACTGCACTCCAGCCTGGGCAACAGAGTAAGACTCCATCTCAAAAAAATAATTATCTTGGATTAAGTTTGGATTAATTATCTTCTTCCCTCATACTTCCAAACTCCTCACCTTGTTAGTTAAGGAAGAATTTAAAGATTCTCCTTTGTTGACTTCTGGACACCCATCTTTCTGGCCATTTTTACCCTGGAACACCTGGGACAAGTCGCTGAACGTCTCTGAGTCTCAGTTTCTGCATCTACAAAGTTGGGGGGACTCACACCTTCATGGCAAGAGTGTTTTGCAAACAAAGTGAGATTGTGAACAGCTGGCTTGTATTAAGAACTTACTTTCCCAGTCTTTTCTTGGGTTCCAAAATGAGGAGCCCCTGGAATTGGATTCCTGTTGCCAAAAGGCAAGGAAAGGTTAGGAGTTTAGAGGCTCCAGGTCCACCATGGTGAGGGTCCTAAGGTTTACATCCAAGCGGTTCTTTCCAAACCCTGGCATCTTCTCAACCTTAGATCAGCAGGGTCTCTACTGCCCCTCAAAGAGTGTTCCAAATAGACTAAACAGCAGCTGCATGATTGAAAGAAAGGGGGCGGGGGTGGTCAAACCAACACGGGGCACACAGGGCCAAGTAGACATAGGATATCTCCGCTGCAGGATCGCCCAGAGCCCTTAGTAAGCCAACAGCCAGGGCTGTCTCCAAAAGGGCGGGGTGTACGTGGAGTAGTTCCGAAGTGGATGCGACCCTGGATTCCCAGAGCAGTGGAAGAAACAGCTTGGGTGTCTGCTCTCAGAAAGCTACCTTCAAAGAAGAGTTGGGTGGAGCTAAACAAACACCTTAACCCTATTTGCAGGATCCCCACCCAGGCCAGAAGGAATTTTTTTTTTTGAGACGGAGTCTCATTCTGTTGGCCAGGCTGGTCTCAAACTCCTGACCTCAAGTGATCCACCCTGTTCGGCCTCCCAAAGTGCTGGGATCACAGGCGTGAGCCTAGAACACAAATCTGCTATGTCAGACCCTTGCCCCGAGCCCTCCTGTGGCTCCTCACCACTGCCAGGATAGAGTGGGAACCCCACCTCACTCCCCATCACGGCTTTGCCTCCAGGCTCAACACACTATTTGCCATTTGCTCGCTTCCCAGGATGTTTCATGTCTATTCCTCTCCTTGGAATGTTCTTAGTCTCCAAGGCATCTGTCGAACTCCTACTGATCCCACAAAATCCCACTTAACCCTCTGGTGAAACTTTGTCTTCTAACATGTGCTCCTCCCCACCATGCCTGCCCTGCTGAGTGGACGCCTCTCTCCTTTATCACAAAACAGCACATGGTGTGGACCTCAAATCCAGCCCCTATGTCTCCAAGAGGTGACTATCTGCTCATTTCTATCCCCTAGTAGACTCTGAGCTCCTGGAGAGCAGAAGCTGTGCCCAGAACAGTGCTTGGCATACAGTGGGTGCTTGGTTAAATGTTTGTTGAATGACAAAATGAATATTTCTCTAAAAGAATGTCACCCAAAGAAAAGCACAGAGGTTTGATGATCATTACTTTCTTTGCACTGAGTTCTGTGGAATCGATTATCCAGGACCAGAAACCCAAAGAGAAAGTTAAAGCTTGGTCACTGGTTTGTCAAAGAAGGCATTGCCAAAAATGCCGTGTCCATTAGCTGCTGGTTAGGTGGCATCCTTCAGCAAGGCCTTCCTGGGTAGGTCATGATGGCAGAGGACAGCATCCCTTCCCCCATTCCCCATACCCTTGGGGGTGTGACATTCTCCCTGCAAGGCCCAGAGCCAATGCCACCTTCTCCAGGAAGCCCTCTAGGAGGCACACGGCAGGCTCTCAACAGGCTTCCTTTTTCCTTTTTTTTTTTTTTTTTGTTTTTGTTTTTCTTTTTGAGATGGATCTCGCTCTGTCGCCCTTGCCGGAGTGCAGTGGCGCGATCTCAGCTCACTGCAACCTCCGCCTCCCAGGTTCAAGGGATTCTCCTCTGTCAGCCTCCCAAGTAGCTGGAATTACAGTCGCCTACCACCATGCCCAGCTAATTTTTATATCTTTAGTAGAGACAGAGTTTTACCATGTTGGCCAGGCTGGTCTTGAACTCTCGACCTCAAGTAATCTGCCTGCCTTGGCCTCCCAAATATTGAGATTATAGGTGTGAGCCACCGTGCCGGGCCCCTTTTTTCTTTCCTTTTTCCGCAGAGTGGGTCCCTTCTGTACCTACAGCTTGGCCTACAATGCCCCTTCTGGCCATGGCACCTCCACAGCCTGCAGTCCAGTGCGCTCATCAGGCAAGGCCCCAAACCACCCTGGACAAAGTGGGCCCACAGGTGTAGCTCTACCCACTAGACTCCTTCCTAGGAGTCCTCAACTTGACCCAGGGACTCAGTCGAGCTGATGTACCCTGGCCCTGGAGAGCAGGGCCCCTGGTTCCTGCTGCATGAATACCTGAGCTGCCTTGAGTCTGTCCCTTCTGAGGCCCAAGCTTCATGCTGTGCTTTTTTTTTTTTTTTTTTAATTCTGGGACGGAGTCTTGCTCTGTCACCCAGGCTGGAGTGCAGTGGCACGCTGTCAGCTCACTGCAATCTCTGCCTCCCGGGCTCAAGTGATTTTCCTGCCTCAGCCTCCAGACTAGCTGGGATTACAGGCGCCCGCCATCACACTTGGCTAATTTTTGTGTTTTTAGTAGAGTCAGGCTTTCTGCAAGTTGGCCAGGCTGGTCTCGAACTCCTGACCTCAAGTGATCTGCCTGCCTCGGTCTCTCAAACAAGCTGTCCTTTAATCACTGAGGTGTGTACCGCCTTCCAGCAGATTTTGTGTTGCTTCAGTTATCCAGAGTCACAACCAACGACCTCTGAGCCACTGGCTCATGTCACCCAGGCTAGCACTCGCTACGTACGCTCTTCCTTACATGTGTATCTCTGGACTTGCTCTATCCTGTCTAGAAAGTTTATACCAGTATTTGTTGAGTGCCAGCTGTATGCCAGCCACCATGCCAGGAACTCTACATGTGTTATCTCATCTCTCCTTCATGAGTCCCAGTGATGAGAGTTTTTTACTATCATTTTATATATGAGGAAGCCCAAGCTCAGAGAGGCTAAGTAACTTTCCTGAGGACACACAGCTGGTTAAGTGGTTGTGTCCATTCAGGTCCAAAACTAGGGCATGTGGTCAGCTGTGGGAGACTTGCAGTCTAGAAAAGAGGAACCAGGCCGGGCGCAGTGGCTCACGCCTGTAATCCCAGCACTTTGGGAGGCCAAGGCGGGAGGATCATGAGGTCAGGAGATCAAGACCATCCTGGCTAACACAGCGAAACCCCGTCTCTACTAAAAAGACAAAAAATTAGCCGAGTATGGTGGCACGCGCCTGTAGTCCCAGCTACTCAGGAGGCTGAGGGAGGGGACTCACCTGAACCCAGGAGGTTGCAGTGAGCTGAGATAGCTCCATTGGACTCCAGCCTGGGTGACAGAGTGAGACTCCGTCTCCAGAAAAAAAAAAAAAAGAAAGAAAGGAAGGAAAAGAAACAAAGACTGGATGTGGTGGCTCATACCTGTAATCCCAGTATTTTGGGAGGCCGAGGTGGGTGGATCACCTGAGGTCAGGAGTTCAAGACCAGCCTGACCAACATGGAGAAACCCTGTCTCTACTAAAAATACAAAATTAGCCAGGTGTGGTGGCGCATACCTGTAATCGCAGCTACTCAGGAGGCTGAGGCTGGAGAATTGTTTGAACCTGGGAGGCGGAGGTTGCAGTGAGCCAAGATCATACCATTGCACTCCAGCCTGGGCGACAAGAGTGAAACTCCATCTCAAAAAAAAAAAAAAAACCACGAACCAGGCCCCTCCGGCTGGAATCTTGACTGCTGCTACAGAACTCATTGCTGGAGCCTCCTTCTCCAGCCTCAAGCTGATCATGGGCAGGGGCCAGGTCTCTTCCTGTGCCTCTAGTGTCTGCCACAGGCCTAGAGTTTCTGCTTAGTCAATTTCTTTCTAAATGAAATGAATTCTTTTCCATTTCTGCTGGGTATTCTCCAACAACTGAATAGTTCTTTTTCTTTCTCTAACAACTTAGGTGTGACCAGCACAGCCTTGGGTGAGGGGGACTTAACTTTTCTTGGCCTCAGTTTCTCCATCTGCAAAAAAAAAAGGATATGAGATCTCCAACCTCACCCTTTGACTGTGAGGATCAAACAAGCTGATGGGTGGGACTGAGTCTGGCAAACTGTGAAGTCCCGCATAAAGCCCATTGTCACTGTCACCATGACCTGCCCCAGCTACACCATAAGCACCAAGCTAGTTATCAAAGAGTATAGCTGGCCCTGGGGGCAGAAGAGCTGAAGCCTCTTGGTCAAGCTCTCCCTGGCTGGCCTTGACTCCCCCGGCATTCCTCGGAGATAAGGCTGTCAGGCAAGACGCTTAACGGCTAACTGTGCGTGGGGTGCTATGTCTGCAGGCAGCCCAGCATGGGCAGCTGTGGGGAGACTTTTATCATGGTGGTATTTGCACCCTCCTCCCCTTGTGCTGGGCACAGACTAGAATTGAACTAGGCCCGGCCAGGTGAAGTGGCTCACGCTTATAATGCCAGCGCTATGGGATACTGAGGTGGGTGGATCACGAGGTCAAGAGTTCGAAACAAGCCTGGCCTACGTGGTGAAATCCTGTCTCTGCTAAAAATACAAAAATTAACCGGGCCTGGTGGCGCATGCTTGTAGTCCCAGCTACTCGGGAGGCTGAGGCAGGAGGATTGCTTGAACCTGGGAGGCGGAGGTTGCAGTGAGCCGAGATCATGCCACTGCACTCCAGCCTGGGTGACAGAGTGAGACTCCATCTCAAACAAACAAACAAACAAACAAAAGAATTGAACTAGACCTGACCTGGGACCAGAGAATGGTTCGCATCTTCCATTCAAAATAGCCAACTGGAGCAAGGCTCCAGAGGATGGCAAAGCTGCGGATCGCTGGGCTGAGAGCCTTTAAGTTCTTCCTGGATCCTGGGAGACCCACCCTGGGATGTCACTGAGCAGCAGCATTGCTTCCTATTTCTATATGGTCACTTCCACAAATTAACCTTAGGGAAACACGTTTACGGGGAATCCAGGCAAATGTCTCCTCTGCTATGCCTGTTCTCAGTACCTTCTCTGTTGGACCACTTGCTGGGCACTGGAGGAAGAAAAGAAGGAAGGGGACTAGTGACCCCCTAATGTATTGATGCCCCCAAATTCATGAGGTCCCCTCTTTGTGCCTAGTATCAAGGCTCCTGCCCCCATCTGCAGCCTCGAAGGCCCTACCTGGCTTCCCTTCATCTCCTTGGAGGACAGTGTTGGTCTTGGGTTTAGAGAGCTGCTTGCAGCCCAGGCGGGTAGCATCCTTGGGCCATAGCCCCAGGAAGAGTGCCAGGGAATGACTCCAAAGGGCAGAGGAAACTGAGAAGGTGGGGAGGGCTCCATGATTTGAGAGTCGCTTTAGAGGTAAAATTGACAGGACTTGATAATGTCTTTTTTTTTTTTTTTTTTTTTTTTTTGAGACAGAGTTTTGCTCTTGTCACCCAGGCTAGAGTGCACTGGCACAATCTCGGCTCACGGCAAGCTCCGCCTCCCAGGTTCCAGTGATTCCTGTGCCTCAGCTTCCTGGGTAGCTGGGATTACAGGCACCTGCCACCACACCCGGCTAATTTTTGTGGGGTTTCACCATGTTGACCAGGCTGGTCTCGAACTCCTGACCTCAGGTGACCCACCTGCCTCGGCCTTCCAAAGTGCTGGGATTACAGGACTGTGCGACCGTGCTCAGTTGGTAACATGTTTCTGAGAAGCAAGTTGACAATAGGTCCAAGGAGACTAACACCTGATTTCCTTCTACCCAGTTATTCCACCTCCACAGATTCAATTTAAAGACATAAGAGAGGTGGGCAAAGATTCAAGTACAAGGATGTTCCACTCAGTGTTGCTTATAACAGCAAAAAGTTGGAATCAAACTAGACTGGTTAAGTAAATTATGGTGTAGTATCCTTACAATGGAATACTATTATAGCCTGTTTAAAATGTTTATTTTATTTTGAGACAGAGTGTCGCTCTGTTGCTGAGGCTGGAGTGTAGTGGCGTGATCACAGTTCACTGCAGCCTCGACTTCCTGGGTTCATGGGATCCTCCCACTTCAGTCTCCCAGAAGCTGGGACTACAGGCACATACCACCACGCTGATTTTTTTTTATTTTGTATTTTTTTTAGAGACAGGGTCTCACCATGTTGCCCAGGCTGATCTTCAACTCCTGGGCTCAAACAGTCTTCCTGTCTCAGCCTCCTAAAGTACTGAGATTACAGACATGAGCCGCTGTGTCTGGCCAAAAACCACATTTTAAAAGATTTTATGCTTACAATTCTGAATGACGTGAGAGAAAACAGGTTGCAGAAATGCGTCTGTTGAATGAAACTCGAAAAGCACGCTGAACAAAAGAAGCCAGGAAGAAAAGGGTGAATCACTATGTATGATTCCACTCATGCATAAAGTTCTGGAACAGGCAAAATCAATGCACACTTGAAGACATCAGATCAGTGGTTGCTTGGGTTGGAGGGATTGGGGCAATTGACTGGGAAGGGCAGGTGGAAGTTTTGGGAGTGCTGAAAATGTTTTCTATCTTGACTGTGGTGGAAAATATACAGGAGTATGCATTTGTCAAAACCCATTGAGTGGGGCCACCACCGTGGAAGCAAGAGTGGCAGTTTCTCCGAAACTTAAACATGGAATTACTACATGGCCCAGCAATTCTACTTCTAGTTATACCCAAAAGAGTTGGCAGCAGGGATTCAAACCAATATTTGTACAGCAATGTTCATAGCAGCATTATTTGCAATAGTCAACAGGTGGAACACCCCAAATGTCCATCTGCAGATAAATGGATAAGCAAAATGTGGCATAGACATATGATGGAATATGACTCAGCCTTAAAAAGAGATAAAATCCTCCAGGCGGGGTGGCTCACGCCTGTAATCTCAACACTTTGGGAGGCTGAGGCAGGCAGATCACGAGGTCAGGAGATCAAGACCATTCTGGCTAACACAGTGAAACCCCATCTCTACTAAAAATACAACAACAAAAAACTAGCCGGGTGTGGTGGCGGGCGCCTGTAATCCCAGCTACTCAGGAGGCCGAGGCGGGAGAATGGCGTGAACCTGGGAGGCGGAGCTTGCAGTGAGCCGAGATAGCGCCACTGCACTCCAGCCTGGGTGACAGAGCAAGATACCATCTCGAAAAATAAAAAATAGAGATAATATTAGCCAGGTGGGGTGGCTCACACCCGTAATTCCAGCACTTTGGGAGGCCAAGACAGTCGGATCACCTGAGGTCAGGAGTTCAAGACCAGCCTGGCCTGCATGGTGAAACCCCATCTCTACTAAAAATGCAAAAATTAGCCAAGCATGGTGTGGTGTGCCTGTAGTCCCAGCTACTAGGGAAGCTGAGGCAGGAGAATCACTTGAACCTGGGAGGTGGAGGTTGCAGTGAGCCGAGATCATGACACTACACTCCAGCCTGGATGTCAGAGAGAAATTCCATCTCAAAAAAAAAAAAAAAAAAAAAAAAAACAGATAAAACCCTGATACATGCTACATCATGGATGGGCCTTCAAATCATTATGCTATGTGAAATAAGCCAGATATGAAAGGACCAATATCACATGATTCCACTTACATGAGGTTCCAAATTCATAGATCCAAAAAGCAGAATAGTGATTACCAGGGCAGAGGGAGGGGGAATGGGAAGTTACTGTTTAATAGGTACAGAGTTTCAGTTTGGGAAGATTAAAATTCTGAAGATGAATGGTAGTAACAGTTGCACAATGCGAACATACTTAATACCACTAAACTGTACACTTAAAATGGTTAAAATGGTAAATTGTATGTTATATATATTTTACCATGATAATTTTTTTTTCAGAAACATGGTCTCTGTCACCCAGGCTGGAATGCAATGGTGCTATCATAGCTCACTGCAGCGTCAAACTCCAAAGTTCTAGAGATCCTCCCATCTCAGCCTCCTGTGAAACTACAGGCACACGCAACCAGGCCCAGCTAATTTTTAAATTTTTTGTAAAGACGAGAGTCTTGTTATGTTGCCCAACTGGTCTGGAACTCCTAGCCTCAAGCGATTTATCCACCTCACCCACCCAAAGCACTGGCATTATAGGCATGAGCCACCACACCTGGCATAAAAAAAGAAAAAATTGTTTTAAATCCATCAAACTATGCACTTTTTTGTGTGTGTGTGTGAGAGACAGTGTCTTACTCTGTCACCCAGGCTGGAGTGCAGTGGCGTGATCTCAGCTTACTGCAACCTCCACCTCCCAGGTTCAAGCAATTCTCCTGTCTCAGCCTCCCAAGTAGCTGGGACTACAGGCCTGCACCACCAGGCCTGGCTAATTTTTGTATTTTTAGTAGAGACGGGGTTTCACCATGTTAGCCAGGCTGGTCACAAACTCCTGACCTCAAGTAATCGGCCCGCCTCGGCCTCCCAAAGTGCTGGGATTACAGGCATGAGCCACCACACCCAGCCAAGTAGGAGCATTTTTATCGACTATTACGGTTATACCTGTTGGAGTGGCAGAGAGTATGTACTCTGGAGCCGTAGTACCTAGGTTTGACTCCTGGTTCTGCTGTGTGACCTCTCTGTGCCACATTCCACACCTGTAAATGGGGATAATATCACCTACCTCATCTAGTACCTGTAGGGTTGTAATATATGTGAAGTGTTGAGGACAAGGGCTGGCATGTGTGTTATTTGTCAATGGTGTCATTTCACAGAGGCACCCCCCACACCCCCGTGCAATGATTGAGCAGGACTTTTTTGGCTGCAAGAGGCAGAAACCAACATAACTGTCTTAAGAGCAGAAGAGATGACTCAACGAGGGCCTCAAACAATGTCGCATTCCTCCTTTCCCTTCCTTCTCTACTTTCTCTCTCTCCTCTTTTCCTCTCCTACTCTCCTCTCTGCTTCTCTCTGAGGGTGGACACATTCCTCCAGGCAAGCTGTCCACACAATGGTAGGACCACAGTGACAGGCAGCTCTGGCCACCCGTCCTTACTGCTTCATGCCCACACAGGAATGAAGACACCCCCCACCACCCAGCTCCACCTAGAGAATCCCAGGAAAGGCATCTCACTGGTGTGGCCCCATTGTGTGTGTCCCTGTCTATATGGCTGGGAGGTAGATTACAATGAATGGCTCAGCCAGTCACCTTTTCACTCCTGAGGGCTTGGGTTGCCATGTGGAAGGGATACTAGGTGGCCAGGATGTCTAACTAACCTGTACACTGGGTATACCGCAACATTTTTACCTAAGCGGGAGGACATCGACTGGCGGACAGGTTCCAGGTTTCAACACTCTCCCAGTGCTCATGGCGGAGGGGCACGCAGGGCACAAATGGGGCTCAGCACAGAGGCTGATGCCCGAAAATGGGGCCCCTGAGCTGAGCCTGAGTCTGTCTTCCAGGGGCAGGGGATGGGGAAGGGTATCGCAAGAAGAAGGAATGCAGTGAGCTGTGGCTCAGAGATGTGGGGCAGCATAGGGTAGAGATGAAGCGTGGGAGTTTACCAGACAGCAGGTGAGGATGGAGAGGCCCACAGAGCACCATGTCCAAGGGTTTTGAGTGGATTTTGTCCTACAGGCGGCAAGGACTGGCAAGGTCAGGCAAGCCCTTTGAGAGCTGCCTCTAGCTACTCTGGTGTTATGAGTTAGAGTCTCAGTGGGTGAGAGCTGGCGCCAGTGGGTGAGGGGATGGAGAGGACAGGTTACGAACGCAGTGCTGACGGAGGGTGGGGAGTGGAGAGAGGAGATGAGAGGCATCCCCCCACCCCAGCTGGGAGTCCTGAGAGAAGCAGGCTTGGGCAGGAGGAGCTGAGGGTCCACTTGGTGGACTTTAGGTGCCGGAGGGGGCTCCAAATGGAAGTGTCCGAGGGGCGGCAGATCTGTGAGGCTGGGCCTCAGTTTCCCCAGCTGTCAAATGAAGACCATAAGCTGGGCTATCTCTAAGATTCATCTGCAGCTTTTCCTGTAAATGTGTCTATGAACTTGCAGCCATGAGGCGATGGCTGGAGGTGTGCCTGGTGCACTGCAAGGCTCCACATGGCGTGGCTACAAGGGAAAAGCAGCTAGTCCTCCAGCTCCTGCTGGAAGACTCCGGGAAGTCCTTCTTGGTGTTGTCATCTCTTGTGTCTCCTTAGCATGTGGGAGAGCAGTTCCAACAGATTTGGGAACTGTTAGAAAGATGAGAGAACATAAAACTCAGTCATCCCTAAAACCAACCCTGTGAGTTATTTACAGTTACAATTTAACCACTGTGTTAGTCTGTTCTTGCATTACTAGAAAGAACTACCTGAGACTGGGTAATTTATAAAGAAAAGAGGTTTAATTGACTCACAATTCTGCAGGCTGTACAGGAAGCATGGCTGGGAAGACCTCAGGAAACTTACAATTATGGCAAAAGGCGAAGGGGAAGCAGGCTCGTCTTACATGGCAGGAGCAGGAGGAATAGTGCAAGGGGGAAGGCGCTACACACTTTTAAACCACCAGATCTCATGGTTACTCACTCACTATCACAAGAACAGCAAGGGGGAAATCCGGTCCCATGATCCAATCACTTCCCATCAGGCCTTTCCTTTTCCTACATTGGGGATTACAATTGGACATGAGATTTGGGTGGTGATCTGGTTTGGCTGTGTCCCCACCCAAATCGCATCTTGAATCGTACTCCCATAATTCCCACGTGCTGGGGGAGGGACCCAGTGGGAGATCATTGAATCATGGGGGCAGTTCCCCCATGCTGTTCTCATGGTAGTGAATAAGTCTTACGAGATCTGATGGTTTTATCAGGGGTTTCCGCTTTTGCATCTTCCTCATCCTCTCTTTGCCTGCTGCCATCCATGTAAGACGAGACTTGCTCCTCCTTGCCTTACACCATGATTGTGAGGCTTCCCCAACCACATGGAATTGTAAGTCCAATTAAACTTCTTTCTTTTGTAAATCACCCAGTCTCAGGTATGTCTTTATCAGCAGGATGAAAACAGACTAGTACAGGTGGGAACACAAATTCAAACCATATCAGCCACTATGTGAAAACCACTTTTCTCAATATCTAAACTAAAAAAGTAAAACTTGAAGCATTACAGCCAGGAGTCCCCTACCACCCCCACGCCCCTCAACCCTTTGAGTCTCTGAGTGTGTTTCATTAAGGAAGAATGGTTAGGACTGTGCCGTGAGGGGTCACACAGGCCTGGGTTCAAATCCCACCTCTGCCACTTGCTAGCCCTGGGATACTGGCCAGGCACCCTGAGTCCTTGTCTCTGCAGGTGTGAAGTGGAGATGGCTCACAGGCTTAAAAGATGTAATGCCTGGGACATCTCAGCAGAGTGCCTCGTACATATAATGCTCAACACATGTTAACTATTGTACCCCTCCAGAAAGAGGCAGCAGTGACAGGTCAGAATATGCTGGGTGACGCAACTCAGGCGGGACGTCTCAGAATCTGAAACTTGGGTTCTTGGGAACTAAGCCCCTCGCTTGACAGGTCAAGCCAAGAAATGGGCCTGTGTGGCCAAAGGTCATTTAGGGATTGCAAAAGTCTACCCTTGAAGGTCTAAAAACATGTGCAACCACAGGAGGCTATTATGCCATTTCACTTTTAATAATAATAATAAAAAAAAAAAAGGATGGCTGGGTGCAGTAGCTCACGCCTGTAATCCCAGCACTTTGGGAGGCTGAAGTGGGTGGATTGCCTGAGGTCAGGAGTTCGAGATCAGCCTGGGCAACTTGGTGAAACCCCGTCTCTACTTAAAAAAAAAAAAAAAAAAAGACTAGGCATGGTGCCTGGTGTAATCTCAGCTACTTAGGAGGCTGAGGCAGAAAAATTACTTGAACCTGGGAGGCAGAGGTTGCAATGAGCTGAGATTGTGCCACTGCACTCCAGCCTGGGCAACAGAGCGAGATTCGGTCTCAAAAAAAAAAAAAGAGAAAGGATGGCAAAAACATCTAAAGGAATCAAGATGGAGGCTTGACATCTATGTAATGACATTTTATGCTTGCAGGTAACTTTATTTTCTGAAAGAACTTCCACAACTATTATTAAGCAAGAGAATTCTTCATGAGGAAGTTTTTAAAATGTAAAGTGTTCCTAACTGGTTGTATATTACTACCATCTGCTACTATTAGTAACAGTATCAGTACTAGCAGTAGTGATAGTAGTAGTAAGAATAATCATCGCATGTCCTAAGGGCTTTATGTACAAAAATCTCACTGATTTTCCTCCCCACGGGTGAGTGAAAAACACTAGCTACCATCACTCTCATTTTACTGACAAGAAAACTGAGGTTTGGAGAGCTTCCACATCATTTCTGCTGTGTTGTATCTTCCCGACTACTCTAAGAGGTAGGTCACCTACACAGAGGAGGAACCAGAACCCACAGAGATGTCAATAGATTTAGCCAAGGTTACAGTATGTGGTCTGGGAGCAGACCTGCCTGGTCCAGGGCCTCTGGCTTTCCCAGTGCTGAGGACTGGGGTCAGCCACTGGGGTCAGGTCTGAGAGGGTGTACCTGGAAGGAAGGAAGAGGGGAGCTCACCTCCTCTCCTTCCTCTTCCACTAAGACCTGTGTGAGGCGTCACCAGGGGGAGCCAAAGGGCCCCAGGTCAGCCACTCGGCCCCTGAGGACTGCCATCCTGCTGGCTGGACCAGCTTCCCACCCACCCTGGGGCACAGAGGTGGAGGTGGGCAGGACGGAGTAGGCATTCGGATTCACTCTCAAGGCCCTGTCAAATAGCCACAGATTTGGCTTAAATTCTCCATTAGCTTATTGCTCCTTTTCCCAGAGCAATAAGAATGATCAGGTAAATGATGTCTGCTCTGTTTCTTTCTGCGTTCATTCATTCATTTCGCAATAATTTATTATGCCCCAACTAGGAGCTGTGGTCTCAGATAAAGATCAGCTGCAAGCCCTACCCTCAAGAACCCCCATTCTAGGAGGAGACAGAGGTGAAACCCAGAGCGAGCTGGGCTCTGATGAAGTAACTCCAGGGGACTGTGGGAGCCCAGAGGAGGCCCCACATCCAGTTGGAGGCAGTGGTCAGGGTATGGGCAGAAGAGGAGGGGTGGGCCCTGTGAAGAAGGGAAACCAAGGGTGCTCCTGGCAGGGGAAAGGGTGCAGGCTCTGGGGTGTGAAAAAATAGGACAGCTGTGGGGCTCCCTTTGCAGCAGTTTGGTGAGGCTGGGGACTGTTAGAAAGATGAGAGAACATAAAGC
This sequence comes from Theropithecus gelada, assembly GCF_003255815.1. NCBI lineage: Eukaryota > Metazoa > Chordata > Mammalia > Primates > Cercopithecidae > Theropithecus > Theropithecus gelada. Next base: position 7,250,682 of record NC_037678.1, read on the forward strand.
TGAGTCATCCCTTATATCCCAGAGGGGTAAGCGGTGCTTTGTTTGCCACACAGAGAGCTCATAGGTCATTTGGAGGTGACAGGAGCCATAGCATGCTCCCCGCCAAAGTCACTGCGCAATTCAGCCTTCGGCCTCCACTATTCCAGCTTGGTGTCCGGAGGCTCCAAGTCATCCTGTGCTGGAGGCCTGGCTGTGGGTTCCCACCTGCCAGCCCACCCCAGTCCAAAAGAGACTCATCTGTTTCTGCACGCAGCCCTCCAGCACATCACTATCACGTGCATACAGTGCTCTGCAGTTTTCAAGATGCTTCCAGAACATTTTCTGGCTCACTTATTCAGTCCTCACCTTCTCTCATGGACCTTGGCAGATTCTCTATTTGTTCTTCTCATCCATTAGGCAAATCTCCTCTTTATGTTCTGTGTCCAGCCCAGGTCACCTGCCCTAAGAGGCCTCCCTGATGGTGCCCTGCGGCAGAAGTGACCTCCTCTTTCTCTGCCCCACAGGCCACCTCCTTTCCTTCACCTGTGAGGGGCTTACAGGTGTATCTTCTCTCCATTTCCTTCCTCTGCCCACTGACTCCTCCACATAGACGACAGCCACCTGGAAGGAACCACTTTCCCTCTGTCTGCACACCTTAGAGGGTGTTGATTCACCCGCAAACTTCACCTGAGCAATCACTTGGGGGCCGGCTGGGGACTACAACTTGGTACAAGGGAGAGCTACCTCTGGGCTGAGGGGTCCCAGCATAACCTGCCTCCATTCCTGCCTTGATTTGTGGGGACAGAGCCTGGAAGAAGGTTCTCCTGCTGCCATCAAGCTTGAGGGGCACCTGGCCAGGGCGGGGGGGGGGGCCGTAATGACCAGGTGCGTTAAAGGGCATTGTTTCAAGTAGGTCAGAGCCCCCTGGAAGGACCTCCTCCACCACCTCACACTGCTTGCCCTGTTGCCCAATGCACAAGATAATCTGTGGTTCTGAGGGAACTCCCCACCCCCTGCAGAAACTCAAAGCTACACAATTGACGGGGACAAAATAAAGCCTGTCAACAGCATCTCCCAAATTAAATCAGCAGTCAGGAGCTGCCTGCCATACAGACTGAAATGTCTGGAGCAATGGGGTGGGGGCTCAGAGGAGACAACGCACAGTGCTTTCTTCGCGCAGTGCTTCCTTCTTCTTTGGGCCTCTCTGGACCCCCTACACCCCCAATCCCCATGTAGGGGACCCCTTGCCTCGGCCACCAGGCCCGTGCCACAAGCTGATGTGAAGTCAGATAGTGAGTGAGAGCTGGCTGGATGCAGATTTAACCTTCCAGGGCTGAGGAGCTCATCTACAGCAGGTCGGATGAGGGAGTGAAGAAGCATGTGTGCCTGTGTGTGTGCTGGAGGATGTGAGTGTGTGAGGCTGTATCTGAGTGATTGCATGTGAGAGCATGTGTCTGCATGTGTGACGGTGTGTGTGTGTGTGCGCGTGTGTGTGTGTTGAGGGCAGGAAGGGGAGCTGGTGTGGAGGGGCTCAAACTGGTGCAGGCAGAGTGGACAAAAAAAGAGAAAAGAGTTGTCTTTGAGTCGGGCCTGGAGAGCAGAAGAAAAAAGGAGCTCTTATTGGTGGTTGTCAAGGAGATGGGCCTTGGGGTTTGCTGAACTTTCTTCCCTTAAAGCGTCCTGCCTGGAGCTGAGAGGGGCCATTTATTTCCAGCCGCCCCTCCCTCCTAGGCGGGGTGGGACCAGACCCGAGGCCGACCCTCGCCAGGCGTCAGGTGTAGACCCCAGGCCAGGCCAGAGCAGTTCCCGGGTCTTCGGACCGGGATGCCCGCCCCGCCCCTCCTCCTGGCCCCGCCGGGTCTGTCACTGGGAGAGGCCCCGGCCTCGCATTCCGGTCAGCGAACTTCCCGGGCCGAGGTCAGCCCCGTGCGGGGCCTCGCGCGGCACCGACCGCCAAGGGGCATTGTCCGCCCCGGGCGCCCCGTTCCAGACGCGGGTCCTGCGGCCGCCCCGTGACAAGCACACTGACGAGCCACTGTCCTTTGACGAGTGCTAAAAAGTTCGTTTGTTTTGAACGTCAATTTTCAAGCGATCTTTACGAGGTTTCCCCGCCCGGTTCGCTCGCTGCTGCCTCGCGGCGCTCAGCCCCCAGTAGGTGCTCAGGAAACGTCCAGCGAACGGCGGCGCAGGCGAGTCTGCTCTGCGCGCTAGCGCGTTTCACTGCACACGGGTGGCGGGCGACCTCGCGGGACCTCCGGCTCGCAGGATCCCCGCCCCCGAGGCTGCCGCCGGGCCTGGAGGGATGGCGGGCTCGACGGCAGGGGCCGGGACGCCGAGGGCAGGGGAGGGCGCAGCCTCGGAGCAGCCCCAGCCTGGCCGAGACCCCGCGCCCGCAGCCTAGCCAGCAAGCCGGCCAGGCCCCCACCCCCCACCTGCCGCCCGCCCCAAGGAAGGGCCCCCCAACGACGCCCGCGCCCGCCCTCCCCCGAAGGGCCGGCGGCCGGCGCCCATTGGCCGGCCGTGGGCGACGCCCCGCCCCCCCACGCCACGGGCCAATGAGCGCGCGCTGTCAGCTCATCAGCCGGGCCGGCTGGGCTGCTCAGGAGCCCGAGCCGTGGCGGAGCTGTGAGCAGCTAGCAGCGCCTGCGGGAGCGGCCGGTCGGTCGGGTCCCCGCGCCCCGCACGCCCGCACGCCCAGCGGGGCCCGCATTGAGCATGGGCGCGGCGGCCTTGCGCTGGCACTTGTGCGTGCTGCTGGCCCTGGGCACGCGCGGGCGGCTGGCGGGGGGCAGCGGGCTCCCAGGTAAGCCCCCGACCGAGGTGGGGGGCGGGGGGCGCGGGCGGCCGAGGCGCGGTCCCGGAGGGCTTCTTCCCTGCGCATCCCGAGCTCGCCCCGTGCGGCCCCGCGCCCCCCGCCTCTTTGCAAAGTAACTTCTGGGGCCGGCGCGGGGCGCCCCCTCTCGCAGCCCGGGCGGCCGGGGCTCCTGAGCCCGGAGGGGCCGCAGCAGGGGCGGGTGGGCCGGGGCCCCGGGAGGGGAAGCGCGAGCGCGGGAGCGAGGAAGAAAGGCGGCGGTTCCCGGGGGCCCCGCGTGCGGACCAGGGAGGGGCGGGACCCCGAGCGCAGAGGGGCGCTTTTCCCGGGAGAGGGGACGCGGGGCGGGGCGGGCGAAGGGGGACACGCCAGGAGGTGGAAGGGGAAAGGGTCGGACCGAGAGACCGGGACGGGGCGGGAGGTGCGGGACAGACGGACAGAAGAGGCTGCGCTGAGGGAGCAGACAAAAGGAAGCCCGGAGAAAAGACAGATGCGGAAGGGTAGAGAGGAGGCCCGCACGGCCCGGGGAAGGAGGAGGAGGCCCGTGGACCAGGAGGAATCAAGAGGGACGGTCCCACTGTTGATAAGGGAGAGAGAAGAGGAGATGGGGGACAGATGGACACTGGAGAAAAACGGGGTTGGTGGAGCGGTGAGAGGGAGACCGGGAAAGAGAGAGGGACGGAGATGCCTGGAAAGCCGCGGAAGAGGGACCGTCTGACAGGACGGGGAGGAGAGACAGAAGGAAGGAAGGCAGAGGAGACGCAGGGACAGACACAAGAGGAGAGTCCGGACGTCGGTGGAGCAGACCCAGGAAGGGGAGGGGGAGACCCGGCGGCCACAGGCCCAGGCCCGTGGGTTTCACGGGGACCCCCCCACCCTCCCACCCCTTCCCCTCCTGCTCTCAGGCTGTCTTCAGGGGCTTCCCGAAAAGCTGGAGTCACATTCTCTCCCCCGTGTCATCAGAGACGCTCCTCCGGTGCTCTGCTTGGAGGGGGAGGCAGGGGAAGGGTCCTGTATGTCCTTCCCGGCTCCCTGAGGTCTGGTTTGGGTGGCGTAGGGTCTATTCCTGGTGGTCCCGCATGCCCCGAGTGAGGATGCTGGGCCCGTGAGACTCTTCCACAGCAACACCCCTCCTGGAAGCCCAACCCTGCTGCCCCATCCCCCTTGTGTCCGTGGGTGTCTCTCCCAAGCTTTGGGGTCCCTCACCTCTGAGTGACTGTTCCTGGGGGTGCCTATCTCTGCCTGTGTTCCTCCTCGTGTCTTTCTGTATCTGATTCTGTCTCCTCCCTGAGCCTCTCCGTGGAAGCCCTGTGACTGTGAAACGCCAACAGCCTGTCCCCAGCATAAGCAAACCAGAGTCAAAGGGAGCAGCCTGTGCTGGGAGGGCTGGGTCGCCTTGCAGGGGAGTCTCCAGCCCAGACAGGAACGGGAGCATGGCAGAGGACCGGTGGGGACAAGTGGCTTCTCACCCTCTCTTCTCAAACTCCCATGTCCTCTCCCCATACTCCACACCAAGGACACCCAAGTGTTGAAAGATGTGTTGAGAGATAGCTCCACCCACCCCTCATCAACATCCATACATTTCCATCCCAATGAAGACACCTGTCTAGGTGGGAGATTGGCGGTGAGGGCACAAGGGGCTCCCGCCCCTCATTCCTACACACTGGCCCCTGGGAAGTGGGAAGAGCCATACCTGTGGCCCACTGCCTCTGCTGGTCCTGTTTCAGAAGTGTCCCCAGTCCTCCCGAATAGAAGCCTGGAGATGGGCCCTCTCTGGCCCCTGGGTCCCTGCCTTAGAGGCACTGCCAGTGCTGCACAGCGTCCCTCCGTTGCCACTTCCCCAGAAGGCTCTCATGGATGTTCCTGCTGGCCCAGCCATCCAGTTGCTGGCCCCCTCCAGTCCCTGCCTCCTGGTCCCCTTTCCACTCTTCCCCTGGGCAGCTGTCTAGGACAGGCCGCCCACCTGAGCAGATGTAGCCCCCCTGAAAAGCAATGCCACCTGCCATATGTGTGCGCATGTGTGCACGTGTGTGTGTGTGCAGGGGGGTTATGCTGTTGTGTTTCTTTTTGATGCCTCTCTTCCTTCAGGGGTGGGCAGGAGACTTGGGGGCTAGGGCAAAGAAGGAGGAGCCCTGGAGGGCATGGATCTCATAGCCCACTGGCAGATTTCAAACCCAGATATTATGCAGGGGAGAAATTTAGAGTGGACACACTTGGGGACCCAGCAATCTAAGGTGAGGCCAGAGGCATGACGAGATGGGGAGATTCTGAGCTTAGCCCTGGGGCACTGCCCTCATGGCAGCTGCTGAGAGTTCTTTGTGCTGCTGCACTCCTGGGTCCTTCTGTCTGTCTGTCATCTGTCTGAATTTCATGCATTGCTAGCTAGAAGTCACATGGCACGTAGGAAAGCTCATTCTGTGTCGGAGTCCACTCTCTGTCCCAGTGAGCTACTGACCCATAGCAGATGTGACCTCACCGGGCCTCGGTTTCCTCATCTATAACCTGAGGAATTAACCTGGATTATAGCTTCAGCTCTGACTGTGCTGAACTGTGCCCGACAAGAGGCAGGTCCCCTGCCTGCTTGAACTGTGTGTTTGTGTTTGTGTGTGTGTGTGTGTGTGTAAAAGAGACAGGGAGAGAGGCTTGGGGTGTGTAGATGGAATGGATATGCAGAATCTATTTTTTTTTGTTTTGTTTTGTTTTGTTTTTTTGAGACGGAGTCTCACTCTGTCCCACAGGCTGGAGTGCAGTGGCCGGATCTCAGCTCACTGCAAGCTCCGCCTCCCGGGTTTACGCCATTCTTCTGCCTCAGCCTCCCGAGTAGTTGGGACTACAGGCGCCCGCCACCTCGCCCGGCTAGTTTTTTGTATTTTTTAGTAGAGACGGGGTTTCACCGTGTTAGCCAGGATGGTCTCGATCTCCTGACCTCGTGATCCACCCGTCTCGGCCTCCCAAAGTGCTGGGATTACAGGCTTGAGCCACCGCGCCCGGCCTGCAGAATCTATTTTGCTTGATTTGCCCCAACAGCTGTTCCAGACTGAAGGTGTATATGTGTTGGGGGTGGTAGGTGGAGAGTGTCGGGAGCCCTCAAAGCGTAGACTGAACTTGCATTTAGAAGTTGGGATATGAAAACCAGGTTCACGTGTGGATTTCCGAGGAGGGAGGACCATGGTGGGAGTCAGAACCATGGATGGGCTCAGGTTAGCCCAGTTGAGGGTGTGGTTCTGCCACCAGACACTTTGGTGTGGGGGTGTGGAAGCCAGATGATGAATCCCATTTTTCCACAGGCTAGCGGCAGGGTGGGATCCCACGTTCAGGTGACCTGCAGGAGCCTCCTAGCATGGCCTTGGTGTCCCCATCTGGAACCCAAAGGGGCTGGATTTAAACTCCTCCAAGGACCTTTCTGGCTCTAAATTCTAGAATGAGGAGAGTGGGGGAGGATTGGAGCGATGCCTGTGGGGGGATAGAGTGAGGAGAGTGGGGGAGGGTTGGAGCGATGCCTGTGGGGGGATAGAGTGAGGAGAGTGGGGGAGGGTTGGAGTGATGCCTGTGGGGGGATAGAGTGAGGAGAGTGGGGGAAGGTTGGAGCGATGCTTGCTGGGGGAGTAGGACAGATGGAGGAGGAGGTTCTTCCTCACTGTCTCCTTAAGCCTCAGTTTTCTCATCTTTTTAGCGGAACGATAGCTCAATGGGATCATTGCGACAATAAATAAGGCCAAGTGTATCGATAGCATTGTCCCTGCCACAGAGTGGCTGTGCAAAAGATGCTACCAGTTGCCACTTGTCACACCAGATTGTCCTGTGACAGCTGTTATTGCCAATGAGCCCACTGACCAATGGACAGGCAGAGGCAAGAGCTCCCCTGCCCCACACCATCAGCCACCTGCCGCGGGGCCACAGCTTACCTGTTGTTCCCCCTACACCCCTACCCACAGGATCAGTCGACGTGGATGAGTGCTCAGAGGGCACGGATGACTGCCACATCGATGCCATCTGTCAGAACACGCCCAAGTCCTACAAATGCCTCTGCAAGCCAGGCTACAAGGGGGAAGGCAGGCAGTGTGAAGGTGAGTCCAGCCCGGCCCTCCTGGCCAGACCCTGAAGCTGCCAGGGCTGCTGTAGGTGGCCGATGCCTGCCCCATTCATCACCAGCTGGGGCTGAGCCTCCAGCACCACCGTCATGGTTGCTGACAGTCATGGTTGCTGACAGCACAGGCTTCTCTCAGCCTCAGGAGGGAGGCAGTGAACTTTTTGGGAATGCCGGCTGTTTCCCTGGAAGGGTGGAGTTAGAGTCATGGGGTGCCTGATTCTCAACTGGGCTTGAAACTTTTCGTTTTTTTTTTAAGAAATTGGCTGGGTGCGGTGGCTCAGATCTGTAATCCCAGCACTTTGGGAGGCCGAGGCAGGTAGATTATCTGAGGTCAAGAGTTTGAGACCAGCCTGGCCAACATGGCAAAACCCCGTCTCTACTAAAAATACAACAAATACAAAAAAAGTTAGCCGGGCGTGGTGGCGTGTGCCTGTAATCTCAGCTACTCATGAAGCTGAGGCAGGAGAATCACTTGAACCGGAGAGGCGGAGGTTGTAGTAAACTGAGATGGCGCCACTGCACTCCAGCTTGGGCAACAGAGAAAGACTCTGTCTCAAAAAAATAAAAAAAAAAGAAAAGAAAAAGAAATTAAGATGAAGTATTGAATGATGTATTTGTGCATCTGTCCTTGACTGGCTATATGGGGCTGGAGTGCAAAGACCTGGGCTTACCCCCTGACCTCCAAGGTCCCTAACGTCAAGTTCAAAACCACCCTGTAGGTCTCTGTCTCAAGTTCCAGTGCTTGGACAGACACTGGTGGATTTGTACCATCTGTCTGTCTATCCAGCCTTTCTGCCCTGCACCTGGGGTGCTGGTTAGACCTCCTGGCATTAGAAACTGCCTCCCCAGCAGGCTGAAAGAGAGAAAAGAGCAGCTCTGGCTGCGTTTGGTGCCAGGACTCTCCAAGCCCATTGGAACCTTTGGAGCTTTTGTCCATGAGGGTCTGCATGGCCATCCTCACCCCATGGGTCTGGAGCAGGACTGGGCATCTGGGAGCTGGAAATAGCTCTCTCCGAAACAGACACACCCCCGGATGGGGTCACTGATCCCCATCTTCCCTGTCTGCACCCGTCGTATAAATGAGGAAAACTGAGGCTCAGACAGGAGAAGCATCTTTTGCAAGATTCCCATGTTCACAGTGACATGACAAGGACTGAAATCCAGGTCTTGCAGCTCCCACTCAATGACTGTGGCAGCTAGTTTTCTTCTCCCTGGACCCTGCCAGCTGAATTTTTCCAAGTTTGATATTTGTATTAGGAAAATGACATGTGAGCACAGGATAGGTCCCTGTTCTTTCTGTATAAGGCGTTTACAAGGCTAGAGTTTTGTGGGCGATGCAGCCACGCCTCCCTGGGATGCTGGTGGTGTTTATCCTTCGCATTTGTTGAGCATTTATTTAAGGCTGAGTGCTGGGCAGATGACATCGCCCTGGATCATGCCTGGCTGGGTCATATTCCTGGCACGCTCAGGGCCCCAGAACCCAAAGGGGGGAGCTGGCGCCTACCCACAGATCTCTGGAAGGAGGCCAGGCTGGAGGCACACAGAGGAGGCCATGAGTGAGAAGCCTGGTGGGGCGGCTGGCCTGGCTGCTGTCAGGGCCAGAGGTTAGCTCCCTGGTTTGAGTGGTACATGTGAGGCTGTGTGTGACCGCTTTCTGATCCTCTATTCTGCCCCGTAGACCCAGTGTCCTGGCAAGGCAGGGCCATGGTTGACCCTCCATCTCTGCTGGTATAAGCCATTGACCTGGCCTCTTCGTCCCCCAGCCCAGCTCCTCCTTAGGTCCTCTCCTGCTGTCCCCTGCCCCGGAGGCCTTACCTGTTTCCCTAAAATTTTTCGGAGTTCAGCTTTAACTCCCCACTCTGCTTGACCCCTGAGTTAGGAGTCAGACTCTTGCCCCAAGCCCAGCTCTGTTGCTCACTGGCTCTGTAGGCTTCATGTTCTCACCTGCTAGAAAAGGAAATTGTTTTGTCCTGCTGGGTATGAAAATGAGACAAGAGGAGGCTTGCGAATGTGCTGCAGGAACTGCCAGGGGTCTCCCTATCTCTCTAGCCAAATTTGGGCCTCCACCCTTCACATCCTGAAACACCTCTATCCTGGCATGCACACATACACACAGACACACACACGTGCACACACACTGGGTTGCTCTACGTTTGTGAGCCCCAGCTCAGATTTCCTGCCTGCCTGGAGCTCCTTACCTTCTTTCTGCATCCTGTCTAAATCTGAAGGCTAATCATTCTTTAGATTTGCCTCCTCCAGGAAGCCTCTGATACCACCGCTTATACATGCACTTACCCATGCACACACATGCATGCTAGACTGCATTAGTTACCTACGCTGCTCCCAGAGGCTTCTGGGCTTCCCTCCATCATCACACTTCTGACTCGGTCATAATCACTTGTCTTGGTCCCCCACAGAACTGTGAGCTCATTTATTGAGGGCCCACCATAAGCTTGCTGTAGGGGTCACCATACCGAAGCTGTCAAACTCAGGCCATGCACCCAGGAGCTCTCAGTGAGCTCCTCAATTAGAAAGGGCCTTTTACATTTGTAGCCATGTTCCCAGCTCATGGGGCAGGGCCTGGCACTAGCGTAGGTCTACAGAAAACGTTTAGTCTTAGTTCGCTCTCCTTTGCCCAGACTGGACTTCACATTAGATGAGCAACCTCTAAGATAAACACAGAGGGGAGTGTGGAGTGTGGGGTCTGTAGAAGGGCTCGTTCTGGCCCTGGTGTCATCTTGACTCTGCACAATGAGAGACAGGAGAGCAGATTCAAGGCTGGTCTCTTCAAGGGGAGCCTGGGTTGCAGCCCACCTTTCATGTGAACATTTGGGTGGTGATTTGCCCTCACTGAGCCTTAGTTTCTCCTTTGGTTGTGAGGGCCAAAAATACTCCCCATCACAGGTCATCCTGAAGATTGAGTGAGCCACAGTATAGTGCACTGGGGGCTGGCATCCAATACACAGTAGGCACTCATTCCACAGTGTGTGCTCCATATACAGATGGCAGGGTCATCACCATGGTCCTCTCATTATCATCATCAACATTATCACCATCATCATCATCATCACCATCACTATCATCACCATCACCATCATCATCATCACCATCATCACCATCACCATCATCACCATCACCATCACTATCATCACCATCACCATCACCATCGTCACCATCATCATCACCACCATCACCATCACCATCATCACCATCATCATCACCACCACCATCACCACCACCACCACCACCATCACCATCACCATCATTACATTATCACCATCATCACTGTCACCATCACCATCATCATCACCATCACCATCACCATCATCACCATCATCATCATCATTATCATCACCATCATCACCATCACCATCATCACCATCACCATCATCACCATCATCACCATCATCACCATCATCATCACCATCATCACCATCATCACCACCATCATCACCATCATCACCATCATCATCATCACCACCATCACCACCATCACCACCATCACCACCATCACCATCACCATCATCACCATCATCACCATCATCATCATCATCACCATCACCATCACCATCATCATCATCGTCGTCGTCGTCATCGTCATCATCACAGAAAGGGCAGCTAGTGCTTATATACAGCATCCTATATGCCAGGCTATGTTCAAAGGCTTTAAATACATTAACTCATTTAATTCTCACACTATCTGTATGAAATAAGTAGTAACATTATGCCTATTTTATAGATAAACAAATGGAGGTTAAATAACATGCCCAGGCTACATGGGCAGGATTTGAACCCAAGCCATCTGGCACCAAAGTCAATGCTTTAACCCCTATGCTGACCTTAATAGAGACTGTCCATGTCCTCTTCTCAGAACAGAGAGCCACAGATAGGAATAACCACTGGCAGAAACACAGTATGGAGTAACAGGTCTACCAAACCTGGGCTCTAGTCCCCACCCAAGAAAGACCCTGCCCCCGCAGGCCTCCATTTTTCCATCTGTAAACCAAGGACGTGAACATCTGGATGGTTTCCCAGCTCCCTCAGGCCAGCGCTGCACATGGTGCCCCTTCAGATTTCAAAACCCCTGGATGTCTCTCCGTAGTCCTCCCAGGGAAGCCAGCAGGGATCTGATGGTTCTCCGTGTTTATGTGTTGGCAGTGTGAGGTATATATGTGAGCACTCTGGCAGGCTGCCTTGATTCAAATTGATGACCGTAGATGGGTCCCCAGGGATGAGAAAACCAGAGTGTTAGCAGGACAGGGTCCACACAGGCCTCCAGAATCCATGCCAACACTCACTGACTGAGGGTTTAGGGAGCCCCAAACCAAATGGTGCCCTCCTCTTGGTTCCTAACAATTGTTCTCATACTGTTAACACAGCAACTCAACAGACACTGATTAATGACCCAAACTACCCTAAATCTGTTATCAGGAATTTCCAGCTCATGCAGTCCCACCAGACCACAAGCTCCTGGAGAGCAAGGACTATGCTGCACCATAACTATCACCTCAGATATGCAGAACGGAGTGATTTTCAAAGGTCTTCACCATTCATAGTCTCATTTGAGCCTGAAACCACTTTGACAGCTAGTGAGAACAGGTGATATGATGGTGATGATGATAATGATGACAGTGATGATGGTGATGATGATAATGATGACGGTGATGATGGTGATGATGATAATGATAATAATGATGATGGTGATGATGGTGATGACGGTGATGATAATGATAATGATGATAATGACGACGGTGATGGTGATGATGGTGATGGTGATGGTGATGATGGTGATGGTGGTGGTAATGATGATGATGATGGTGATGGTGATGGTGATGGTGATGATGGTGATGGTGATGATGGTGATGATAATGATGATGATGATGGTGATGATGATGGTGATGGTGATGGTGATGATGGTGATGGTGATGATGGTGATGATAATGATGATGATGATGGTGATGATG
>NC_037678.1:7262834-7534781 GCF_003255815.1 Theropithecus gelada
TGATGGTGATGATGGTGATGATGGTGATGATGGTGATGATGGTGATGATGGTGATGGTGATGATGGTGATGATGGTGATGGTGATGATGATGGTGATGATGGTGATGGTGATGGTGATGATGGTGATGATGGTGATGATGGTGATGGTGATGATGGTGGTGATGATGATGATGGTGATGATGGTGATGATGATGGTGATGATGGTGATGGTGATGATGGTGATGATAGTGATGGTGATGATGGTGATGATGGTGGTGATGATGGTGATGGTGGTGATGGTGGTGATGGTGGTGATGGTGGTGATGGTGATGATGGTGATGATGGTGATGGTGATGGTGGTGATGATGGTGATGGTGATGATGGTGATGATGGTGATGATGATGGTGATGGTGATGATGGTGATGATGGTGATGATGGTGATGATGGTGATGATGGTGATGATGATGATAATGGTGCTATTGATGATCAGGGTGATGGGGGTGATGATAATGTTGATGGTGCTGTTATGGTGCTATTGATGAGGGTGATGGTGATGGTGATATTGATGATGATGGTGCTGATGAAGATGATGATGATGATGTATCTGATCATCATCATCGTCACCATGTCAATGTCAATGATCACAATGTTGTTCAAGATATGAAAGAACTAAAACTTTGTCTTTTCCAACAATTTCTGGGACCTAAAATGGTTGGGAAGTGAGGTATTCTGGTTCATCGACTGTTCATATAAACCATATGCATATACCTATATCCCCACAGAGGTGGACAGTCAGGTGTGCCATTCACAGATGGCTGCTTATCGAGAATGTACAATAAAAAAATACATAGGAAAGAAGACTTTCCTTTGTTCAACTAAGCCTACTTCGGGGATGGCAAATATGCCGTCACCTTCTGCCATAGCAGACATTAATAATCAATCACCACGCCCTCCAGTCATTTCTGCAGTAGATGAAACTTGCTTTCCTTCCCTGGGCTCCTGCATCTGCAGGTCCTGAGCTGGAGTTGGGTTCTGCCGAGGCTGGCGTTGGAGTCTTGGAGGCAGTGAGCCCCCTGTCCTGCAGATCTCACTGACTGTGCTCTTTGCTGTAATAAGCATAGAGGACGGACTCTCAGCAGAGCCTTCCCCGAGGATGTGGCTGCCACAGTCTCCCCAGTTTTTCACCAATATGTTGAGTGTTTGCTTCCAGACACCCCACTACATGCTCCATGTCCATGATCTCATTTAATCCTCTCAAGAACCCTACCAGATAGGGAGTATGCCTTCCATTTTTCAAGCAAGGAAACAGGCATGGAGAGGTAAAGTGACTGGCCAAAGGTCACACAGTTGATAGAGGGCAGCTAGAATTTAAGCCCCAAACTGGCAGTTCCCAAGGTCTGTCCTCTTGACCGCTGGGTGATACTGCCTACTTTTAACTGGCTCTCCCACAGGGACTGTCAGCTCTGTCTTCACCAACTAATCAGTGCCCGAAACATACTTTCTCTATCATTTTCACAACCCAAGCCTGGGTTGTGGGAAGCCCGATGTGAGGCTGACCGAGCCTCTTACCCACTTCACCAGGTCACCTTGAAACCTGCTGCTTGCAAAATCCCTGTTAGCAAATCCAGCCCTGAAGGCCACCTGCCCCCCATTCTGGGAACGGTTTCTTTTCTCACCTTCAGGGGCAACTTGCCTCATGGCCAGTGGGCATATGCGATGATGCCATGGCCTCCATGTGTGCAGACATGTTGCATCTGTGCCCAGGAGTCTAATGCTGGCAGAGGGCTTGCTGTAGCCAGATGGGTGAGTGCCTCAGACAGCCGGGAAAGGCTCTGAGCAGGGCTGGAGATAAAGCACTGTTTTATTGATTGAATCTGAAGTACCTTGAGGTAGACTCATGGCTGTGTGGAGTTGGAAGAAACTTCGAAGGGCATTGAGGCAGCCCCTGTGAGTGACAGCTGCCACCCCTCTTTGCAGCCCAACCCAGGTCCATACACACCACCATTGTAGTCCATGCCACACTGCACTTAGCTTGTCCCACGTCTCCTCCTGGAATGTGAGCTCCTCAAAGACTGGATCTGGGATCCGTCAGCTCCCATCCCTGGAACCTAGAGACTGGGCCTGGCACAGGGTGTGGATGGCATTTGCTGGATGAAAGGGTCTCCTCCTCCAGGAAGCCATCTCTGGTCTCCCAGACAGGGGACTTATCACCTGTGAGCATCCTCACTCAGTGCTCCTGTCACACTAGATTGTGAGGACCCATGCAACTTCCCTCAGGGCTAAGCCCAGAGCTGGTGTCAGTGGGCAGTGAATGACCCTTATCCATGCTGGGAGGACCCAGGAAGGCCTCCCAGAACCTCACAGACTCTGAGGGTTCTACAGATGAGGAAGCAGAGGCTTGGACAGGGAGAGAGCTAGTCTGAGTATAACTGGTGTGGACCGATGGCAGAATTCACCTGGGGAAACTGGTTCCAGAGAGGTCTGTCTCTAGCCAGGCCTCCCAGGTGAGAGGCAGCAAGGCCTGGGTTCCATCCATCCCCCATCAGCCAAGGGGTCCCAGCATCAGGCCAGGCCCCCATCAGCCCATTGGAAAGCAATAGGGAAGGCTCCTTCACTATGGAGGGATCGAGGGGGCTGCACAGCCCCTCTGCTTCTACACGTACTCGTTCCCTTGCTCTGCTGGCTGGTCTGAGACAGGACCTTGGAATGGGAGGGGCTGGAAGCTACCATTTGTGATACTGTTATTATTTTAATTTATTTTAGAGGTGGGGCCTTGCTGTGTTGTGAGCTATTATTGTTATTTTTGTTTGTTTTTGAGATGAAGTTTTGCTTCGTCACCCGGGCTGGAGTTCAGTGGCTCAATCTCGGCTCACTGCAACCTCCGCCTCCCAGTTTCAAGGGATTCTCATGCCTCAGCCTCCCACGTACCTGGGACTACAGGTGCGCACCACCATGCCCAGCTAATTTTTTGTATTTTTAGTAGAGATGGGGTTTCACCATGTTGGCCAGGCTGGTCTCGAACTCCTGACCTCAAGTGATCCGCCTGCCTCAGCCTCCCAAAGTACTGGGATTATAGGCATGAGTCACTGCACCCGGCCATTTTTTATCCATCCCTCCCTACCCAGCCTCACTGTCTTCTTTTAGTTCATCAAACTTGCCAGCTTGTTCCTACCTCTGGACCTTTACATACTCCATTTCCTCTTCCCTGTCCATTTAGCTAAGCGTGTGCATCCGCGGCTCACCCGGCCCTGGGAGCATGGGCCTTTCGGAATCTGCCAGGCCATTCCCGCACTGGCTTCCTGGTCTGAATTAACCAGGCCTGTTTGTGCTTATTCTGCTGAGGGGGCAGGCTGGGGGTGAGGAAGGGGCATTTCATCCCCTTTAAATACTTCAACTCATTTAACCTTAATTGCCTTGTTTTCATAGACATTTGCTAGGGAAAAGGACCAAATTATAGCTTGAATTGGGTCCTACTAATCTTAATTAAAAGCTCTCGTTTATAATCAGGACCAGGCCCCAAACGAGGAGCAAACCACCCTCAAATGGCTTGTTTAAATAACTAAGACCCTCTTGATAATCACTGTTTAGTCTGAACCAACAGCACACATCACCCCTTCTATGTGTACTTAATTTTTTAGACCATTTATTCAAGTGGTTTATTCCACTTGCAAGTTCCAACTCGGGCCTTTTCCAAAATGCTATAATTAAAACTCTTGGGGGAAATAACTTTTTGTTTGGGCCACAGTATATCAAATATATTACTATTTTCCTCTTTTTGTGTGAAAAGGAAAAACATGACAACCTTGTGGCCGTCAGAGATCACAAAATTAGTGTGTATGTAATGAATGTAAATAGTCACTTCCTGAATTTTATATCCCCAGGGTCTACTTGTCAATCACTGAAGTTAGGTGGATTACAGAGCATGTTATTAAAGTGTTTTAACAAAATTCCTAATAACATACTCAGTGATCCATTTAGTTTAACATCAGAAAAAAAAAATCTTAAAACCAATTTGACCTTCTTAGGAAATAATGTCCATGACCTTATTAAATCATTTTCATCATCATTACTACACACATTATTGAGACTCGAGATAAAATTCTGCTTTTTGGGAGGCCAGGAAAGGCAGTAGGAGGTGGGAGGGTGGGGGGAGAGAAGGGGAAATTCTTCTCCTTCAAGTCTTAAAACATGCAATTATGCATGCTAACGTGTGCTCTGCCGAAGATGAAAGTGCTCAAGTCCAGCAGACCAGCAGGCAGGAAGAAATTGGATGTGACTTAAAATTCCAAGGTGCTGTCAGCTAGCAATTAGGCAATGTTGCTTGCCAGCTCTGCTGCTGATTAGGGTTCTTGCAGAGTTCTTGGAGCCAATGTCCATTTTTAGGAGGAAAAAGTAAAAAACTCATGCTACCGCATTTAAACATTGGAGGCAAGTTCACCTCTGAGCCTCAGTTTGCCCATCTGTAAAGTGTGTGTGCACTGGACTGTTTTCAGTTGAGTATCAAGAATGTTTACTGAGCACCTACTCTGTGCCAAGCTAGGTGCTGGGGCTGAAACATGTTTCCTGCGTTTGACTTGCCTTGTGGGAGACACAGATTGGAAAAGATGTGATCATAATAGGATGTGGAAAGTGCAGCAATGAAAATACAAACAAAACAGGGTGTTGTTTTGTTGAAGTAGAGAAAGTGCATATCTCTGCCAAGGAGGGGAAGAAAGTCAGGAGGGCTTCTTAGAGGAGGTGTCCTCTGGGCTAGGTTAGGAAAGCATAGCAGAAGCAGGTCTCTGATGCTCCTTCCAGCTGTGATGGTCAGTGGAAGCATTTGTAGCAAGGATTTAGAGGCCTGCATTTCCGTCCCTTCTAACTCCGTGAGCCAGCGGTGACTTGACCATTCTGAGTCCTGGTTTCCTCATTCACCACATGGGAGCCACAACACCTGCCCTACAGAATGTGCACTGGAGTAGAGATTTGAGGAGGGAAGGGGCCTCACTGTCTGTGAGAATGTGTTGAAGGCTGCACCAGTGCCTGCATGTTGGGTTTTTTTTTTCCCTCTCTCTAATTCCCCATTTCTTTTTTAGGAGTCTCTGCCCCCACCTCCCACCCTCCATGTCCTCCAGCTCCCCAGGCAGCAGCCCCTCTCTGCCCCCTTCTTCTGGGCCCTCTCGCCTCCTCTTAGCCGCTTCTTATTACAGTGGCTGTATTTGTTTTTCCATCCGAGGAATGCTAACCAGCAAAAACCATTATTTCTAAGAAAATAAACCGTGGACTTGTGTGCCTTTGAATGCTACTGAAATGGATGACGGCCTTCCCTAAAGGCCTTGAGACAAAGAGGGCTCGGGGCCTTGTGTGAACGGGCAAGGTCAGGGGGTCTCAGAGGGTGCTCCCAGACGGGCTTCCAGATGGGCCAGGGCTGCGGCCTCTGGCTAGAAAGAGTGTAAAACCTCAGCCAGCTGGTTGGATGCCTGGCCTGGGTTAACAGCAGCCACTGGCGTAGATCACTCCCCACTCCCTCCAGGGTCTTCAATGTGCTCCCCTCTCTCCAGGAACCCCTATGTCTTCTGTCTAGACCTCCTGCCTCTCTTATAGAGGGGAATGGAGCTGGGAGTGTGTCCATGGAGACCGGGTTCCAGCCCTGTGTGGCCTGGGCCAAGTCTGTGGGCCTCTCCGGCCTTTGCATCCTGACATCAGAGTTCAGCGGGGGCAGGAGATCTCAGGCCCCTTGGACCCTCGCTGTGGGCAGCTCCTTCCTCAGGGTGCTCCTCGTTTCCATGGCGCCCAATGCTGGCCTCAGTCTGTCCAGCATGAGGGGTGGGCTTCAGTGGGGCTTAGCCAACTGTCCCTTCCCACTGCCAGCCCTGCGGGCAGACGTGGGCCTGGTCGGTCTGTGGGCAGGAGCACATGAGTTTGTGTGCATCTGTGTCTGGGTCATTCCCCTCTCCAGGCTGGCAGCGCCTTGTGGCCAAGGTCCAGGCTAAGGGCAAAAGGCCTGGCCCAGGACAGCATTGGCATGGGAGGGAAGAAGGCAGAGAGGTGGCCTGATCCTTCACAAGGCCCGCGGGCACCAGATTCCTGGTTCACAGAGATGCCATCTTCTCTGGACAACTGTGTCGAGGTGAGGAAGGTAGAGTCTGGGACCAGCCTGCCCAGGTTCAAATGTTGCCTTCACCACCTTCTAGCTGGGTGATCTTGGGAAAGACACTGAAGTTTCTGAGCCTCAGTTTCTTTTTCTATGAGCCATGGGAAGTGAAGACCTTTCTGCATGACTGTAGGGAGGATTAAGCCAGTTACCATCAAGATGGTGCCTGGTGTGGAGTTGCCACTGCTGTTATTTTATTACATTGGAGAGGAAGGCCACCCGGGGGTTCGGAGACAAGGGGAATGAACCCGAATTGCACCAGGCAAGCTCAGGCCCTGCCCACTGCTGGATCCTGAGATGAGAGAGAGAAGGCCAGGCCGAGAGCCCTGAGTTCAAGGTGTCGTCAGCCCCTGATCTGCTAAGATTTGTCTTTCAGCTCCCCTCTTTGGGCCTCAGTGACACCTTGATAAAATCCAGGGTGCTCTAGGATCCAGCTTACTAATTCTAAGGGCCGGCCCAGGTTTTCAGGCACCTTCCTGTGTGTGATTGTCCTCCTGAGCTCGGAGGTGGCTGGACCTGTGGAGCGGCCCCACAGAACCTGCAGTGTTTGGGTCTCGGGCCTCTCCTTGGCCTTTCCCTAAGGGGATGGGGGAATGACTGCCTGTAACGGGCAGGAGGGTGGAACAGGGGCCTTGACTGAGGGCTGGCAGAACTAGACTCAAGCCTGGCAGGTTCCCCGCGGTCTCTCCTGGCTTCCATCTCACACGCGCCAACGACTCCGTTTTCTCTTGACCAGGCTGCCTCAGCGTCCGTTAGTCCTGATGCGGGAGCCCAGGAGCAGCCCTCAGCAAGGGCTTCAGGGCATTTTTGAGGGAGAAAGGAAATAATGAACTGGTCTTCGTCATATTGGTTTGGTGGGAAATCTCCCCTGCTTCTTGGTAGCAACACGGCCCACCGTGACCCCAAGCTGGGCAGGTGGCATTTGAGGTCAGTTCAGAGCCAGCCTCCTTGTGGTTGCCCTTCATGCAGGCAGAGATCCCTGGAGATGCGACCAGGCCAGTGGAGAAGAACACCCACAGCATTAGCTTGTTTGACTTCTATTTTTAAACAGCTTTATCGCAATATAATTCACATACTGTACAATTCACTCATTAAAAGTATACAATTCAATGCCTTTAGTATATTCACATTGCCAGTCCATTACCACAATCAATGTTAGTATCTTTTTTTATTTATTATATGTGTGTATATATGTGTGTGTGTGTGTGTGTGTGTATATATATATATATATATATATATATATATTTTTTTTTTTTTTTTTTGAGACGGAGTCTCGCTTTGTCGCCCAGGCTGGAGTGCAGTGGCGCAATCTCAGCTCACTGCAAGCTCCGCCTCCCGAGTTCACGCCATTCTCCTGCCTCAGCCTCCTGAGTAACTGGGACTACAGGCGCCCGCCACCACGCCCAGCTAATATTTTTGTATTTTTAGTAGAGACGAGGTTTCACCGTGTTAGCCAGGACGGTCTCGATCTTCTGACCTCGTGATCCGCCTGCCTCGGCCTCCCAAAGTGCTGGGATTACAGGTGTGAGCCACCATGCCCGGCCTTTTTTTTTTTTTTTTTTGGCGGGGGGGGGGACAGAGTCTTGCTCTGTCGCCCAGGCTAGAGTGCAGTGGCATGATCTTGGCTCACTGCAACCTCCGCCTCCTGGATTCAAGTGATTCTTCTGCCTCAGCCTCCTGAGTAGCTGGGATTACAGGCGTGCACCACCATGCCTGGCTAATTTTTTGTATTTTTAGTAGAGACAGGGTTTCACAATGTTGGCCACAATGCTGGTCTCAAACTCCTGACCTCAGGTGATGCACTCGCCTCAGGCTTCCAAAGTGCTGGAATTACAGGCGTGAGCTACCCTGCCCAGTCCAGTGTTAGAATCTTTTCATTACTCCAAAAAGAAACCCCATGCTCCTTGACCATCCTCTACCACTCCCGAAGTCTGCAGCCCCTCCAGTATTAGGAAAGCTCTCATCTGCTTTTTGTCTTAGCAGATTTGGTTTTTCTGGAGATTTGACGTAAACAGAATCATCGACTATATGATCTTGTGACAGAGACATCACTAACTCTGAAGTCAAGCCGCCTGGCTCCCTTGCCGGCTCCCCTTGCATTTGCTGTGTGATCTGAGGCAGGGCAGGCGATGTCTCTGAGCCTTGGTTTGCTGCTGTGAGATAGAGATGGTGGTATCCAGCTCTCAGGGCAGTCCTGTGTGTGGGGCCTGCAGACGGCCTGACGTGTCATGAGAGTCGCTCAGCAAGGCCACTGTCGTGATTGTTCATTCATGCAATGCCCAGAGGATTCCTTTGAACATGCTCGGGCTCTGCTTGGTTCTGAGGCTCAAGCTGCACAGGACATGGTTCTCATTCTCATGGATTTGCAGCATCAAAGGACACAGACACAAGCAAGCAAGAATAATGCTAGTGCCTGCTTGGGCTGGGGGAGGGGCTAGATCTGCTCGAAGATGAGCAAAAGCTTCCGGGAGGAGGTGGTGCTGGGGCTCAGGATGCAGAAGTGAGTGGATGTTGTGGAGGGAAGGACCTCCAGGCAGAGGGAACAGCATGAGTCAAAGTGTGGAGGCCTGAAGCCACATAAGGGACTGGGAGAGGTCACTGAGCAGCTCCAACCCCACGGTTATCTTGAATCACAGAGTGGGAAGCAGGAGGGAACCTTCCCACCCTCTGGCTGAGCCACGGTCATTGTGTGCAGTTAGGAATGAAAAAGTATATAGATTTGTGTTAGTTTTACGTGCCCTTTGACCTTTCCCGTAATTAACTGCTGGGCCCACTTCTGGCATTGTCTCTGCAGAAGGGAAACCTGATCGATGGATGCCAGGGGCCCTCAGAGAGCGGGTCTCATTACTCAGTCATTACAAACCCAGAGCTTAACCCCGAGCCACCGGAGACAGGGGCTTAATCCTTCCTGCTAGGCAGCCCAAGAAACTACCTTCCCTGGAGCATAATTAGCCAACAAACCGGATTAAGATTTATTCATCAATAAGGACTCAACTTCCTAAGCCATACATCTCTCCCCGAATGGTTGCCTGATCTAAGGAGGGCACGGTTTTTCTTAAAGCCCCCAGACAAAGGAGAGGACGTGCTAGCGCCCAGCCAGGAAAGGGCTCTTTGTTAGAGCGTTTGGTCTCTACTGTTCTTGAGGAATGTCTAGAAAAATGCCAGTTTCAGGGGGAAATGAGAAGACGTTTTCAGTAATGATCCCTGAGAGTAGAGAGTGGGATGCTTTAAAAATCCTTAATTTTGAGAAGGTTTCTAGTCAGTCCTGATTTTGAGGAAAATGCCCTAAAATAGTATTAAAATAAAATGAAAAGTCTCTCTGATTCATTGCAATAGGATCTTTTAGCACTTAGACACCACAGAATAAATGTATATTTTATGGAGCAGCAAGAATCAATTTTGAATTCAATGATTTAAAAAAAAATACCTTACCCTATATGGGTTCCAAACCCGCGCTGTTGGCGTGGAAGCACAGCTATGGGGTTGTGTGTGTGCGTGCTGCCTTTCAATACACAAAAAGCAGAGCTGAGTGACCTTTCAAAAATTCCATAATGAGCAGTTCTCTGTGCTGCTTTTCTCTGTTCTGTTAGATGCTGGGAGCTGTCTTCTGTTGGGAATTGAGTTTTCATTAAAAAAAAAAAAAAAAAAAAAAATCCAAGCAGGGGAAGGAACAGCGATGCTTGGAGTGAATTGTTGGACTTCTCATCTCCTGTGCCCAGGGCTCTGAAAGCTGGTCAGATCTTTTGTCCTGCCCACTTTCTCCATTCATGCGAACCATCCCTGTCACCACCCCTCCACTGTCACCACCCCTCGTCAACCTCAAGGGTAGGTACAGACCTTGGAAATAAAAATAATAATACCCATGACACCTCTTCCCCACTTTTCTCCTTAATGACTCTTTGGAGCATGAAGCACTTTTTTTATTTTTTTATTTTATTTTATTTTTTTGAGACGGAATTTCGCTCTTGTTGCCCAGGCTGGAGTGTAGTGGTGCAATCTCGGCTCACTGCAACCTCCGCCTCCCAGGTTCAAGGGATTCTCCTGCCTCAGCCTCCTGAGTAGCTGGGATTACAGGCATGCGCCACCACACCTGGCTAGGAGCATGAAGCACTTCTTAAAAATATTCATCTCACACACCCCAAGGATGTGGCTCCAAATGTGGGAATCAAGTCTGCACTTGAATGCAAACACTGGCTGGGGGCCTGAAGACAAGGTCCTCAGTGATGCTGAGCCTCAGCCTCTTCTGTGTGATGGCAGCTCTTACCCTGGCCTCACATACAGCTGCCTCACTCCAGTCTCTGCCTTCATCATCCCACGGCCGCCTTCTCTCCGTATGTCTGTGTGTCTTCACATGGTATTCTTCTCCCTGTATGTCTGTGTCCAATTTCCCTCTTCTTAGGACAGCAGCATTGTATTAAGGCCCACCTTAATCTAGTATGACCTCATCGGAACTTGATTACATCTGCAAAGACCCTACTTCCAAGTCAGATCACATTCTCTGGTCCTGGGGGTTGGGACCTCAACATATCTTTTTGTGGGGACACAGTTCAATCCACAACAGCCCTTAAAGAATAAACATCCACAGAACTGAGCTCTGTCCCCTCCGTTCCTTTACCATCTCCCCGCTCCACCTGCCTGTTCCTTGTTCTCTGGCTTTCAGTCCTGAAAAAATGGTCTGAGTCGGATGAGCGTCTTGGAGGTCTGTGGTGCCTCTTCTGGGGCGGCGACTCCTGGATATATTTTTATAGTAATAAATTCACCTGCTTTGGCAGATTTTTTTAGCTGGTTTGTTTGTGTGTTTATCTCTTAGGTATTAAAGGAGGAGGCTCACATGATTTTAGAACAAAAATTCCAGGTACAAACATGGAAAATCAGGGAAAGTTTGGTTTAGGAGCCGACGTCCTCCATCCAGGGCACTGGGAGGTAAAGCTGGCTGCCACAGCAGGCCTGGGGATTGGAGAAGAACTGGTCATTCTGAGAGATGCTCAATCTAGGAGAACTAATTGGGGATGGATTGAGGAAAGAAATGCAAGCAGCAAATATCTTGGCACTCTCCAGCGCACTGGCAATTATTGTGGCCTACCTTACGGGGAGTCAAAGGCAGGAAATGGGTAGAGCTGTTTTATTGACTATTCAATGATATCTTTATACTGCCTTATGGGTGTGGTGATCAGATAGTTTATCATTTTAATAATAAAAAGGTTAATAACTACTGTTAATAATTATACCCCAACAACTGGCATAAACTGGAACTGTGCCAGGAAAATTAAAGTGTATGATATTCTCTAAGCAGGGGAAGACATTCCCTCACTAGGAGGTCTGAGGTTTGTCAGAGCTTACCACCATTAAAATAGCCACTTGGATTACATTTTATAGATGCAGCGACTCTATAACCGATTGTGTTTCTTTCCTTGTCTTTGTCTTGGCATTTAGGAAGCTCACAGCCCACCTTCTGTCATTGTGCTGCAATTATCAAATGTGTTTTTGTATGTTTTCACCAACTTTATCTTATTCTTCAACCTCATTTATTTTTCTTCATCCTAGCATCTTATTCTGTTTGAAAAAAATTGTTGTACATATTTTGTAAGCTGTTTGGATGGATATTTGAAGGAATCAGTGAGTTAATAGAAGTTTGGATGGATGGATGGGTAGGTAGATGTTTGAATGCGTGTGTGTGTGTGTGTGTGTGTGTGTGTGTGTGTGTGTGTGTGCATGAGCATGAGTGTATGTGTGTCTGGATAGAAGGGTGAGTATTTGAATCAATGAATATACAGATGAGTAGCTAAGCACTTGGATGGATGGATGGGTGGATGGGTCAGTGCTTAGATGAATGGAAGGATAGGTATCTGGTTGAATATTTAGACAGATGGATGCATGCATGCATGTTTGGATGTATGCGTGAACGTTTGGCTGGATAAATGGATGGGTGAATAGGTGATTGGAGAAATGGAAGGGTGGTCAGCACACTGGATATTTAGATGGATAAAATTTAGCACAAATCGATAAATGGAAGAATGGTTGGGTAGATATTTGAATGGATAGGTTGAGGGTGAGTAGATGGATGGATAGTGGAAGGGTAGATGGGTGTTTGGATGAAAGGATGCATGGCTGGCTGGTTGGTTATTTGGGTAGATAGATAGGCATGCACACGTGTATATGTGTGTGTGTATAGACAGATGCAGAACAAGTAGAAGGATAGATGGGTAAACGGGTATTTGGATTATTGGATAGTACTTTCTCAGTACACAGTATAAATGTGCCAAGGGTGAAATATTGTATCATGTATAAAGCATTTTGTCAATGACTGGCATGTCACAGGCATTCTAACTTATTAGAAAGGATGTGGGCTTCACAGACCGAAAGACCTTTGTTCTGATCCTTGCCCTACCACTTACTATGTGACCTTGAGCAATTATCTAACTTCTCTGCACTTTAGTTTGTTCAACCATAAAATGGAGTTAAAACACCTACTCCAGAGTGTTGCTGTGAGAATTAAAAGGGCTTGTGTATATTTCAGGAGTAGATACCTCCTTCTGAGGTACAAGATGAGAGAAAATTATTTTACCCAAACATGGAGTAAAAGTCCTTTTCCTCAGTCTGATTGATCCAGCCTAAGTCACCTACCAACCTTGGGACCAACAGCAATTGCTAGTGGCATGTGCTGTCTGGATGAGACTGATAAGTCTCCGCCCCCAGAGTTAGGACCAGGCCAGCTTCCCCCTGAATCACCTGCTTGAGGGAGGAAAGGAGGGAGGGAACAGTTTGGGGGCTGCTGAGTCGAATCGGATGTGAGGTGATACTCATGCTGACAGGTAGTGAAAATAAGTGGCTAGTGGACAGACTGTACCTATATTAAGGGTGTAAAGAAACCACGCTTTGGTAGCTGATTTGATGTTAAGGGAGCAGTGGAAGGAAAACAATATTTACCGGGATGAGGAACCCCAGGTAACTGCAGGTCGATGAGTTAAAGCTGGGCTTTGTCGCCTTTGGAGTACCTTTGGAATACCCAGGGGAAGAGGTGGTTGCATTAGTCTCTCTGGGGCTCTGGAGAAAGGTCAGGGCTGCAAACAGAGACTGGGAAGTAATCAGTATCTCTCAGTTTTTTAAAATCTATGCCGAGCGAGGTGGCTCACGCCCATAATCCCAGCACTTTGGGAGGCCGAGGTGGGTGGATCATGAGATCAGGAGATGGAGACCATCCTGGCTAACACGGTGAAACCCCGTCTCTATTAAAAATACAAAAAATTAGCCAGCTGTGGTGGCACATGCCTGTAGTTCAGCTACTCGGGAGGCTGAGGCAGGCGAATTGCTTGAACCCAGGAGGTGGAGGTTGCAGTGAGCTGAGATCGTGCCACTGCACTCCAGCCTGGGCGACAGAGGGAGACACTGATTCAAAAAAAATAAAAAATAAAAACAAAAAATAAATAAATAAATAACATCTATGTGCCTTTTCAATAAACATAAAATATCACATTCTCCCTTAATTTTATTTGCAATTTATAAGTGGATTAAATATCAGAATTAAAAACAGCTCAGAGCCAGGCACAGTGGAATATGCCTATAATTCCAGCTACTAGGGAGGCTGAGGCAGGAGGATCCCTTAAGCCCAGGAGTTTGAGTCTAGCCTCGGCAACATAGTGAGGCCCTGTCTCTACAAACAAACAAAACAAAACAATTCAAATGAGCTGCAGAATTGGGAACTGATGCAGGTGCCCCTGTAGGCAGATTAGGAGAGGACTCCTATCTCTTCATCCTTTGGTGACCCAGCCCAGGCTACTTTGTTCTTCCCTCATTGTGGCTGGGTGGACACCAAGAGTGGCTGCACAGCCCAGACCCTGTACTCTGGCGCATTCACTTCTGCTGTTTTCACCAAAGTTATCCCCTTTGCTCTGCAGTGTCTCTGGCAGGCATCGTGGCAGTGCTTAGTCACCTCCAGAGTCAGGGAGCTCTCTACCTCCTGCAACAGCTTCTACTTTGCAGACCAGCACTCCTACCCATGAACGTTCATTGGCCCCATGGCTTCCCCTCACTGTGAGTAGCTCTGCTGTCTAGACCAGTAGGGAGAAAGCAAGGAGTTCCGTGTCTCCCTGCAGCAGCTCCTCCAGCGATTGAGGGAAGCCAGGCCTGCCTTCTACAGGCTCTCTTTTTCTACAGGATGGCCCCACCCCACTTTCAAAGCTGGAACCCAGCCTCAAAAATCCCTCTTCTACGCCATAGGGGAGGGACCGCAGCTTCCTCCTCAGTAGCCTCCTGAGATGCACTTCCGGTTCCGGTTCCATTCCCCTGTGGGGGACATTTCCGGCCCTCTTCTCTCCCCAGCATGTCTTGGAGCCTCTGGAGGTCAGGGTGACTGTCAGTTGAGATGAGTGAAGCCAGAGGGATCTCGGGGAGATGCTGAAGACCCTGCAGAAGAGCCGGCACCCCCGGCTGGCAGATTCTTGCTGTGCCTGGTGCCCTCACAAGGAGGCCGGGTGTGACCGAGGTTAGGCCCCTTGGGCTCTGAAGCCGAAGGGTTTGAATCCCACGGGTTTGAATACCATTCGTGCCACTTTCTAGGTGTGTGACGTGTGACCATCTGTGAGGTTTTAGCCTCACTGTGCTTCGGTTTCTTCAGTGCTCTTGCAAAATTGGAAAAGTGAGAATGGTGCCTGTATCACTGAGTTAGTGTGGGATTGAAGAGGTAATGACATGGCCTTACAAGCAGGACTTGGGCGTGGAAGCAGCTCAGACAAGGTTAACTAGGCATGTTCCTGTCATTCTCCAGGGTCTCTAAAATCTCTCTGGAACGCCAGAATTGATAGCCCTTTGACCCCTGACGGGAAATGTTGAAAAAGCCTTAAAAGAGCAAAAAGGGTGACCTTTACCGAGGCTATTGGCCATTGTTTATGAGAGAGGAGCCTTTGTTATAGCAAGGAAGCTGGAGCAGTTGAAATGCAGGCATCAGACTCTGATGTGGAAAGAAACTGTTTGGAGGAATTAGTGGACTTTTCTTTCATTCCAGATATTACACTTTTTGTTGATGTGCAGTTAATTTTACTCAGTACCGCCTGCTTCAAGAGAGCTAGTTTTCGGAAATTGTACACTGGCTCGGGGGAGGCAGAACTAGGTGTGAATCTTGCCTGTTCACTGTGGTAGGAACTGGAAGACACCCCACACATGATTAGCATTTTTATAATCCTCAAGTCCCCAGCTCCCAGGGAGCACTGAAGTGAATACTTGTTGAATCATCCCCTAATCACTCATATCCCAGTGGCTTCCCTGGTGTTGGGAGAGGGGACCACCAGGCTCTTCTGACACCTCTCGTGCCCTTCGTTTTGCAGACATTGACGAGTGTGAGAATGACTACTACAACGGGGGCTGTGTCCACGAATGCATCAACATCCCAGGGAACTACAGGTGCACCTGCTTTGATGGCTTCATGCTGGCACATGATGGACACAACTGCCTGGGTGAGTGATACAGCCACAGCCTGCCCTCTGGGCACACCCTGCCTGTTGCTTTGCTCCACCTTACAGAGTCGGGGGCCATGGGAAGGTTTGCCTTCCTTTGGCTTCCTGTATTAGTTTGCCAGGGTTGTTGTAACAAAATACCACAGACTGGATGGCTTAGACAACAGAAGTTTATTTTGTCACATTTCTGGAGGCTGGCAGTCCAAGATCAAGGTGTGAGCAGGGTTGGTTTTTCGGCGGCCCCGCTCCTCTGTCAGGCTTACAGGTGGCTACCTTCTTTCTCCTTGTGTCTTCACACGGTCTTCCCACTGTGCATGCACATGTCTGGTGTCTCTCCCTGTCCTAATCTCCTCTTCTTCTTTTTTTGAGATGGAGTCTTGCTTTGTCACCCAAGCATGCAGTGGTGCGATCTCAGCTCACTGCAGCCTTCATCTCCCGGGTTCAAGCAGTTCTCCTGCCTCAGCCTCCCAAGTAGCTGAGATTACAGATGTGCCACCACACCCGGCTAATTTTTGTATTTTTAGTAGAGACAGGGTTTCGCCATGTTGGCCAGGCTGGTCTCGAACTACTGACCTTGTGATCCGCCTGCCTTGGCCTCCCGAAGTGCTGGGATTATGTGTGTGAGCCACCTTGCCCGGCCAGTCACTGCACCTGGGCCTAATCTTCTCTTCTTATAAGAACACAGTCATATGGGAGTAGGGCCCACCCTACAAACTCCATTTTTAACTTAATTTTCTCTCTAAAGGCCCTGTCTGCAAATATAGTCACATTTTCAGGTACTAGGGAGTTGAATTCCTTCAAAAAAGGAATTTTGAAGGGACACAATTTGGCCCATGATCTTATATACCTCCATCTTCCCATGGTCCAAATACATTTTTAAGCCAATTGTGTAAAATTTATAAGAGGCCAGGCATGGTGGCTCACACTTGTAATCCCAGCGCTCTGGGAAGCCAAGGCGGGTGGATCACCTGAGGTCAGGAGTTCAAGACCAGCCTGACCAACATGGCAAAACCCTCTCTCTACTAAAACTACAAAAATTAGCTGGGCACATGCCTGTAATCCCAGCTACTTGGGAGGCTAACGTAGGAGGATTGCTTGAACCTGGGAGGCAGAGGTTGCAGTGAGCCAAGATCACACCATTGCACTCCAGCCCGGCGACAAGAGTGAAACTCCATCTCAAAAACAAACAAACAAAAATTACAAGAGTAGTCCACATTTGCTGAATCAAGTTGGAAAAATGTAGAAGAGTAGGGAGAAAAAAATGGCAGGCATCTTAGTTGTGCTGGTGTATTTCCTGTCAGTCTTCCATCTGCATCCAAGTGTGTTTTTACCATAGTGGTGATCAGATAGTCAGCACACGTTTGCCCCTTGCTTTTCCCTTTAATATCATGCATACCTCAGGCATTTTGGTTTTCTTCTGAGAGAGTCTCACTCTGTCACCCAGGCTGGATTGCAGTATGGCTCAGTGCAGCCTTAACGTCTGGAACTCAGGTAATCCTCCCACCTCAGCCTCCAGAATAGCTGGGACCACAGGCACATTCCACTGCTACTGGCTCACTTTTGGGTTTTTTTGGTAGAGACAGGGTCTCACTATATGGCCCAGGCCTCTGGAACTCCTGGGTTCAGGTGATCTGCCCACCTCGACCTCCCAAAGTGCTGGGATTACAGGCGTGACCCATCGCCTTACCTCAGGCATTACTTCAGGTATTTTTGTGTGGCCCCTATTACCACAGTTTTTCTAGTTGCCCCGTAGTCTGATAAATTACTAATAACCTGTATCAGTTTCCTGGGGCTGCCATGACAAAGTAACAAACTAGGACTTAACAGAAATGGATTATCTTGATTAGGAGTCCAAACTCAAGGTGTAGGCAGGGTAGTTCCTTCTGAGAGCTTCAAGGGATCATCTGTTCAGGCCTTTCTCATAGCTTCTGGTAACATCAGGGATTCCTTGGCTTGTAGATGGCACTCTCCCTCTGTCTTCATGTTGTCTCAGCTCTATGTGTGTCTGGCTCTGTGTCCAAATTTTTCTTTTTTATAAGGACACCGGTCGTGTTGCCTCAGGGCCCACCCTAACAATCTCATCTTAACCTGGACATCTGCCAAGACCTTATTTCCAACAAAAGTCACATTCACAAGTACTAGGAGTTAGGAATTCAGCATCTTTTGAAGGGACATAATTCAACCTGTAACAGAGGGAGTTCAGAGTCTGTCACAGAAGAACAGTATCTTGTCATGGGAAGCATGTGGCTCTTAAAGCGGATGTGTGTGTCCCCGAGGCCCTCTTCTGCCACTGGCTGCTGGGTGACCAGGGCACAGCAGCTGGAGCCCAGGGGGTACGGGCACGGAATTGGCAGGAGCATGGCCATAGATACATTATTGATTGTCTGGGTCTCAGGCCCTTGTTGGTAGAGGAGAGGCTGTGAGAAGCAGCTTCCTCACAGGGTTGTCATGAGCAGTGACTGAGATAATGTCCAGATGGCCAGGAAGCAGGCTCAGCACAGGGGACTCTCAGCAGCTGAGAGCTATTACTATCCCCATGGTGTCTGAGCCTCAGTCTTCTCCAGTATCCAACAGGGATAACTGCACAACCCGCTTCCCAAGATCGCGTGTGAGGATAAGGTGACAGTGTGAAGTGAAGTGACTAGCCCCTAGTAGGTGCTAAATAGTCAACACAGGCATTACTACTCCAGCTGACTCGGCTGCCTTTCTGTGGTTAGACATTTAGATTGTTTGCTTTTTTTGTTTTTTACCGTCAGAATCCAGAGGTGGTTCTGGGCATACAACTTTTTTTCCCCTGTTTTGCCAGTTGTTTCCTTAGAAATGCTTCACAAAAGTGGAACCACTGCGTCAAAGGATCATTTGGTTTTTTATGGCTTTCTAAAAGGGCTCAGCAAACCTTCTGTTGTGCCAACTGGTTTGTGGGTGTGTGGTAGAGGACACTGGGTGTCCTGAGTGCTCTGGAACTTTCCCTCTTAATGGGGTGTTGGCCTTAGACCTGCCTGCCTGTTTTTGTCCAGCCCATGTTGGATGTCAGATAAGTTTGTTGTGGGAAACATCTGTAAGCATGTAATTTTACCCCAAATAAATGCCCAAGTGGAGGTCTGAGCAGCAGGTTATTGAAGCCCAGAGGGGCTGTGAAGAGCTACCCCTGGATGCAATGAGTGTGGGGGTGGAAGTGCGGCTAACTCCCTGGGGGTCTTCAAAGAGGAGGTAGCATTGAGCAGAACCTCCAAGGTTGGGGAGAAGTTTGCTAGGCCAAGGGCAGAGCCTACATAGAGCTGCAAGCAGCCCCTGAGGCTCAGCTCCTGGTGTGTGCAAGGAGCAGCAGGCGTGGAGCTGTGGAGGTGGGCAGGGCTTTGACCAGATTGTGAAGAACTGGTATGCGACGTTGATCGTGCCAGATGCCAGGTGAAGTATCTCATTCAATCCTCCCAAAACGTAAGTGCTTGGCTTTCTTAGTTGTTTGCTCCATTTTCAAATGATAGAGAGAGTACATTTCGGGCTCTGATTAGTCAGTGAAGACAGAGCCGACAGTCCCTGTGGGACAGCCAGCTAAAAGCAGGCAGTGTCACCCAGCAGCCAGGAGGCGAGACCTTGGGAACTGCCAGTTTGGGGCTTAAATTCTAGCCCTCATCTATCAACTGTGTGACCTTTGGACAGTCACTTTACCTCTCTATCCCTCAGTTTCCTCATAGGAAGGCATAGTTCCTATCTGGTAGGGCTCTCGTGAGGATTAAACGAGATCGTGGATGTGGAGCATGTAGCGGGGTGTCTGGCACCAAATACTCAACATGTAACCAGCATTCATCTGGTCGCTGGCTTCCAGATGAGATGTGTTGATGTGGACTGGTTTGATGCCTCCAAGATCTTGTGAGGACCAGTACCCACCATTTGCACTCCCAGGGCTGTGCCTGACACATGGGACTCTCCTTCCAGCCACCGTACTCTTACCTATGCAGAACCACCTGTTTGCAAATACCCTGTTCTTGGCTACAGCAAGCACTCACAGTACCCCCTGAGCCTGACACTAGCAGCCTGCAGACTAACAGTGAGTCTGTGCGGGCCTTTGTCTCAACAACATTGTTTTCACAATGGATTATGGTTACCTAGATTAATTTAAAGGAACGGGCTAAGTCTCCCCACATCCCACCACCTCTGAGCACAGACTGAAACCTCACGCGGCTCTAACTTGCACACACAACAGCCAAGAAAAGGCTCTCTCTGTTGCTCCTCTGCCTTCAGCTGAGGACAGACCCTTCCCAACAGAGTTCTTTCTGTTCAGCCTTTCTCTTTCTCAAGACAAAGCTCCAGCTCTAGAGAAACCAGACCTTGGTTCCAACAGGCTCCAACCCATCCTGACCATGTGACCTCAAGCTAGTTAATTGACTTCTTGGAGTCTCAGCTCCCTCATCCTTGAAACACTGTAAGAACTAGAGCACCTCATACTCTAGGATCGTGGGGCTTCATCAGTGTTGGCAGAAATAAGTCATGCTCTAAGAGTCAGCTGGGCCTGGAGTTTGAAGATTTAGGTTCAAATTCTGGTGTCACCGCTCATGAGTTTTATAGTTCGGGACTTGTTCCTCCAGCCCACCAAGCTTCAGTTCCCCTAACTATGAAGTGGGCCAGTAATACCTGTCTCAGAGGGTCAGTGTCATGATTAAATCTGAAAGGAGATTGAGCAGAGCTTATGTGCAGATGTAAATTCTGTACAGGTACTGGATATTGTCATCATTTTCCAGCAGAGGCTTCAAGCTGGCAACCCACAGTCCCCGTCTGGCCCGCAGACATGTTTGGTTTGTCCCCATGGTGGTATCATTTGTTCTTATTAAATTATTTGTCAACACTTAAACATTAAGGGTTATCACATAAAAATCAATATTTCTAGCATCATTCGAGTTACCCAGCCCGTGATGTTTGTGGGACTTGAGACAGGAGTCCAAATGGAGGCTCCTATCCCACATGGCTAAAATGTTATAGTCATTATGAAGCTCCCAAACAAGAATGACTCTGTCTCTTCTACCTTGACAAATATTCCTAATTAATGACCTAGAGGCTAGTCTGGAATTTAGAAGACTGCTTGGATTTTGCACCAGAAAGTGGTAGCACGGGCAATGCCTGCTGCCCTCCCTGCCTTTCCCACCCTTGGCTCCACCCCACACCATGGTGAGCCTCAACACACCCTAAGGCAAATGTGCAAGCTTTGGCCATTTACCCTGAAAGCAGCCACCTTTTGCTTAAGTCTTACTCAGACCTAAGTGTCATCTGATAGGCTTAGGACCATTTGAGGGGAGTTTTAGGGTCCTAAATACCCAGGATGTAATGTAGAGTGGTAGGCATGTGTTCCAGGAGTCCATGACTCCCCTATGGACTCCTTACTCCATGGTGTCGGCGGGGGGTGGGGGATGCTGCTGCAGCCAGAGGAGAGGCAGAACAAGGACCCCCAAAGTGTGGGGGCCCAGGGCAGCAGCACTCTTGCTCACATTTCACTGTGGTGCTGGCAGTAGCTAGAGTGAAATACACTGCAGCTGTCTGCTTCAGAGGGAGCGTATACTCTCTTGTTTGCCACAGTCTCCACCACTCCCTATTGCTTGCAACCAGCTTTGCTCATTTAACTATCTGCTTGATATTGTGCTACCTGGAAATGTTTGGAATTGTTTGTGCTGCCTGACAAAGCTTCCTGTACGAGGTTTTGTCCCCAGTGGGCATTTGGTGGCTGTGAGTGGCCCACTGAGTTGTTAGAAGGTTCTCTGTCTTCACTGTCTTGTGCATTTTTGACTGCCTCTGGGCAGTCACTGAACCTCACCCCACAGCCCATCACCCATCAGGAATAGTTAAGCCCGTTCGCACCTCCTGCTGTTTTGTCTCAAGAAGTCTGGGTCAAGAGTCTTGTCCAGTTGTAACATTCCTCTCTGAACCACCACTGAATTCCTTAGGGATGGGGG
Organism: Theropithecus gelada; assembly: GCF_003255815.1. Taxonomy (NCBI): domain Eukaryota; kingdom Metazoa; phylum Chordata; class Mammalia; order Primates; family Cercopithecidae; genus Theropithecus; species Theropithecus gelada. Next base: position 7,284,338 of record NC_037678.1, read on the forward strand.
CTGGGATAAAATCCTGATCACCTTAGAAATAAACAGGCCAGTTTGAAAAGCGTTCTGAGCTGATTAGGAGAAATGGGGCTGATGGCTTACATGTTATTTTCTTGCCTAAGTTTTCACAGTTGAACCTTTTCTTTTCTTTCGAGTAAGCGAGGTGATTTTCCTGTGGAGATGGCCTGCCTGTGACTGTGTCGTGGAGGTTGGCCAAGTCTGTCCTCTGGGGAGCAAAGCCCTCACTCTATTTGACATCTTTATTGAGGAATTTCTCAAATATAACAGAAAATGACACCAGAGGGAATTGAAACCATGATGAGATCTTGCTCAACCCCAAATGGCTGCTTTTAGCTGTGTAATTACTTGAAATAGCAGTAGTTCTGTTTGAAAAATATTATTCCAAACTCCATGCAATTGCACAGCAGAGCAATATTTAGGCTAATAGAATAAGATTTTTTTCATCTTAAATTAAAACCAGCAGCGGATAATTTCTTCCCGTCTCCACAAAGCAGGGCTCCTCTTTCTCTAAAGCCATTAGTTCACTTAGCCAGATGTTTTCTTCAACCCTGATCTTTACCTTGACTTACTGAAAAATACATTTCTCAAGTTGCTCACGGTTTGAATTTTGGCCCTGCCTCTCGGCACGTTTCTTGCCTGATGAAGAGAAGTCATCTGTATCCAGCTTCAGAAGCACTGATTTATTAGCCAGCTCTCTCCATTTCGTTAACATTTATTGAGCACCAACCCTATGACCAGCCTTGTGCTGGGTAGACCGTCCTACTTGAGTGAGATTCGGGAGCTTTAGTTGAGTCTCCTGTGTGCCTGGATTTGCCTGGGATGCTGTGCTCAGTTCTCTTGTTAGTTCTCACAGCATCCAAAGCCATTAGTGCCTTCTTTTTACAAACGAGGAAACTGAGGCCCGGTGAGGGAAAGGGACCTACCCAAGCTAACACAGACAGTAAGTGGAAGAGCTGGGACTAGAGCCCAGGTCTGGGATTTTGCCAATTCAAGCCTGTAAGCCTACCCTGCTGCCCACCCCCTGCCCCATAGTGCCCAGAACTGCACCAGCTCCGGAAGGCTGGCCAGGGTCTCCTTGTCATAGGGTGTTGGATATGTCCGCCTGTATCTATCCACCAGTTTGGGAGTCACTGAGAGCATCCAGAAATTCCAGCACGTGCCAGGCCAGGCACAGGGAGGGAGTGTGCTGAAGGGCAAACGGGAACCCCTTGTTCTAGAGAGCTCACGCCAAGGGCATCTCCACCCCATAGCTCGTTCAGCCTCCTCGGGCCAAGGGCAGAGCTTGTGGCCTTGTTTAGGCACCTCACATCACCCTCGAGTCGCCCTTGGAAACTTGTCTTACCTCATCCAACTGTACAGAGCCGTCCGCTCCAGCACCCTCCTCTCATGGCCCCCATTGCTTCCACAGTAGCATGAGGCCCCCCCGGCCAAGGCCCCACCAACCTCCCCCCGACCCCATTTCTCACGCCTGCTCAGCTGTGCCCGCTGGCCCAGCCTTCCCTGCACCCACAGAGTCCTGCACAGATCTGTTGACAGGCTGCTCCTCCCCAGCAGGGATCTCGTGAGGTCCTGCTCATCTTTCAAGCCTCAACCAAACCTCCCTTTGCTCAGAGGTCTGCTGTGACCCACACCACACAGTTACATCTCCATTGCAGTTCTGTGTCACGGTCCTCTCTTCTTCCCCTGAAAGCAGAATTTCTCTTGTTTACCTTTCTGTCTTTCTTCTTAGAACCTAGTGCAGTGTCAGGTATATCGTAGGCATTTAGTAAATATTTGTAGAATAAATGAATGAATGGATTTGTTAAAATGCCTTGTAGTCTAAAAACCCTCTCACCCAGCAAACCTCTGATTTTGCAGCAGAAAGTGGTAGCATGGACAATGCCTGCTCCCTCCCTGCCTTTCCCACCCTTGGCTCCGCCCCACACCATGGTGAGCCTCAGCACACCCTAACGCAAATGTGCAGGCTTCGGCCATTTACCCTGAAAGCAGCCACCTTTTGCCTAAGTCTTTCTCAGACCTAAGTGTCATCTGATAGGCTTAGGACCATTTGAGGGGAGTTTTAGGGTCCTAAATACCCAGGATATAATGTAGAGTGGTAGGCATAGGGCAGAGGTAAAGATGAATTAAATGAGGTATCTCTCGCAGGGCTCTTAGGTCCATGAGGAAGCCAGAAATATTCACAACTCTAATAAAGGGTAGAAAGTACTATATTAGGGCCAGGCACGGTGACTTGCATCTGTAATCCCAGCACTTTGAGAGGCCGAGGCGGGTGGATCACTTGAGGTCAGGAGTTCGAGACCAGCCTGGCCAACATGGTGAAACCCAGTTTCTACTAAAAATACAAAAAAAAATAGCCGGATGTGATGGCGGGCGCCTGTAGTCCCAACCACTTGGGAGGCTGAGGCAGGAGAATTGCTTGAACCCGTGGGGCAGAGGTTGCAATGAGCCAAGATCACGCCACTGCATTCCAGCCTGGGCGACAGAGTAAGACTCTGTCCCAAAAAAAAAGAAAAAAAAGGTGCTACATTAGGAATAATTCTAAAGCCCTCCACCTAGTATTCATCCATTTGTTTATTCCAAAAAATTGTTCTGGGCACCTGCTACATGCCAGACATGGTTTTAACTGCTTACTGTGGTGGCGAACAAAAGCTACAACATCTCCCTGCTTATGAACTTACATAGAGGAGAAAGACAGTGAACACGTGAACATGTAACTCAGTAACTTCAGCCAGGTCAGAGCCACTGAAAAAAATAATAAAATAATGTGATACAAAGTGATGGGGGGAGGGTGACAGCATTGGGTAGGATAGGATTCCAGTTACTATTGCTGCATAAGAAACCACCTCAGTATGTATTGAGGCCAGGCGTGGTGGCTCACAGCTGTGATCCCGACACTTTGGGAGGCCAAGGTAGGAGGATCACTTGAGCCCAGGAGTTTGACACCAGTCTGGGCAACATAGCAAGACCCCATCTCTACAGAAATTTAAAAAATTAGCCAGGCATGGAGGTGTGCGCCAGTGGCCCCAGCTACTAAGGAGGCTGAGGTGGGAGGATTGCATGAGCCCAGGAGGTTGAGGCTGCAGTGAGTTATGTTTGCACTGCTGCACTCCAGCCTGGGCAACGGAGCAAGATCCTGACTCAGTAAAACTAAAAAAAGTTTTTAAAAATGTGTATTGAAGCATCACTATGTACCCCACAAATATGTACAATTATTACATGTCCATTTTAAAAAGTAAAATTAAATTTTTTTAAAACTACCTCACATTTAGCGGCATAAAATACTATTTTGCTCATGAATTCTGTGGCTCAAGAAGTCAGACAGGATTGGCTCGTCTCTGCTCCATGGTGTCTGGGGTCTCAACTAGGAGACTTGAAGGCTGGGAATGACTTGATAGCCAAGAACTGGAATCATCTGGAAGTGTCTTTGCTCGCCGCCGGTGGTGGTTGTTGGCCGTCAGCCAGAACACTATGGGCAGCCTCTTTATGTGGTCTTTCCCCATGGGCTGGTAGGAGCTTCTGCACATCATGGCCGCCGGGTCCTAAGATGACAGAATCCCATGCTTGGCAGTTTTACAGTCTGGCCTGAGAAGTCACCTCCACCAATGAGGGGAGTAACAAGTCTGCCCAGGGCAAGGGGAGGAAGCCTCAGTGAGAGGGAGGAAGTACCACGTGAAGGTCTAGGGAAGGTCCTATGTCCAAGCAGAAGGGGGACAAGTGTGGTAGGAACTGTTAGGAGTTTGGGGATGGGCCAGGGTGCCTGGAGGATCAGGAGCGAGGGACACGGACTGGAGATGAGACAACGAGGTGGACAGGGGCTGGGTCACACAGGGTCATATCGGCTCGAGAAAGGGGTTTGGATGTTATTCTGTTACCTGGGAAGCTGTGGAATATTTTCACCAGGGACTGACATGTTCCGATGGACATTTTCATTTAAAAAGCCCTTCTGGCTGCTGAGTAGAGAGGCAGAGTGGCCTAAGCAGGGAAGCCACTGCAGTGGCCTGGGTCAGAGAGCTTGGTGGCTTCGTTCAGGGTGGCAGTGGGAGAAGTGGTCGTTGAACTCACAGTGTATTTTGAAAACGGTCAACGGGAGCTGCCGGTGGATGAGATGTGAGAGGCACGGGGAAAAGACAGTCAAAACCGACCATTAGGTTTTCCCAGAGTTTCTAGGGGCTCCGCTGCTGTGGCTGAGATGGGGAAGGCTAGGGGGGAGGACAGATTGGGTGTGGGGGTGGACACGGAGGTACAGGACTCAGGCGTTTGTTTGGCTGAGTTCTGTTTGAAATGATAAGCAGCCATCAAAATGGAGATGGCGCACAAGCTTAGAAGTCTGTAGTCAAACCCCGGGGGAAACGTGAGGGTTTCTACATGGCGTCTAGATGGCTTTGGAAACCAGAAATCTTAATATTCACTCATTTCGTAAAGATTTCACGAGCACCCACCCTATGCTGTGCCTTGCTGGGAGCTCACAATTAGGAGATGGATGATGGCCTTATTTCAGGCCCTCAAGGAGCATCGGAAATCAACCTGCCTGGATCCATCACTTACTATGTGACCTTGAGCAAGTGACTCTGCTTCTCTGGGCCTCTGTATACTCCTGCATGAGGTGGGGCTGGTAACAGTGCTTATTTGGCAGAGATGATGCAGAGGCCAACGAGATGAGCTTTGTAAAACACATCCCACAGTACCTAGCACAGAGCAAGGTCTCAACAGATGTGAATGAGCTAATTAACATTTATTCCCAGTGCGCAAAGCGGGAAGACCGTTTAGGGAAAATGGATGTATCGTGGAGCTGGTGAAGATGCAGGGGGCGAGCCTGGGTCTGGGCCGCGTAGAAAGCCCTTTCCTGGGCCCTGCCCCTCATTCCTGCCAGATGAGCTGCTGCCCACGGTCTGCTCCCCACCCCGCAAATGCTCTCCCAGCCTCTCGCACTGGTTCTTGCACTTACTGTCTGTTGACTGTGGGGTCGTGTGACATCGCGACTTCAATCCGAGCTCTGCTGTGTTCTTATTTTGTAACTTGGGGCACATCATCTCATTTCTCAGAGTCGCAGTTTCGGTCTCTGTGAAATGGGACTGGTCCCTCTCTGTTAGGATCAGATGAAGAGATGGATGTGCAAGTGGCACTTGAGGCTGCCAAGTGGAGGGGTAGAAAAGGAGGAGTAGGAGGGGCCCTCAGGAGACTCCCGATGGGGCCCGGAGCCCAGCTGCACCTGGGGGAGAAAGTCACCCGGAGTGCCCCGGATGCTGGGATGCTCAGTGTAGGCACCGTGCTCACAGCTCTCCCTCCGCTGGGCTGGGCTGGTCCCTGGCCTGATGAAAGGGCCTGCGCAATCCCAGCCTTTTAAAGCAGCCCCTCTCATCCTGGAAGACAGCTGGAGTCAGCGTGTGGCTCCCTGGAACCCCTAACGAAGGCTCGAGTTGCTGCTGTTTATTTGTCTTTATACTTCAACAGCTCAAATACATTTCTTGCTGGGAAAAAAAAATGCTGATCATCTTAATGTAAAACTAAACAGCTTTGGACAGTCATGTACTTACTCCATAAACACCAATATTTTCTAAAGTAAACTCAAGAGGTTTCTTCCTGTTCTCTTTCGTTATGCCCACCTACCACCACCCTACCACCTTTTCCCATTCTTGGCCCACTTTCAGGTGCTCTAAACACACTCGGTTGGAGGGATTTGCTGTCAGAGTACAAGATGGATCCAGGCCCGCCTCTCCTCTCTGCCTTCTGCAGCTGTTAATCTGATAGAAATTCTTTGGCCTGAGAGAGACTCCCTGGACAGTGTTGTACATCTTTATGGACTCGCTTCCTCCTTTTCCCAAATCGCTACAAAAAAGGGGAGACCCTAGAGTGGGGTGTAGGGAAGCAGACTGGTTCAGACCCGTGCGTGTTTCGGGGTGGAGTGGACTTTGACAGCCTCATGCCCATGGCCTGCTTGGGATTGGGTGGGGGACAGTGGGGTGCTTATTACAGGCGGCCAGGTGGTTCTTCCAGCCCCCATCCGGCCCGGCGATCGGGGCAGAATCAGTGGCCCACAGAACAGAAGTCAGGTTCCTTAGGCCACTGACTTGCTGGGGGACCTTGGGAAATGCCCTGCGTCTTTGTGCCTCAGTTTCCATGTCATATGTGAAATAAAAAGATGGGATTTGATCAGTGGTTTTCAGATGCTATGGGGTTTATAGCAGCAGAAATCTTTTTTCCCAAGCAGAATCATGCAGGGGTTTCACACTCTGGCTGAGTGGGAGACAAGACTGGCCACAATTAGCGCTCTGCTCCCCCACGGAGCCTATCTCTACCTCTGCGAAGTTCCCGGAGCCCCTGCAACTCCGTTTGGAACCCCCTGGCTGGGCTGCTGAGTCAGAGCCCTTCTCCCTCCAGCATCCCGTGACCTGGCAGTACGGTCATATGCTTTGGCCCCAGGGACAGTGGCAGCTCAGCTCTTTCCCGTGTCTGCCTTGTCCCGGCAGGATGCAGTCCTTGTCTGTGTAGGTCTCCTTGTTTCTCAGAACTGTCATCCCCAGCATAGTGAACACCTTTCCTCTCCCTAACTGTCCCGCCCTTTCCTCCTCCGGGGTGTCTGTGCACCTGCTGTTCTGCCCTGAGCGCCCTTCCCCAGCCTCCTGATGAACGCTTAGTTTGACTGGCCCCCACTTGTTCCTCAGGGCTCAGGTGAGGCATCAACCCCTGGAGAAAACCTCTCTGAGCTGCACAGCCTCCCCTAGGCTTCCCTCTGACACGGCCCTGAGCTCCTGGGCCTGGCACTCCGGCATCTCAGGGCAGATCTCCCCTCCTTCCCTGGGAATTCCTCGAGTGCTGAGCTCTGGATTGGCCAAGCTCTTCATCCGAGGCCCACACAGGCCAGGCCCACAGCAGGCTCATTGGTGTGGTGGAGGATGGTCAGGTGGCAGGGTGGCGGGGCAGAATGTTGGATTCCGGCCCTCAGGAGGCACACAACTTGACAGTGGCGGGTACACAGACCTGCCTTGGGGGCAGGCAGGTCATCGACACACTTGGAGCTGGGTAGATGCGCTGGGAAAGCCTCACTGTCTCCCTCAGCCAGCAATGGCCTGTGACTCCCCAGTCCACTTCTCCATGCCTGGCTCCTTCTGGTCTCTGCTGTAGACACAGGGAGAGCATGGACTTGGGGATCACTCACATTGGCCTCGGCTCCCACTCCCTTCCTAGCTCTCTGTTCTTGGTTTTCTTTCCTGGAAAGGGGCTTGCTGGTGTTCCCAGGATGGGTCTCTGGGAACACAGTGAGGGGCGTATGTGAAGGAAGGTGGCACATGGTGGGCCTCAGGACCCTTCACCTCCTCTCCCCTTCCCACTCTCCCTGTGCTTGTACGTTCAGGTCAGGGATTGCATCCCCGTATGAGGCCACCTTCCCCTTGGTAGGAATGTGTGTTCATGATCCTGTCCTCCTTCCGCTGGACTGAAATCTGTTGTCATTGTGCCTGGTGCCAGCCCCACCTGTGTAGGTCTCAATGTGGTGGCTTGAGGAAGAAACCCCGCTCTGTCTCAGAGCAGAGAATAGCGAGTCCATAAACAGCAAAGAAAACACTCGCTGCAGACACTTGCCTTCCTCTGTTCCTGTTTGCAGTCCCTGTGCCAAGGGCTTGGTCAGAACTCTGAAAAATTTAAAACAAAATAAGTGTCTTGTGAAGGCTCCTTAAAAATACCCTGCCAGCAAAACATATGCCCCCAAACCAGACACAGAGCCATGGCCCTAACTGGGGGCATTAGCAACAATTGAGGGCATCTCAGCCCAGTCCAGTAGTTCGTCTGTCAGTAGTCTCGCTTACCTCGGAGCACCCTGGGCCCTGGGTGGCGTTTGGGGTCACCCTGGACACTTGCTAGGCCTGGCTGCATCAGGGCAGATGCCGCAGTGACCCTCCTCCCACAGGCTCGAGCTGTTTATAGTGGCCATTAGCCAGGCCTGTGCATCAGGCTGCCCCAGCACCCCTCCCTGTCACCCACCTCATCCCAACCACATACAGCTAGAAATAGACTGCTGGCAGAGATGCCCTGCGCCTGGCTGGCACTCTTTATTTGTGGGAAGTGGGCAGCCATGGCAGCAACCCAGCTGCTTGGTCTGGGGTCTTTAGTAACCTCCCAGGTGCTACTTTAATGACGGGGAGAGGATCCCACAGGCTTGACCTCCCCTGGCTCATCTGCTGGCCACCAGGAGGTCAGACGCCGGTGGAGTCATTTGGGACCCACCCATGGTGGAGGCCCTTCCGAGTGGGACCCTCCCCAGGGCCTGTGTTGCCATTGTGGGGGTCTGGCTTCCTTGGCCTGGCAGCTGGCCTTGCTGACACTCCAGCCTTTCCTTCTCTCCTTATGCTCCCAGCAAACTCCTGCGCCTCTTCCCTGGCCTCCCAGGCGAAGGGACCTGCTCTCTGCCTTCTGCTCCCTTGCCCTTCCTGACAACTCTCAGGCCTGCCAGAATCACACCAAGCTGCAAATGTCTGTTTACTTATCCATCGGCCACCCGTGCAATAATTATACAGAAACACTCAGAGAAATCCAGAGAAAAACAAAATCATCCCCCATTTCTCACCCCTCCAATAGAGCAAGCATTTTCATGTCCTGATGTCCGTGTCCAGTGTCGCCTGGGCGTGGACAGAACTGTCTGTGGTGGCAGTCACCCATCAAGGTTTATGTGCCGCTTCTCCTCCATATTCCAGCAGGACTCTCTTCACTGTTGATGCGGAATCACGTCGCCAAGATGTGGGAATGGAATGAAAGCCTGGGACAGTGGGGGCAGCGGGGATGATTATCTGGTAGGGACAGCAAGCATGCCCCAATGCTGTTCTGTCAGGACATGCCCCGGGTGCCTATATCTGCAGGTGAGGGGCCTCTGAGATTAGTTAGACTGACTCTTGCCCTCAGGGAGCTCCCAGGCCCTGTGCAGAAATACTCCCACTATGGTGTCCTTTGTGTAATGAATACTAGGGGTGTGAAAAGGGATGGTGAGGGGTGGGTGACTCACCCTACCCCGAGTGAGTAGAGGGTCCCCTGGTGGGGGTGGAGATGGGGTGAAGGGAGGACCTTTAGGAGGGGGGAGCAGCATGTGCAGAGCCTGGAGGTGGGAAGGGCTCTGCCAAGGAGCAGAGTGGGTTCAGAGCAGGTGGTGGTAAAAAGGCAATCTCTGTCAAATGAGCCACGTATACCACGTGCTCTCTGGGTCTGAGACCCGGAGATCACACACACACGCACATGACCAACCGCACATCTCACCACAAAACGCACCTTTCTCTGCACTGGTCCTCACGTGGCTTAGAGAGACGCTCGCTACCTGGGTTCAGCCTGCCTGTTCCCGCTTCTCACGGCACACTCTTATCCTGCAGGGCTCTGACCCCACTCTAGTTAGTAGACACTGGTCTGCCAGTGTCCTTACCACCTCTCTTTCCTGGAATGGCAGCTCCCTGAGGGCAGGCCTTGGCCTGTTCTTCCCTGTTTACCCTGGCACAAGTGTGGTGCCTTGCACCCCTGCCAAGTGACTGACTGAACAAATACATGTGACTAATCACAGAAGTTCGCTGGAGATGGATGTGGCCAATAGAAAAGATGGTGGCAGATGAGGCCACCGCAAGTGCAGACGCTGTACGGCAGGAGAGTCAGTCAGTTGTATGCAGGTTAACAGGGGTCCGCAGGGAGTCATGAGAAGCAAAAGCTCACAGTCGTTGACCCAGGAATCCCACTTCTGGGGGGCTCTCTGAAGGCAATAATCCCTCAAATGAAAAGGGCCGTAGCTGCCCAGCTGTGTCCTTCACAGGGGAGTTTATTAACAACTGCACAGGGGCGTGGAAGAGGAGCCCACTACAGACTGCACAAAGCAGCAAGTCAGAAGCGGGGGCAGGGCCAAGCCACAGCACAGAAGGCGCTTTAGCTCAGCTCACAGATCGACTCATTACATTTAGGAGAAAATCAGCTTGTGCAAAAAGACGGAAACAAAACAGATGCTCCTAACGGTGGTTGTGTCTAAAGTGTAAGGTTGTTGATCAGCTTTTCCACTATTTCTCAGAATTCCTTGTCGGCTCAGAATCTTAAATAATAAAACAGTTTTATTGGTCAAGTTATAGAGAGCCATGCTAGGTCTTTGAGAGAAGGAGAACCACAGACAATGTGGCCACAAACTCAGAGACAGGTTGGCCGTGGGGAGGCCTGCGAGTGTGCCAGTGCCTAAGCCAAGCGAGTGCCCCCTTTTCTGTGAAGCTTCCTGGCGCCCACACCCAGCCCTCCGCCACCGCCCTCTGTGGCCTGCTGTCTGCCTTTCTCCGGTGCGTCAGCTCTGATGAGACAAAACTATTCGGTAGTCCTGGTTGTTGCCACCAGGCCCAGCCGGGGCCTGACAGGGAGGAACTGCTGAGTGCAGAAAGGAACAAGCCCACATGTGGTAGGCCCAGCTGGGGAGCTGATGCAGGGCATGGATGGGGCAGGAGGCCAAGTGGCCAGGATCAGGGTGTGGCCACAGGCCTGGCAGGTGCCGAGGACCCTCACGCTCGAGGAGACCTCATAGGTGAGGACAGGTGTACACATGGAGGGTGCTAGCAAGGAGGAGGAAGAGAAGGAGCAGCCGCACAGCCGTCTGGCAATTTCACACAGCTTTGGAGGGTGGAAGAAAATGCGGACTTCCATGGGGAAGAATTAGCCCCTGAAGGTTAGAATTCCGACAGAACTGAGGCTGGGAAATGGATGCTGGGAATCAATCAGTTGACTTGGCTGGAGTCTGGCGGGATGAACCAGCCAGAGGACCTGTGTACCTGGGGTGTCGTGGGAGCTCCGGGGCCCCTCCTTGGCTCAGGGGAGTTTTGTTTTGTTTTTCAACAGGAGAGGGACTTGCCCTGCCGCCCCATCCACCGGCCTGGAGGTAATCACATGCAGCTGGGCCCGGGTAGGCGCGGAGGCTCTTCATTAAGTGTCCCGTGGGAGCGTTTCCTCTTTGTTTCCTTACAGCTTCTCGCTTTGGTTCCATGATTTGTTTGTTTGGTTTTCCTCCTTCCCTCTCTCCAGTCCTCCATTCTTATCCCCATCAAAAGAAATTTTTAAAAACTCCAGTGCCTCCTACAGATGTCCAGCCAGGATCACATTCACAGCTGCACTGTCAGAGGCCTGAGGGGATGAAAGCACCCTGTTCCCAGCCTGGCTCCGTCACTCACGTGCTGGGGACTGTGGGCAGGCTGCACACTGCTTAGAGCTCCCAGTTACAAAACAGCTACTGCCCTGGGCTGAGGTTAACTGAGATAACTGTAATGAGAGTGCCTGACCCTGAGCAGGGGCCCCAGCCAGCCCCTGCCCTGCCTGTGATCTAGAGGTTCAAGGAGGAGCTGGCCTTGCCATAGGTGGTCTAGCAAAATGAGTGAAATGTAGTTCTGTAGGGGATCCTACTGTGTCTCCAGACCCCTTCCCTCTCCATTCACTTCCTGAAACTCTACCCAGCTCAAGCAGCTTTTCTTTAGTGGGAGACTTTGGTCCTCGTGTCAGTAAAGGTGTCGACAAAGCAGGAGGAGAGGCTGAGCTGCACCCCTCTTCTGAGGCCTCCCAACGCGGGTCCCTTCAAGCACTGAGCACCAAAGCCACAGGCTGGCAATGACTGTGAGGCCACTTGGTTTCCCATCGCGATCTCTGCACAAGCTCCCGACTCTCGGGCAAGGCCAAGGGGGCAGATGAGCACAGCCCTTCTCTGAGAGCCTTCTCTGTCACCTCCTGATGTCAGTCCCTGACCCACCCACCCACCCAGGACCCACTGCGCATGCTCCTGTCACCCATCCAGAGCTGCTTCCTTGAGTGGGTCCTGGGGCTGCAGGGCCTCTTGGCAGCCCCTCTGCAGCCACACTTTGCAGCATACGGCAGCAAAGGCTATGCGTCTGATCCCTGGTGGGACGGCCTTTAGCCAGGGCCTATGGATGTCCAGGCCAGAAGCACTGTTCCCCACCCATACTTTTGGAAGTGCTCACTCAGTTATCCAGTCCGCAGACGTATTTCATGTGCCCCACGCACTGTTCAAAACTCTGGGATACTGGGATGCTCAAGACAGACGTGGTCCCTGTTCTCAGGGGCTCTGTGTTGTCTAGTGGGAAGACAGAGACAGTCAAAAAGAAGATTCCAGGTGGGTGGGGGCATGCCCTGAAGGAAGCAGGGGAGGGACACGTTGCAGAGTGGCCCGTCTGCCACTTTAGCTTGGTGGTCAGAGAGAGCATCTCGGGGAAAGTGGCACGTGACCTGAGGTCTGAAGGAGGAGGAGGAGCCAGCCGTGCCAAGACAAGGGAAGAACATTCCAGGCAGAGGAGCAAATGCCAAGGCCTGGAGATGGGAACAGGACAGCCAGGGTCAAGGGAGAGCAGGACACAGCAGCCTGGCTGGAGGTGGGTGAGCGAGGAGGAGGCCAGGGCGGGGGACGTGGGCAGAGCAGTTCCTGTGGGCTTGGTGGCCGGGAAAGGGAGTTCCTGTTTATGACACCTTCGGGGGCTTTCAGGCAGGGGGATGGCATGAGGTCCATGAGGGATGGAGGATGGACAGGGGCAGGGTGGAGTCAGGGAGTTCGATCCAGGCCAGAGACGAGGGCGGCTGGACCAGCCATGGCAGCCCTGGAGGGGAGCGAATGTGTTGTACTCGTGGTGAATTTCACAGGCAGAGTTGAAAGGACTGGGCCTGCTAAGGGCTTCAATGTGGGGAGAAAGCGGCATCAAAAATAACAACCAGGTGTTTTGCCTGAAGCGACTGCGGGTTGTGTGACCATTTGCTGAGCTGGGGAAGGCTGAGGGCAGACTGAGCTTTGTCTCGTTCTATTCTGCTTTTGTAGGAGGGGGACTTGGGAGTTCAGTATGGGCCGCACGAGGTCCGTCACGCCTGCGGGGTGTCTGTGTGCAGGCACCAGGTCAGCTCTTGATGTCTAAGTTGGAGGGTGGTGGAGCAGGCAGGCCTGGGGGTTTGGGGGCAACCTTGGCAGATAAGCAGCCAAGGGACAGTGCAAAATCTCCCAGAAACAGAATGTAGATGGGGTGGGGGCGAGGGCAGAGCCCGAGAGGAGCCCAGGCCCAGCTGACCAGCACTGAGCTCCTGAGTACCTAGCACTGCCTGAGGCTACTTGAAAGGAGGTGGTGTCCACAGAATAGAAAAAAGTATTTGCCAGTCATATAGGTAAGGGCTTAGCATCCAGGATATATAAAGAATTCTTACAACTCAAGACAACGCAGTTTAAAAATGGGCAAAGGATCTGAATAGACACGTCTCCAAAGAAATGGAGACGCCCCGCCCACCTGGAATCTCTCGGATTGTTTCTGTCTTTCCACAGACAGCATAGAGCCCGTGAGAATAGGGACCGTGTCTGTCTTGAGTGTCACTGTATCCCAGGGCCATACAAATGGCCACTGAGCATGTGAAAAGCTGTTCAACATCATTATTCATTAGAAAAATGAAAATCAAAACCATAATGAGAAACCATGCCACACCCACTAGGATGGCTGTTAAAAAAAAAAAAAAAAAAAAAAACAGAAAGGAGCAGGTGTTGGTGAGGATATGGGATATGGAGAAATTAGAAACCTCATACTTTGGAAATGTAAAATGGTGTCGCCCGTGGGAAACAGTCATTTTCTCAAAAAGGCATACGTGGAGTTACCAGATGATGTGACGGTACTACCCCCAGGTAGGCACCCAAGAGCACTGAAAGCATACACCCCCACGACGACTTACACACAGTGTTCCAGCAGCACTGTGCATAACAGCCACCAAGCCGACACAACCCAGATGTCCGTCAGCTCACGAAGAGATAAATAAAATGTGGTCTGTCCGTGCAATAGAATATTATTCAGCCGTAAAAGGGAACGCGGTGCTGAGACACGCTATGACACGGATGAAGCTTGAAAACATGCTAAGTGAAAGAAGCCAGACACACAAAGACAACTATTGTGTGACTTCTTTACATGAAATGTCCAGAATGGACAAACCCATAGACGGAAAGTAGACACGTGGTTTCCAGGGGCGAAGGGGTGGGAATTGGGACTAACCAAAAATGGGCATGGGGCCTCTTTCTGGTGTGATGGAAACATTCTGGAATTAGTAGTGATGGTTATGCTACATACATAACACAGTGAATATACTAAAAGTCACTAAGATGTCGGCTTAAAGATTGTATGCTCCATGAATTCTATCTCAACCAGAAACCGGGATTGGAGAAATAGCAGAGGTCTCACAAACATAGCATCGAAAGGCCCATCCACAGCGTCCGAGCAGACCGCATGCACAGCTCTGTCCACTTCTGGGCCAACCGTGAGTGCCCCAGTAAGCTGGGGTCCCCAGAGAATGGCGAGTGTGCCAGAGGCTTATTCAGGAGGGAGCAGTGTCAGGAGCCGAATGGCTTCACTTGGAGACCAGAAGGCCGAGGCAGGGCTGAGTGCTCCCCTCTGACGTGGTTTGTTGTTGCTTTTGCATTTTGGAAGAGACTTTGCTGTCACCAGAGTATGTTCGTACCCGTGATTCCCTGAGGCATGAGCGGCGGCTTTGCGCTGCACCTGCTCACACTTGGTGGTGGTCTGTGTGTGCCAGGCACTGCACAGAGTACCTTACCTCCATCACCTCCTTTGGCTCCCAGACACCTCAGGGACTTTAACCCTGTTTTATAGAGAAGGAAACCAGACCCAAAATGGTGAAATGGCCTGCTCAAGGTCACAGAGCGAGTGACTCACTGAATCTTTTTTTTTTTTTTTTGGGAGACGGAGTCTCGCTCTGTCACCCAGGCTGGAGTGCAGTGGCGCGATCTCGGCTCACTGCAAGCTCTGCCTCCCGGGTTCACGCCATTCTCCTGCCTCAGCCTCCCGAGTAGCTGGGACTACAGGCGCCCGCTACCACGCCCGGCTAATTTTTTGTATTTTTAGTAGAGACGGGGTTTCACCGTGTTAGCCAGGATGGTCTCGATCTCCTGACCTCATGATCCGCCCGCCTCAGCCTCCCGAAGTGCTGGGATTACAGGCGTGAGCCACTGCGCCCGGCCGGCTCACTGAATCTTGTACTCCATCTGGTGTGACTTGTGGAGCAAGAGCCAGGTCCCGTGGGCAGTGGTCCCAGGGCCGCGTCATGCAGACCCCTGTGAGGACTGGCCAGTGGTTTGCACTGGGCGGCAGACTCCCGTCCTTCCCTAGAGATGCACAGCAGGGGGCGGCAGGGCAGCAGCTGGGCTGGAAGGCGGGACTCAGACTGGGGAGGGCAGAGTCAGCAGACCCCAATGGCCAGCAGGCTTCACCACCTCCACCTCCCTTGGACTGGCTTGCTGGGTTTGGACATGAGCAGTGAGCTTGCTGGTCTGGAAAGCTGACCTTACCATTCATACGCCTCATCTCCCACCCTGAGCTTGGACTCAGGCCCAGGCCAAGAGGTCGGCTCTGTGTCTTCTGCACATGGCCAACCTGCTGGGGAATCAGGACCCCCAGGGAAGGCCTCAGCTGATGCCCAGACCAGGAAGCAGACAGGTCCTAGGAGACCCCAGGCACACCTCCTGCCTGCCTGTGCCAGCAGCTCTTGCCAGCTTGGAGAGTGTTCTGAATCTGGCAGAACTCAGGCCCCAAAGCTCTAAGACCCGTGTGTATTTTACCCGAAACCTAATCCATCTGGTTCTCATTTCTTTACACTTAACTCATCAAATGCAATTTTGCAAGAGCCGCTAGATAGCCAAGAGGCTTTTCTGCCTAAGCCACCCTTCTGAAAGGAGCCGGCGGCCGGGGCCCCTCAGCCCCCTGGGACCAGGTGGGAGCTCTCAGTGCTGGAGGTCGAGTTCGCTTCCTAAGATGGGCTGGGCACCTCTGCCTCTGTTTCCAGAGCTTCTGTGGGAGCTGGGACACTGGAGCCAGTGGAGGGCCTGACACACAGTAGGCTCTTGACAGCCATGAAAACATGGGTGGGGTCCAAGCAGAACAGAGAGTCTCTGTTTCAAATCGGGAAACATTTGCGGGAAACACAAAGCAGCCAGAGCTGGATCCAGAAGTAATTTTTAGTTGTTATAAATAACTGTGAACCTGGACTCTTGGTCCAAAGTAGAACAAACAGCCAGCTATTAATAAAAACAAACATCAGCATCCCGAGCCAAAAAGCACACCTCCCGGGGAAACTGGTCCGCCTGCAGAGGCCTTTCGGAAGCAGGTCAACCTATGGCCTGCTGATGTCAGCTCTGGAAATTCTCCTTGCTGGAAAACAACCATGTCAATCACAGCACGTGGGTCTCCTCTCACACGTGACCCTTCAGTGACTGGAGGTGGCCTGCACCTGTGAGGACCGAGTGGCGATGGGCAAGAGTCACAGGTGAGGGCTATCTGCCGCCACCCCGGCCTCCAGAGCTGCACTGTGGGCAGTGCACAGTGAGGTGATGGGACCTGATCCCAGAGACCCCGTGGGACCAAGGTGCCATGTCCTGTTCCAACCAGACTCATCACAGCAGCCACTGCCCCTGGAGAAGGGATTGGGAAGGAGAGGCTGGAGGCTGAGAGACCCAGGAGAAGTGTGCAGCCTACCCCAAAGCGGAAGCTGAGGTCCAAGCCGGGGCTGTCTCATGGGAGCCAGGGAGACGGACGGGCAAAGTGGCAGGGCAAAGTGGCATGGAAAAAGTCAGCAGCCTTGGTCAGACCCTTGGGAGAGTGGCAGAAGAAACAGGCTTCAAGGACAGCAGGGTCCTCAGGCCTGGTGGCTGGGTGGAGTGAGGGCCAGACCCTGACCACTGAGGCCCCTCTTTTATGCTCCAAATGCTCGGCCTTTCTTGACCCGGTCCTTCCCCTCTCCCACCTCTGCCTTCCCCCAGCTCTGCGGGCTGAAGGAATGAGAGCTCACTGCTCACAGGGAGCAGACTTCAAGGACCTTCAGGATCCCTGTCTTTTGTCCCAGACCTCACTGGAGTCATCTTTTTCCGAGGGTGTCTGCCCACCCCACCTGCTGAAGGCCCCTGTGTCAGGGCCTGCCAAGGTTCCACCTTCTCTTCCTCCCAGCTCCCTTGCCTGCCATTTCACCCTTGTCCCGGAAGAGGGGAGGGCTCCAACAGTTCTGATGGCACAATCACAGATACAGTTGTACATCATAGGAGGCTGTGGACCAGTGCCTTCCAGCCTGAACCAGGCCGGTCCAGACAGCCGTGAAAGGCTCCTCCCAGAGCTGGGCATCAAGGGCCCGCTCTCCACTCTACCTCCTCGGTCTCTCACCAGTTGAAAGGATTTCCTGAAAAGAACCTCCTAGAGTCTGCCCCAGAGCCCAGGGGACCTCCTCTCCGCTTTGTAGCTAAGTCCCTGTGCTGTGCCGAGGAGCTCTGTGCCTTCTGGGAACATTCAGCTGTGGTCATAAATATAGATGAAGGACCATGAGCTGCCAGCAGGATTCAGAGGCAGGACGCTCCCCCTACCCCTCCTGGAGCCGCCCAGGGATTCTGGACCCTGGGTTGGAAACAGGCCCACTCCGGGGCTTCACTACACGCAGGCTCAGCCCTGGCCCAAGGCCTCAGTGGTTTGGGACGCTCTGCGTGTCAGGCTGCACACATGTTTTCTGCAGGGACTGTCCCCCTGCTAGTTGGACTGATGTGGGGACCCGGACAGGGCTGGAGTTTTTGAGCGCTGTGTGGGGTCTCTCCAGGGCAGGCTGCAGGCCACAGAGCAGCCTTGCTCACTCTCCATGCCCACAGCCTGGCTCTGCTGTTCCTCTTAGCCCAGCATCCAGGACCCAGTCAGCCACCTTTCCCTGGTTGCTTCCAGAACTCTTCTTCTGTTAGAGGCTGCAAGCCCTTCCCCATCTGGGCCCTGCCCTGCCCCTTCCACAGCCTTTGCTTTCAGAATACCTCCGCCTCCTCCGGGGTCCCCGGGCTCAGCTCACATCTCTCTGCTCTTCTCAAAGCAGCTCGTACTTCTCTTCCAGGAAGCCTCCCATCTGTGTGCTCTGGCCCAGAGCTGGGTGTCCCTGGCAGCTCACGGGTAGTGTGGCACAGAGTAGGTGCTTGGTGTCCATGGAGTGAGTGAAGGAACAGAGACATTTCAGGTAGATTCAGAAGGCAAGAAAAACTTCAGTCTGGACAAGGAGGGGAGGCAGTTCCAGAAGGAAGGTGGCATGCACACTCGGGCAGAGGCGCCTGGGTGGGGTGTGTTCAGAGAGCAGCTGCAGGAGATTCCTAGAGCATGGCTGAAGAAGTGGGCAGGCTGCGAGAGCCCACTCACAGCTGAAGCCCCCGTCATGCCCAGTGGGAATGAGGACAGCACTCTGCCCCCCGGGACTGGTCCCTTGGCAGTAATGCGCTCCCTGGCACTGGTGTGTGCAAGCACAAACTGTGCCATCCCATTTACCCTCCTGTCACTTGGGCACTCACTCTTGGCCTGACCCGCTGCTAGGAGCAAGGATATAAAGGAGACTCAGATCTGTCCTCACCTCAGGGCAGGGACAGGACAGCCAAGCCCTCTCTGGTCCAGGGCAGAGGAAGGAAGTAGTGAAGGAAGGCAGGCCTGGCCTGGAAGCTGGGGTGGAGTGAATTATGCTGGACACCAGAAAGACTACACAGAGGAGGAGGCTGAGCACCAGGTTTTGGAGAGGTGGGTGTGGAGGGGCCAGGGAGGTTTGTAAGCATCAAAACCTGGGTACCTTCATCTCACTACTGTCATCGGGCTTGAAGGCTCCTCAAGAGGAGGAGAGGGAGGGCTTTGGACTCATGGGGCTTCCAGTTCTCCTTCTGCCTCTTTTAGAGCTTTGAGAAAATCTCTCCCCGTCTCCAGGCCTCAGTTTTCTCACCTGAGAATCTGGAATAATAAGAATAATGCCCCCGGCGTAGAGCTATTGTGTGGATTTATTAAGATAGTGCCTGAGCAGGGGCCTCGCTGCGGTAGTGAGGTTGGCAACCCCGCCCAGCCTCAATGGTGACGTCTGTGTGCGGGCTTGGGGGTGGGGTGGGATTCTCACTCGGGGCCAGCCACACAGGACCCATCCGTGCACTGACAGTCAGTTCCACGGGGCAGAGAAGGAGGAGGGCTGCACACACCACAGGCATTCCAGGAGCACTTCCCAGAGAACATGGTCTGCAATCCCTCAAGCTCTGGGAGCCCTTCCCAGGCATGAGGCCTGGACATCGCCCACAGGCCACAGGGCAAGACAGGGGCAGAACTCAGGGAGCCTGACTCCCAGGCATGGGTTCCCCTCTCGCCATGAGGGCACCTCTCATAACAGAGTGTGCCGAATGCTGGGGGACCATGGGGCAGGGTGTGCTGGGCTCACAGCACCCCTTGGAAAGGGCCAAAGGACTGTTTCTCAGAGTGCCCTGCCAGGCCTGGCCAGGGCCTCCAGGTGAGCCCAGTCTGTCCTGGGCTTGTGGGCGGCATCTCACAGACCCAGCTGCTGCGGTTGGACGCTCTTCAGACCTCAGTGTGGGGCCCACTGGGAGTGCTGGAGACACGGGGTACAAGAGCCGTGCGTGGGGCCTCAGGCCCTTCCCTAGAGATGCTGCTCATGGCCTCAGGCCATCCAAGAGATTTGGCAGCTGTGATTTCCTCCCCTCCTTGGGGGCCAGGGGTAAGGCCTGTTTGGACCACAGTGGGAAAAGGGTGCAGGGGGCAGCCCCCTCTTCCCGTCTGCTTCATCTCAGGGCTTTATCACTTGGGAGTGGGGACAAGACATGTTTACATGGCCCCGCATTTGTTTCCCATTATTCATCAGCACTGGCGAGTCATTGTTCCCTAGCAGAGTAAACAGCCCTGTCCCAAGGCCCAGCCGCCCTGCCAGGTCACTGAGGGTTTGTAGATGCCTTACGTCAACCGCCCTTTGCTTCAAGCTTTCAGTGAGGTGAGGAGCGACCTGGCCAGACGGCTGCAGATGGGTGGCACCAGGGAGCTTACTTGTGACAGGGATGAGGTAGCATTTCTGCACCGGGAACTCAGCATTTGAGGGTCTGTATCTGTTTGGTTTGCTTTACAGTTGGACTTTTAGTGGAGGTAGGGAAGCCAAGGTACAGAGCAAGGAATCTGAGAACCATGAGAAGAAACGTAACAACTGTGACACGAGAGGGATCTGGACTGAGTCCCAGGGATAGCTGCCCACATCCAGGTCTCATGGTTAAGTGTATGCCAGCACAGTTCTCTGCAGGGTCTTATTGGTCCAGAGATGGGACTAACCCCAGGAATGCTGGGCCCTTCCCAGTGCTCCTCGCGGCAAGCTGCCTCTGGGGCTGACGTGCATGTGCCCAAGTTGACAGGGACTCCAGCTCGTGTGAGGAGCGGCCAGCTCTTTGCAGCATTAGTCTGAGCACACTTGCTGACGCGGCCAGCTTAGCCCGGGGCCAGAGGCACGTGTTCTGCAGCTAGACCCTAGGGCTGGGTCACTGTACTCAAGCTACTTCAGCTCCCAGAGCCTCCGTGTCCTCATCTGTAAAATGGGGTCAGTAACACGACCTATCACACAGGTAGCTGTGAGGATCGCGTGGGCCTGCTCCTGACACATAATCAACACTCACGGATGTTTGCTGTGTGTTGTTAACAGGATGAGTGGGACATGGGGCCTGGCTTGGTGCTTTTCATGGTCCAGTGCAGGCTGGAGACAGACCCCAGGGGCAGACATGGCTGAGGTGTGGAGGGGAGGGAGGCGACCACTCACCACACCTAGGGGCTGCCCCCAGCAAAGGTGGCATTGGCCTTGGGCCCCGGGGGGTCCTAAGCAAGGCTTTGTTGAATGGAGAAAGGTGCTGAGAATAGTCCCTCTCCCTCCCCGCTAGGCTTCCCCAGGCAGACTGTCGGGTCATGTTGCGATCACCTGGCTCCTCTCAGCGAGGGCCACCTCTCCCATTTTAGCTGTAACTGCTGGTGGCTTTTAAAGTTCAGAGCTCTGCCTGCCTCCTCTGGCTGCCCACACGGCTGACATTTGAGCTTGCCAAAGAATAATAGCCTCGCTGTCGGCCTCAAAGGCAGCCGCGTGGTGTCTTAGGTGGTAAAGTGGTCTGTTGTCCATGAGTCTAAATAGGACCCAGCTCACATCACTCCGCAGCTGAGTCCTGTCCCAGTTCAGTGCAGGTCACCGACTCTACGTTTTCACATCCTCTTGGTTCCAATAGTAAAAGATGTCTGTGTTAGAAAGAAGAGTATCAAAGGCTCAACGCCAAGTGTGTGTGTGTGTGTGTGTGTGTGTATGTGTGTGTGTGTGTGTGTGTCGGGGGCCGGGGATTGGCTAGAAGCAGCCAGTAGCTCACGCTGCCTTTGTGGTTTTATATATTTGCCTATTAAAATGACAATACAGACATGGAACATTAAGGTTTAAGAAGCCCTTCTTTCATTAAACAAACTGACAGAGGGGGGGTTATGACTCTGGTAATTGAAACATGCTGTTCTCTTCAAGACCAGAACTCCATAAAGACTCTTTTCAGCCAATAGCGCCCTTTGTGCCAGCGGCCTCTGGTCAGAAATGAGTGTCGGCCCTGAGGTCTGTCTCTCCCCAAGAGTGGGGAGACCACCTGGCAGCCTTCTGCAGCCGCCTTGGCAGCCGGAGGTCAGGGCCTTTTCTTCATAAAAACCTCCTCATTCTCAGGGCTTTTGAAATCGGTTGCAGGGCACAGAGCCTTGGGGTGTTGCCCTGTGCTCCAGCCTGTTGCCGTATTGTGCTGCTGGTGGTAAACCTGAGCAGGGTCAGGAGACAGGGGCTCGTGGGGTGCAGTTGGCAAAGCTCCATGTATTGGGGACAGCTGCTGCAGGCTGCTCTGTCTTCCTGCGAGGGGAGGGGTCTGGCGACGTCACTGCAAGCCGAGATTTCAGAGTCGGACCACCAGGTTTGAATCCTGCCTCTGCCACTTACCATATGTAGGACTTTAGACAAGTGACTTGCCTCTCCGCACCTAAGTTTCCTCATCTATAAAATGGGCTGGTACCTGGATCTGACTTACAGGGTTGCTGTGAGAATTAAAGGAATTAATACAGGTAGGATGCTTAGAACGGTGCTGGGCACTCAGAGAGCACTGTTGAGTTGGAGTGAGCTAGCATCATAGCCGTTGAACTCTTTCCCTGAGTCACTCTTGGGAGTACCACTGTGTGGCATCACCATGGAGTCCCGCTGTGTACCACTGCATCACAGCGTGACAGAGACCCCTGTACCACTGCAGCACAGCCTGACGGAGGCCACCATAACACTGCAGCACAGCGTGACAGAGACCCCCATACCACTGCAGCACAGCCTGACAGAGGCCACCATAACACTGCAGCACAGCGTGACAGAGACCCCCGTACCACTGCAGC
Organism: Theropithecus gelada; assembly: GCF_003255815.1. Lineage (NCBI taxonomy): Eukaryota > Metazoa > Chordata > Mammalia > Primates > Cercopithecidae > Theropithecus > Theropithecus gelada. The sequence goes on from NC_037678.1 coordinate 7,306,567, forward strand.
ACAGCATGACAGAGGCCCTCGTACCACTGCAACACAGCCCGACGGAGGCCACCGTACCACTGCAGCACAGCCCGACGGAGGCCACCATAACACTGCAGCACAGCGTGACAGAGACCCCCATACCACTGTAGCACAGCCCGACAGAGGCCACCGTACCACTGTAGCACAGCCCGATGGAGACCCACCGTACCACTGCAGCACAGCCCGACGGAGACCCACCGTACCACTGCAGCACAGCCCGACGGAGGCCCTCGTACCACTGTAGCACAGCCCGACAGAGGCCACCGTACCACTGTAGCACAGTGTGACGGAGGCCCACTGTAGAGTACCATCATGGTGCATCCCCATGGAGTCCCACTGTACCACTATAGCATAGCACAGTGGAGGCCCACTGTAGAGTACCACTGTGATGCAGGGCTGGTGGAGGCCCACTGGAGAGTGCCACCATGGTGCAGGGCCGTGGAGGCCACTGTACAGTATCACCATCATACAGCACCAGGGAGGCCCTCTCTGGAGTCTCTCCCTTCAGGGCCATGTGAGGAAATTCACTGCATCCCTGTCCCGCCAGCCCATCGTGCCCTGCTTCCAACTTAGGTGTGATTTCTGTTCCCATTCTCTTCCTCTTCTCACAGATGTGGATGAGTGTCAGGACAATAATGGTGGCTGCCAGCAGATCTGCGTCAACGCCATGGGCAGCTACGAGTGTCAGTGCCACAGTGGCTTCTTCCTTAGTGACAACCAGCACACCTGCATCCACCGCTCCAATGGTGAGTACGGCCTGTGCTGACCAGGCATGTCCCCCCCAAGGATGGGCAGCCCCCAGAGTCTCGTTCTCCACATCTCAATTCTGGGGCCCTCAAGGTCAAGGCAGGGAATTTTGCTGGTAGTCTGAATGACTGTTTTGCACGTCTGGTATTGGTTCTGCACGGGCCTCCTTCCAGCTCCTTCCCTCTGCCTGCTACACTAGGGCTGCGGGTGTTTCTCGTGTTTATATGTGGGGCCGCAAGTGGCACATGGGACCAGAGGAGCTGTTTTCCTTTCTGGGTTGGGGGCTGTCTGTGGCCGGGAAGAGTGGGGCAGCATTCTCCATGGGCTCCTTCTCCAAAAGGGGCTTGAGGCTACCCAGGCTGTGTGCCAACTTCTCTGTCTCCATGAGCCTGGCAGCACCAGTGACTCCCTGCTGCCTGTTCATTGGGTTTTCCGCCAGGAGAGGGTCCTTGTGGTCGGGAGCCTGCTGTTTGGAGGCCAGGCAGGGTAGCAGGCCAGCCTGGGGAGATGCAGAGGGCCCCAGGAAGACACCCCACCAGCTGGAGCACTAGGTGGCAGACCCAGGCTGAAGTGGAGCCTGGCTGCCAGCCAAGCCCAGCAGGCGAAGGGACTTGGTGTTAGGGCATCAGTGGTCAGATCCTGGAGTTTGGGCTCAGGGCAGTGGGGCTATGAGGTGGCGGCAGAGCTGGCCAGAAAGCCAGGACACATGTGCTTGGAGGAGAGGGACTTCCAGGCAGAGAACAGCATTTCCTGAGGCCCGTCTCTTGCTTCAGATAATGCAAGGTCAGGCATCTTGAGGCAGGGCTGTGTGCCAAAGCAGAGTGTGCTGTGAGGGCAGAGGCAGGAGCCAAGGCTCCCAGGGCCTGGCTGTCGTGAGCTGTCAAGGAAATAGATGCAAGGAAGAAGGCCAGGACTGCCCCAGCTCGAGCACGCCCCCGTTGCTGACCCTTAACAAGGAGGAGGCGCTGGAGGCTGGCGGGCCTCGGGGGCGTTCCTGGGAAGGGCGCGCCTCTCTAGGACACAGCACCTGCAGAAGGCTCGGAGAGGGGCTCACGCTGAGAGATGGGGAACCAAAGGGCACGCACTGGGCTCCAGGCCAGCCAGACCCTGTGTAAATCCAGCTCCTCCCCTCCCACGCTGGAAGCCCTCCCATGGGCAGCTCTACTGACTGCTCCCCAGCTTCCTCGCCCGCAAACTGGGGATGTGGTGTTACCCGGCAGTTCAGAGATGGAGCAGGACCCTGGGACGAGGTTCCAGCCTCCCGTGGGCAGGCAGGAGGCTGTGAGGTGCAACTCTGCCAGCCTAGGCTGGAGTTCCATTAGAAAACAGTTCCTGAGAAAGTGAAAGCAAAAACATCTAAAAAGTACTCAGGATAATAAAGTGGAAATACTCAAACAGGCTCCTTAGGATTCTTAGTGTTCATTGCCTCAAAGACAGGACGGGCCTGCTAATCATGGCTCTGTGGTGTCCCCGGAAGAACAGAAAGCCCGAGCTCCGTGGCTCCTGGCACTTGCTGCTGTCACATTGTCCACACTCCACCCAGGTGGCTCCCGGGCATCAGGAGTTTGTTTTGCGCCTTGTAAGACCTCCCAGTTGTGGGCTGTGGGGCCAAGCTGCCCAAGATGGAGGAAAACCCTATAAACCAGGACTCTGAGCCCAACAGGTTGTATAAGAAGCAGATTTATAGGGACAGAGTGAGCAAGTGCAGGGAGGGGCCTCTGCTTTCATCCGGGGAGGGGAGTTCACAGAGTGACTGCTCTGAGCAGGCTGTAGGGTCCCAGGCCAGGGTGGTGTGAGCCTCCTTTTCAGCCAGGCTGTGTGTGCTCTGTTCCGGCTTTCTCCCCAGCAGGGCTCCAAGTGGAGCTGAGGCCCCTGGTTGAAAGGAGGGTGTGCAGTGGGCATGTCACACCTGCAGCCACAGCCTGTTAGTTACAGGTTTGGCCTGTAAGCATCTGCTGCGCTGAGGAGGTTACAAACCTTAGCGTCCCCCACAGGACTGGGGTTGGGAAGGGGATGATGTGGGAGCAGTGACGGCAGGAGCTGCCTGTGCTGAGCCAGGCACGGGCCTGAGCACTGCCCAGAGACCAGCTCACTCCACCTTTGCCACTGCCCGGGGATGCTGGGTTGTGACGCTGAGGAAGCCAAAGCCCAGTGAAGTTAGGGAAGAGGCAGAGCCAGGATCCGAGCCAGGCACACCAGCAGTGGGGCTCGCTCCTCGGGAGGTGATGCGGCACGAGAGGAAAGACACGGGTGGTACAGCAGACGGTGCTGGAGCTGATGAGAAAGCGAGATGGGAAGACTGTGGGGAATGTTCCAGGCTGGGCATGTGCAAAGACCCTGGGGTGGGAATGGGCACATGAAAAGCAGAACAAAGGGTAGGATGAAGGAGCAGAGTGCGCGAAGCGGGAGGAGCCCAAGGCGGGAAGGTGGGGGCTGGACAACATGGGGCCTGGTGGGCCGTGGCAAGAGTTTGGATTTTGGGCAGAGGTAGCTGTGGGAAAGCTGGTTGAGCAGAGGTAGGAAGTGATGCTCAGGGGAGAGGGGAGGCCATCTGGGGGAACGCCGACACTTCCAGGGGCTGGCATGACATAGATTGTGCAGGGGCTAGTGTTGGATGGGACCCTGGGCACACGTGGCTCACGCCACCCAGATGCCCCAGGCCGCCAGATCCTGATTTTTAAGGAAGCCAGGAATCCAGGTTTAACCAGAATATGGATTTGGGGGCCTCAGTCCCAATCTGCATTAACCAGCTTGTTGGTCAAGGAAGTGCCTTCTCTCCTTAGGATTTTTGTGTGGCCTCTCCTGATTTTTTAATCTGGGCAATTAAATCAATCTAAAAAACAACAGATAACTTACCAGATTGCTCTCCAATGACAAGCTGCAGCATTCCAATGGGTTTCCATGGCTGTGTGGAAATCCTGAAGAGGGCAGAGCCAGCACACAGCACGGTGGCCAGCTGCCCGTGAATGCCCGTCGGGGAGACAGGGACCTGGGGACAGGGCAGGTTGTCTACCTCTCTGAGCCTCAGTCTGTTGTGACAATTTCCCACCATTAGTGTCAACTGCAATAATGATTGTTATAGCTCAAAATTAGAGCATGTCAGAGGAGCTAAGCCTGAGCTTGTTTTGCACACAAGTGACCTCTGATTCCCATAGCCCCTGGGAGGGCTGATGGAGCCAGAGCCATTTGGCAAATTAGATTCCTCCTATCACCTGACTCTTCCTCATGCCTGTCCAGCTCTTTGGGGCCTACCCCCGAGCAGGGAGAAAAGCACACAGGCTGGTTTTGATTAGATGGAACCAGATGCGTGAGAGGAGTTGGCCCAGGTCAGTCCAGACTCCTGGCTGAGAAACACAGGGCTCAGCCCTTCTGAGTGGCCCCGCTTCCTAGGTGCCAGAGCACACCCCGGCCCATGGAGTGGCTGCGACCCAGGCTAGGCTTGGGAGGATTGGGTTCTCAGCTCCAGCTCTCCATGTGGCCTCTGCACAATTACTCTTGCCTCTTTGGGCCTTTTCAGCCATAAAATGGGCCTAGCTTTCAAATTTTCCCCATTTGCAGGAAAATGCTCTGGTCAATCAAGGGCAGCACCTGTCCTAGGATTAGTGACTGATGCAGGCAGCTTCTTCAGGTCTTTAGAACACAGGCGTGATTTGGAGGGGCACACACAGGCTGCTCCTCTGTGCCTACACTGGGTGGGAGGGAGTCAGAGATGTTGGGATCTGGCCAGTTTCCCTCTACTCAGCACTTCCCAGCTCAGGTTCTGGTCCCATGATAGGACCCCCTACCTCCCACTCAGCCCTAGCCCAATAAGCACTGACAATCCCTCCTCTGGCCACAGCCCCAGGGGCCCGCCCGCTGCCCTATCACACCCTTGTGCCTGGTGTATCTAGAAGGCAGCGTCTTCAGGCTCTCTCCCTCTCCCACACTGCTCTTCTTGTCTCTAACTTGTGACAAATTGATGCCACAGGAAGATGTGGCCTCCTGGAGGAACTTTCTCCTTTTCTCTCAGTGTAGAATTCTTTCTTTCAATCTGACCAGAATCGAGCTGGGAGTAGAAAGGGCTCTGGAAGGTCTCAGTCCTGCTAGCTACATGAGCGCAGGTCACTTGTATTTACCTGCTCATTCGTTCATTCATTCATTCATTCATTCATGTGCTGGGTGCTCTACTGGCCCCTAGGATCCGAGGCATGGTCCCCTGGGAAGCGTTCGGCGTGGAAAGGGGATCACATGCTAAGTAGAGGTCCTAAGAGTTCCTGTAGAGTCATGTGCTGAGGGGAAATGCTCCGGGGATTCTGTGGCTTTGGTTTCCTCATCTGAGCAGCAGAGACATTCATGACGTGGTCTCCTCCTCCACCTGGTGAAATATCGCCATTCCGAGGGTCTAGCTCTGACACTGGGCTGCACTGGCTGCCGGCAGCTTTGGGTCTGAGATGCCCCTGGCCCTCCGTGCAGGAGACTGTCCTGCTCGGCTCTGCTCTGAAGCCTCATCAGACGCCCCCTGTGGGCTGGCCTCAGCCTTGGTGGAAGGCACCAGAGTGAGAGGAAATGTCACATTGTCTCCATCGTTGTAGGAAACAGCCCAGGCTCACAGCAGGGCTTCAGGCCCAGAGGCCTAGGCTGTATAACCCCAGCTCCTCCACGGACCATCTCGTGACCTTGAGCAAGTCACCTAACTTCTTTGTGCCTCACCTGTAAAATGGAGGTAGTCATAATACCTGCTTCGTAGGGTTAAAAAGGTATTGAAAAGACATTTTCAATAAACACGGGCTCTTACTCATGTGATTTGTGACAGATGAGGGAACTGAGGCCCTGAGAGGGCAGGGCCTGGCCCAGGGCCCCACAGCAAGCCAGCCGCAGAGTCAGGACCTGGGAGCTCTTGGAACAAGGCTCTGCTGACATGTGCCAGGTGCTGCACGGGAGCCTGCGCATTCAGCGGAGGGGGAGGGAGAGGATCAAGAGGCCAGCTTTGTCCTTGAGGAACTAGCGAGCTGGTGGTCCTGCACCTATTCAGCCTCAGGGCTGCCCTCCAGAGTGCCCAGCCACCCATCCTTCCTGCAGAGGTCTGAGTGGTGTCCCCGCTGGGCACAGGTAATCAGGAGTCACAACACAGAGGGAGCACCAGGGCCCTGCTCCTCACCCCGCCCTGTCTACTGACGGCTTCCACACTTAGTCCCCAGTGAGAGCGCGCTGCCCACGGGACAGCCCATTCTGAGCTAAGCCCTCAGGGAACACTGTTGGACTCTGGCTCTTCTGTGCCCCAGTGACCACCTCTGTCCCCCGCCCCCTGCTGTTGCTGGCAACAAGCTCCAGAAAGTGGTTTTCTGCCTCATGGTGCCTGTGTCCCTGCAGCTTGGGAGCTCCCTGTGGGCAGGGACTATGGTCCCCACATCTCTGAGTCCCACTGCCAACTTGGGCCTTTGGAAAGGACAGAGGGAGGAAGGAAGACAGGGAGGTGGGAATGGGCAGAGCCAGGATGGGACGGGGAACAAGGCAGGGTGGCGAACAGTTCAGTGTGGACATTGAGGAGCATCAGAACAGCAGTGAGCTCACAGCGCCCTCGGGTCGTGCTGTTAGATATTGGTCAGTGTGGACTGGTGGACCTTGTGGTTGGGCTGGGTAGGGGGCCAGTCAGTAGGGGTCCTCTATCGATGAGGGCCCCCGTTTGGGAGAAATGAGGCCACATGCACAGAGAGCCTGCCGTGCAGCTGCTCTGCTGGGGTTTTATGCAGTGGAACAGGCCGTGGGGCAGCCTGAGGTTCTCCCCCCAAGGACTGCATGAGTTCACCTTCCGGTTAAAGTTTGGAGTTTGTTTAAACACATGTATAAATACGTGTAGGAAACCGCATTGCCCTCCCTCCACAGGCATTCCTTGTGGGACTCGAGCCCACTGTTCACAAAGCTCAAGACTTGGCATCAAGAGTGATGGTGGTCCCAGCCAGAGTCAGAGGTGGGGGCCAGCAGTAGGAAAGCCTGGCGTCCGGAATCAGTCCCTTTGTGTATAATGTGATGATGATGATGATGATGATGATGATGATAGCAAGAGCCGCATCCAATGCATGCTTGTGCATGCTAGGTCCCGCTACCAGGCACTTTCCATGCATTTTCATTCATTGCATCTTTACAGTACCCCATTTTCCAGATCAAGAAACTGAGGCACTGAGAGGTTAGGGAACCGCAAGATTGCCAGTGGCTTCAGGGGATTGGAGGTCTGCCAGTCTGGCCCCAGAGCCTGGGCTCCTGCCTGCCTGATAGCGAAGGCAGCAGCAATGGGGAAGGTTCTGGGACCCCTCTCAGTTGTCGGCCCAGGTATGGTGAGACTCAGGCAGGGCCTGAGGTTCAGCAGAGATGCCTTCACAGCTGGCACCACCTGCAGCTCCAGGCACCGAGTATGCCTCTTTAAGCACCGAGAGTTCAAAAGCCATCTTGTGGTAGAAATTTCCTGCAGTGTGGCACGCACTTCCCTTCTGCCTTCACAGGAACAGCCTGAGTTGGCTTGGCCTCTTTTTTCCTACAGTTCAGGATTCTTGTTATGAACTCAGTTACGCAGACAGAAAACGGTTGCTAATGTTTATCCCCACACTGAATGTCCCCAGACCTCTGGCCTAAAAGTAAACGCTTTTTTTTTGACACTGCTATTAACTGTCAAGTACCACTGTGTTGCCGTGGGTGTTGCTCTGAAGATCATGGCCATATGTTTCCATACACAGACCAGGTAAGAGCCCGTGGGCTCGGGCTTGCTGATAAAATACGTGAGCTTTAGAGCAGCTGCCAGCCTCGTGGGAACCATTGTCACTCATTTCCGAGTATTTGCTGGATGACCTCTGGTTCAATTGAACTTAGTTATTTTGCTTATAAAACCCATCCATGAAGCATTTGGGGGATCTGTTCATTTTATCTGTAAGCTTGCAAGGGCAGATACCTAACAATAACTAGAGTCAAAACAATAGGATTTTTAGAACTTTTTATTTTGAAATAATTATAGATTCATAAGAAACTGCAAAAATAGTGAAGAGCAGTCTCAGATACCCTTCACCCAATTTCCCCCAATGGTGACATCTTACATCACTAGAGTTTAATATCCAAACCAGTATTGGGATGTGGGTACAGTGTGTGAGTGTGGCTCCACGCCGTTTATGACATGTGGATCCACATCACGACCACCACAGTCAATAATTCGCATTTAGTTATCATTGAATAATATCCAAAGCAGTACACTTGTGAGAATGAAAAGAGATACTACTATTAATTATGCCAGGGCTGTGGGTATCAACTGGGACTGTCCCAGGCAAAGCAAGACATTGGGTCACCCTAATACTGCTTCATTTAATCCCTTGAACCCTCGGGTGGGTATAATATCCGTTGTAATTCCTCGAACGCTGTGAGCTGAGTACTAGCCGCTCCCATGTTGCAGATGTGGGCCAGAAGCTCACAGAGGCAAACGGTGTGTCCAGCGGTGGCAGGACTGGAACCCGGGTGGTCTGGGTTCAAATCATGACCCTCTCCCACAGCTGTCTCTCAGTGTTTAAAGGAATCACAACCATCCCATGGCTTCCCCCTTCTTTTTTCAAGTGTGGAAATTGGGTTCTAAAGAGAAGAGGGACCTGCCTGCCCAATATGCTGGTCAGCCTGTGGTCCCCAAATCTATGTGTGCCTGGGCAGGGCATGCTGGATGAGGAGCAGGGCCAGGGGCTTGGCCAGCGGGCTGTTCAAGGCAGAGGAAGCTGAGCTCAGGGCTGGAGCCAGTTGGGTATGGAAAGGGGTTGGAGAAGCCCACAAGAGGCCGAGTGTGGTGGCTCATGCCTACAATCCCAGAACTTTGGGAAGTCGAGGTAGGCAGATCACCTGAGGTCAGGAGTTTGAGACCAGCCTGGCCAACATGGAGAAACCCCATCTCTACAAAAAATACGAAAATGAGCCAGGCATGTGGCACACTCCTCTAATCTCAGCTACTTGGGAGGCTGAGGCAGGAGAATTACTTGAACCCGGGAGGCAGAGGTTGCAGTGAGCTGAGATCGCGCCGTTGCACCCGAGCCTGGATAACAGTAAAACTCCATCTCAAAAAAAAAAAAAGAAGCCTGCAAGAGCAGGTGGCTTCTGAGGTGGTGGCCAGCTGATGGAGAGAAAGTAGGTGGTCAGCAGACAGACGGGCCAGAGTGACATAGGCAGGATGCTGCTGGGAGGATTAAGGCGGGGGATTGGGTAGCAGCAGGAGTTTCTGGTAGAAAGAGAGGGCAAGGGGCTGGCAGGGTCATCTGGGCCCAGAGCTCGGTGGACAGCAACGGATTGGAGGCAGCTGGCCTTAAAACACCACTTCAAGTAGGGCTCTGGAGACAGGGAGCCAGAAACCCTGGGGAGAGGCGCAGGCCTGTTCCCTCACTTTCCTGGAATGATGTCTGGAGCAGAGAGAGTCCTCAGATGCCATCCACCATCCTGTGCCATCTGACTGCAGGCAATGCCGTGGCTGTCCCAGGTCCACAGCGCCTGGTGGGATGGGTGCTCATGTCCGTCCTGGTGTCTGTTTGTTTTACTCCATGGGCCTCACTGGAGGGTGCTTGAGCCTCTGGCCTATGCCTGACACTTTTCCTGTGTGGTTGCTTTTGATTCAGTTCCAACCTAGCTGAGACCCGGGGCCAGTGCCTCTCCCGTCCCCAGTGCCCTTCTCAACTCCCTTCGTCCTGTCAATCGTCCAGCTGCTCCCGCTGCCTGGGTCTCTCCGTCAGGCCAGCCTGTCCTCGCCCCATGGCCCGGGGTCCTCTGACGCTGAAGATTCCAGCTTATTCCAGTTGACCAGAGGAGTCGTCGTCCCACCAGCCGTGGGAGACAATGGGCCCAGGAGCCTGAAGTCAGGCCCAAAGCTGGCGGAACTCAGAGGGACGGGACCCCGTCTAGCAGGAATTCGGACTGTGCCGTGAGAGTGAAGGGTGCCCTGTCGGCCCTGAGGAGAAGGAGAACGAGCCCATTTTAGGAAGATCGCACTTGCCTCAGTTGTACAGGTGAAGCAGGGAGCAGGCCCAGAGAGAGCACTGGAAGCCATCAGGGTCTGGAACCCACATGGGGACAGCAAGGGGAGAGGGCAGGATGGCTGAGGAGGAGGTGACAGGAGGGTGGCCAAGGGAGGTGACAGGAGGGTAGCTGAGGGGAAGGTGACAGAAGGGTGGCCGAGGGGGAGGTGACAGGAGGGTGGCCGAGGAGGGAGGTGACAGGAGGGTAGCCAAGGAGGGAGGAGACAGGAGGATGGCCGAGGAGGAAGGTGGTGGGGATGTGTGAAAGGACGGTGACAGAAGGAGGGCTGATAGGGGAAGTTGGCAGGAGCATGGCTGAGAGAGGAGGTGACAGCATAGCAAGGTAGCAGGAGGATGTCTGCAGGGGGAAGGTGACAGCAGGATGGGTGAGGGGAAGGGACAGGTGGATGGGTGAGGGGAAGGGACAGCAGGATGGGTGAGGGGAAGGGACAGAAGGATGAGTGAAGGGAAGGGACAGAAGGATGGGTGAGGGGAAGAGACAGAAGGATGGGTATGGAGAAGGGGCAGGAGGATGGGTGAGGGGACGGTGAGAGGCTTGGTGAGCTGACTCTTGGCAGAGCCCTCTGTCTGTCCCAGGTTTACACTTCAGCGAGGCCTGTTACCCCTGTCACATAGGTGCGGAATATTTTAGCTTCGGTGGCTCTGGACAAGGTGGGGCCTTGTTCTCTTCGTAGTGCGGAACCCTGGAGGTCTGGGAGACCTGGGGCTCAAGGCAGGGTCCACCGGTCTCTACTTTGAAAGAGGCAGACAGCGCCGAACCCTGCCCAGCGCCTTGCTCAGCATCAGATTCAAGGGGTCCGGGAAAGCCTTGTGCAGAGGGCCACTGCCCACCTTCCTCCTCCTGACTGGCTGGCTCAGGCCTGGCCCAGCCTGGGGCTGTGATCAATTGCAGGGACTTGACTGACTTGAGTGAGGAAAAGCTCAGGATTCAAGGCTTCATTGGGGTTAGGAGCTTGGGACACTCGTGGAGTTTCAGATCTCCCTAGGGGATTGGGGACATCAGGACTCTTCTGCCATCTGTACCGCACTTTAGTGACCACATGCTTGGGCCCCTGCATTCCACCCCCACGGGTAGTACTTGGAAGCCCCATTTTTGTGCCAGGGCAGGTCCTTTCGGAACTCACAGGCTGTACAAGGGTCCAACCTGAGGCAGGTCCCGACCAGACAGTGCGTGGAGGGTTGTGACAGAAGCCAGACAGGGGCTGTGGGAGCCCAGGAGAGCACGCCCTTGCCCACGCCGTCAATCAGCAAAAAGGATTGCATCCTACTTCATTCCTGCTTCTATAACAAAAGAGCTGAGACTGGGTAACTTATAAAGATAGGAGTTTACTTTTCACAGTTCTGGAGGCTGGGAAGTGCAAGATCAAGACTCTGGCAGATTCACCGTGTAGTGAGGACTGCCGTGATGGGGATTCAGTTTCAGCATCATTTTGCAGGAGACATAATCATTCAGACCATAGCACATGCTTCCTGTGTGGTGGGCTTAAAAATAAAGGTTTCTTTCCTGCTGGCACTCAGACCCCTAAGTGGCTGGAGGTGAGGCCCTGCACAGCACATACCCACCGAGTCGGCCACTGTCAGAAGCACTGCCAGAGAAGCCCACCCTGCCTCTGGGGCCTGAGCCCCCTGCTCCAAGTCCACAGCCGTCTCAGGACTGGCTGGGGGCTCCTTGAGAGTTACTTGAGAGTTTTAGGGTACAGGTTTCCTGGGGTTGAGCCAGAGCAGAGACCTAGTGAGTCTCCCCAGCAGTGTCTGGGGCAGCCTGTATCTGAAACCCTTGCCCTGAGCCCTCTTTCCCACCCTAGACTCTAGTCCTGGGCCCTCCCACCAGCCTCCTCCTGGCTGGTCCTTGAGCCTCCTCTTGACTCCGTCTTCCACTCTGCCTCTCCCACTCTGGCTTCTCTGTGGCCTGCAGGCTGACTAGATACTGTCCTTCCCCTATACCTGTCTCAGCCCACAGGTGTCCTCAGCAGGCCCAGCTCCACCCTCCCACAGCTCAGGTATCCTCAGCAGGCCCAGGTCCACCCTCCACAGCTCAGGTATCCTCAGCAGGCCCAGCTCCACCCTCCACAGCTCAGGTGTCCTCAGCAGGCCCAGCTCCACCCTCCACAGCTCAGGTGTCCTCAGCAGGCCCAGCTCCACCCTCCTGCAGCTTTGCTGTGGTTTCCATACAGGGTCGCCTGATGCTCACAGCCACGCTGTGACATGCTTTGGATGAGTACTAATGTCCCCATGATGGGAGGGAAAACTGAGCTTCCCTGAGCTGCATCGTGGAGCAGGACTTCAGGATCAGGGACTGGATTCTGATGCCACAGCCAGTTCTTTTTATCCTGCACCATCCGCTTGCAAACTCAAAAGAAACAAAAGCCAATGGACAGAGACCCACGGGCCCTCCTGAGCCGCCTCAGCCACATACTGATAGCATCCTATCAGTGTGCCTAGCTGTCAGGTTCCTGTTGGCTCCTGGGACGGGACTCCTACAGGATCTGAGCCAGGCCTTGACCTGAGGGGCCCTAGCCCGGCTCCTGCAGGGCCAGAAACATCCCCTGTCTTGTTCCAGGGTTTTCCATTATCGACTGAGTGCTGGGACTTCCTGCTCTCAGGAAGGGACCTGGGACTTGGCTAGGGACTTCCTGTTTAAGGAGAGGGGAGATGGCGTGGCCATGCCACCAAATCCCATCCCAGCCTCAGCACCTGCCTCCTTCAGCCACTCCTTGGAGAAGATCAGCCAGGCAAGAGCGCCAGGCAAGACATGTGGGGTTGCAGGTTCTCCTCGCTCCCCTGCCTGCTGCAGACCAGGTGGACGGGAGAATAAACAGCTCCCTTGCTTACTGGAGAGATTTATGGTGCTACTGGAGGAGGCCTGTCCTGGCCCTGTGCGGTCCGGAATGGCCCTCGAGGCGGGGACAATAAATCCAGCCCATTATTTTTTATGAGCCTCCCACTCCATAAACAACTCTTTTGGCTGGTAAGCCAGCTTCATGCCCCTCTCCTGGCCTGGCCTTGAGCCGGCGCCAGGGGCATCCCCAGCCTGACTTCACATCCGTGGTGTAAATTTCCCCTAAGCTGCAGAACGTTCAAGTCTCCCAGAGTTGCGGGTGCAGGGCACGGAGAGCTGCAACCCAGAGGGCACTAGGCCAACAGGTAGCTTGGCCAGCCCTGGCGTCCTTCTCTGCCACGAGTCCTGGGGCAAACATTCACATATTTTATGATAGAATTGTTTATGAGAATTACAATGAGATCGTATTACAAGACATCGCCCTGTGCGGAGCCCGGTCCGGATCACTGGAACTGTGCACAGCTGTCATACGCATCATAGCCGAGCATAGCGCCCAGACTCTGACACGAGTCATCAGATCCTGAGAACAGTCTGTGTCATGGAGCTACCCCATTTTGCAGGTGAGCAAATGGAGGCTGAAAAGCAAAGAGACTTGTCCATAGTGAAGAAGTAGCAAAGGCAAGATTTGCACCCAGGTCCAACCGCCTCCTAAGATCAAAGACACTCAATGAACAAATGGATGGGGGGCCAAGGGTAGGGGTGCTGTGCAGCCCAGATGCCCCGTGACACAGGGAGCCCCTGCCTCGCCGTGCTGCCCTCTGCCTAGGGCTGCGCTGCCGTCTTTTGCCTGAGTTAATGCGGCAGCTGCCGCACAGGTCTCCCCGCCCCACAACCTTCTGGCAGCAGCCAGAGCCGCTGCTCGGCCCGACCCTCTGGCTCTGTCACTCCCCACTCAAGACCTTCCCGTGGCTCCTGAGAGGAACGTGGTTCTCTGCAGCCTCTCCTTGCTTGCCATGTCCTGAACCAGACATAGTGAACTTCTCATCCTGGCCTCCGCTCACGCAGCTCCCTCTGTCTGGAACTCCCACTCATCCTGACTGCCCATCGCTCACTGAGAACCTTCTACACCTTTTCCCCGCACACCTCCTGATCCCCAAGGCGGGACCTACTCTCCCTTGCCTCTGTCTCATTCGCGCCCCACCCTCAGCCTCCCTGCCCTGTCTCTCGTGTCTCTGCTCCCAGGTCTTTCTCCCCCAAGTGAGACACAAGGACCCCCTTGGATGCAAGGACCCCCTGGCCCCCCAGTATCCAGCCTGGGGTCCATAGGGAGCAGGCAGTCAGGAAGAGCTGAGGCGACGTCATGGAGCTGATGTGCGTGAGAACCGAACGCATGCTGCCCTGGAGGGAAGCTGGCCTGCATGCCTGTTCTAGAGTGAAGTAGCAGAAGCTCTGGAAATGCCATATGTCCCTGTTGGAGGTCACTTAGCATGTTGGTGGCAGAGCTGGGACTTGTCCCAGGCTCCTAGGCTCCAGACCAGCGCCCGCCCCCCACACCGTAGCCCACAGCCTGGCTTCCCACCTGGGGTTTGTGGGCACAGGCCCCGTGCATGGAAAGCCATGCAGATCTGAAGTGTGGGTTCAGAAACCACCAGGCAGATGCCTGGTTGGCAGAGTGGGGAAGCAGTCGAGGTCATCCCGGGTCATTAGGGAGGGGCCTGAGCCCTCCCTAGCCTCGTTAGGGAAATTGGGTTGTGACTGTGGCCACAAGGCCGATCTCCTGGTGGGATGTCTGCCTGGCCACCCCTGGCCGCAGCATTCCCCAGGGCGTCGTCACCCGTCTGAGGCCAGCCAGGTGGGTTTTTGTCCCCCGGCTGGTGGCTGCTTGATTGTGTCACCGGACTCTTTCAGCATGTACATCCCATGGGGCTTCTTCCCTTCCTCCTCAGCCCCCGACCCTGGCTCATCCTTGGCCTCAGCCCTCTCCTAGCTCTCCCCCAAGCTTCTTGAGTCTCCTTGCTGACCAGCAGTGGCCACTTCTGCAGCTCTGACCCCAGTGCCAACTGTCCCCTCAACGGGGACCCCAGCTACAGCATTCTCATCTGCTCAAAACCAAGCACAGCATCTTCCCATCCTCCCAGACCTGTGCTTCCCTGAGCATCCCCCATCAGTGGGGCACCAGCACTGGGGTGCTGCCTTGGTCCTTCCCCTGTGTGGCTCCCACATCCCAGTGTGACCAGATCCTGCGTCTGAGCTCTACTCACCTCCCAAACCCAGCCAGCTTGCTCCCCCTTGCTGCCCTGCCTTCTTCAAAGGCTGTGGTTTCTAATTGGGATCCCTACCTCTGCGTCGTCCCCCTTCCCTCCTGCATCCTGCAGCCCGGGCGCTTTCTCCCCCAAGTTCCTCCATTATCAGGCACTGTTGCCTTCCTGCCTCCGAAGGCCTCCCACAGTCCAGTTCCTCTCTCCTGGTTCCTCTCCATCTGCCTGCTCTTCTCCCTGTTATGGCACACGTGCCCTTTACTGATTACAACCTTGGTGTGTGTCATCCTCTGCCTTTACTGCCATTTCCCATCCCCCCCGCCCTTCCTGGAGAACTCTTAGTCATCCATCAAAACCCAGCGCACTTTCACCTCCTCTCTGAAGCTGTCTCTGACTCTTAGGCAGGTGTGTGTGTCTTCCTCTTGACTCGCGCTCATGCGTTTGAAATGGGTCAGCCCTCTACTGCAGGACCAGTCCGTGAGCTCCCGAGAAGGGCAGGGATGTGTTTAAGTCATCCTTGTGTTTCTCACGCCTCACACAGGGCAGGGTGCAGAGGAAACATGCCGCATGGGAGTGCAGAGGGGACGAGACCATCTCGTAAGGGAGTCATGCCCGAAGTGTGTGCACCATCAGTTCACAAAGTGCCTTCTCACCCCTGGTGCAGAGCGGTGTGCTCAGCCCGCTGCCCGGGAGAGGGCTGCCCGGCGCGTCGTGGTTTGCTGGGTGCTGCACTGCCGTCCCGCCTTGCTCCCTTCTGCAGCTGGTCAGCTTGCAGTTCTGCCAGCTTCTCTCCATGAGGCCTCTCCAGCAGGACAGCCCCAGTTTGTCTGTCAGAAGCGCAGAGACCCCCAGCCTCACTCCCCAGGCCTCTGCGTGAGCTGGTTCCTGCTCCAGAATACCTTTCCCTCCTGCCCAGCCTCGACTCCTGTGCCCCAGGGCACATCACAGAGCGCCTGACTCCTGTGCCCCAGGGCACATCACAGAGCACCCACACATTTGGCTGTTGAGTGCAGCAACAAGTCAGCAGACTATTTTAAAGTTTGAGTCAATGGCGGGAATTGGCTTATGTCCCCAAAGTGGCTGTACCTGCCGATGATCCGAACGTACCTACTGTGCCCTGAGCCCATGAGCCCCTTTCGTCCTTGAAGGGCCATGAGAAGTACCCGCTGCTGCCCCTCATGCACAGCTGAGGGAGGGGAAGCGAGCGCCACTGCTTGTGAAAGCCCCGGGCTCTGGCTCTGCAGCCCCCGCTCCTTTCCACAACATGTGGGTGGACAGTGGTGGAGAGTCACTGGCTGGGGCTCAGGGGCGCTGCTCACATCCTTATAGATTCTCCTGTTCGTGTGTCCACAGTGCCCTTACCATCGTCTCCTTCAGGGTTCCCAGGGCTGCTGTGGGAACACTTTTGGGATGCTGCCACCTTGGCCCCCATACCTGGGCACCCTCCATCTCATCACCTGCTGGAAAGGAAAAACAGACCTTTTCCCCCTTCATGGCAGGCCATGGCCAGGGCACCTGCCTGAGTTCTCTGGTGGTAGGAGCTATACGGCTAAGGGTGGCACCAGACAGCCTGTCCGTCCGCCATGGCTTCCTTTAGGGTCCCTGTGGAGGGCAGGGCAGGGTTGCCACATAAAATACAGAGTGCCAATTTAAACTGGGATTTCATATAAACAAGTAATTTTTTTATTACAAGTATGACCCATGCAACTTTTGAACATGCTTATACTCAGGAGGTATTGGTTGTCCATCTGAAATTCAGATTGAATGGGGCGTCCTGTATTTTTATTTGCTAAACCTGGCAACCCGAGGGAGGAAAGAAGGACACCTCCAGCCTCCCGGGCCTTGGAGGAGTAGAAGCTCCGGGGGTGAGTGAGTCTCTCGACCAGGCCTTCTCTGGTGCAAGACCCCGGGTCTGTGGGGGCAGAAAAACTTGATTGTGGTGGCACCTAGTGGCCAGCCTGGGAAATTTCAGGAATCAAGGGAGAGGAAGGGGGAAGAAACTAGGCAGGGCGGGGTCTCCAGGTAACAAGCCAGCGTGCGGGGGAGCGGGAGGGGGCCAGCCTTACAGAGCACCCGCCGCAGCTTGAGGGATCTGAGCTGGAGCCCATCACCTCTTTACTGCCCTTGAACACTCTTACAAAAGAAAGTTGTAAGCGGGGCGTGGTGGCTCACACCTGTAATCCCAGCACTTTGGGAGGCCGAGGTGGGAGGATCACTTGAGGCCAGGAGTTCGAAACCACCCTGGGCAACATGGTGAAACCCCATCTCTACACAAAATACAGAAATTAGTCAGGTGTGGTAGCACACACCTGTAGTCACAGCTACTCCAGAGCCTGAGGCAGGAGGATTGCTTGAGCCCTGGAGTTCAAGGCTACAGTGAGCTGTGATTTGATTACACCACTGCACTCCAGCCTGGGCGGCAGAGTGAGACCCTGTCTCAAAAAAAAAAAAAAAAAAAAAAGAGGGTTTTAGTCTCCCCATTTTATAAATTAGGCCACAACAGGTTCTAAAACCACATGCCTTAGAAACGACTGGGATTGGGATGCAAATCAGAGCTGTTGAATCAACCTGCCCCACCTCAGTGTTGCCCGGCCCATAGAGCTTTCTGTGGCTCTGCAAATGTTTCGTGGTCCTCCCAACTGTCAGAGACAAAACCACCTCCCATATCACAGAGGTAGCTTTCTGGGGGTTCCCGGTGCCAGGACTAGTCAAGGCCCTGGGGTGGGGAGGGGGTGCTGAAGGGAGGCTGACGTCCATCCTGCTTTCTGAGAAGCATGCCGGGAGCCAATCACAGTCCCAGCTCTGTCTGTCCGTCCATCTGTGTACACAGGGCATGCCTGTTGGTGAACCGCATGGCAGTGACTTGGCCTCAAACTGAGAATGAGCGTGTGGGGTTGGACACCCTTCCCTCCTCGGTCTCAGCCCAGGGCCTGCACACAGGTGATGTTTAGCAAAGGTTTGTCAATTGCAGGAGTGAAGGAATGCGTGAGTGGAAAGATCAAGGGCAATAGTCCTTGTCACCCATCTCCTGATGTGCCAGAAAGAGCGCTGAGCTTGACTGAAAGTGGGAGGCTGCATATGGACTCTGCACTGACAGCTGCGTGACCAGGGCAAGTCACTGCCGCGTGACCCAGGACAGTCACTGTCTCGTGGGCTTCAGCCTCCTCATGGAAATGGAGAGGCTTCACCTAGATGCGCTCCAAGGCCCCTTCCAGTTCTGGCTTTCCAGAAAACCAATCCATTCTGGTTTTTGCTTGCATGTAAACACAAAGCAGGACAATTTCTCTTGGAGCTGTGCCCCATGTCCGTGCCCGGCAAGCTCATCAACCAACCACCCTGCAGGGGTTTATTGGGCACCCATTCGGACTTCACTGTGGTCCGGCCTCTAGGAGAGCAGATCAGGAGGGGGCACAGACAAGGAGCTGGCTGGTTGGTAGAAAGGCCTGCGCCTGCCTGGAGTCCTGGGGCTGGAAACCAAGGAGGCACTCCCTAAATACTTGTGGAATGAAGGGGCACATAAGCACGCGAGCAGATGAACGTGGAAGGCGTTGGGAGCCAGATACTACAAGGTGTGGGCTCTTGTGGCTGGACCAGCTGGGTGGTGAGTGCTGAGCCAAGGCTGTGCACACCCAGGACGACTAGTCCTCTGGGGCCCTGGCAGGGGCCTTTGAACCCTGGAGGAGGGCCCAGGGTTGGTGTCAGAGTAGAAGAGACGGTGCTGTGAGTGTGTGGAGTGGGTGGGAAGGGGACCGGGCAGAGTGGGCCAGCCTTTTTGCTGGGTCACACACCCAGCTGGGACCCAGGACCCCAAGAGGCTCTGGGGGATAAACTCTCCCCTACATCCAATATGGCATATTGGCCAAAGCAGAGGGGGCGGTGAGGAGGAGGACGAGAGGAGCAGAATTCCCTTGAGGGCCATCAAGGCTGCCAAGTGGGTACCAGGGCTGATGAGGTGTGAGGTGAGCACTTATTGGAGGGGCTAGAACCACTTTGGGCTTTGCCAGTGGAGTGGCCACCAGGGCATCAGCTCCCTACTCCCTCACACAAGGTAGAAGACCTGGGGCAGGAAGTCTCTTAATCTCTCGAAGCCTCAGCATCCTCACCTATCAGGTAAGCGCTGGTTGTACCTGGCACTTGGTCATTGAGATGTTCAGTTAGTGAGGTTTGCAACGAGCCTATTGTGGGGCCTGACACAGGGGAGCTCTGGGGAAGTCGAAGCCCACAGTCTTTGGTCACTCGCATCTCCCAGAGGGGACTCCCCCTAGGGATGCTGCCTGGGCTTGGCTAGGCTCAGGGTTAACTGCGGGTTCTAGTCTGGGGCAGCCAGCTGTTGGTGCCCGGCAGGCCTAGATTTGCCCCAGAGGATGTAGTCTGGGGGATACAGGGTGGGAGGCAAAGCCTTGTGTTTCTACTGAAGCCGAGGCCGCACAGTGAGAGGCTCTGTGTGCCGCTCCAGGGGCAGATGCTCTTAGCATGTAATTAGGGGATCAAGGGGGAGCCAGACCAGCAGCCAGGTCTGGGCCTGCAGACAAGTATACCGCTGTTGTCTGAGAGTTGGCCCCTGTTCTGACACAGTCCAAATCCAGAGTAACTGAGCCCAGGCCGCTTACCAGTGAGCCTGGGTTCATCAGACGGTTCCTGTGTGTTCACTGGGTGTTAGGCATTGTGCAGGGGACGAGGGCAGAGAGGTAGCTCAGGTGTGGGCCCTGTCCTTTTGAGAATCCCCCATCTAAAGGGAGGAAGACAATGTGTAACAGCTACAATTAGTGTGGTGGGTGCTATGAGCAAGGAGGGGGCAGGGGAGTCCCAGGCACGGCCCCAATCCAACCTAGGCACTTGTGGAGAGGGTGAAAACAAGGAGGGCTTCCTGGAAGAGGTGACACAGAAATAGCATCTCAAGTAACTAGCCAGAAGTGGCCATTCAGAGGAGGGCGAGAGCATGTCCCAAGCAGAGGAAAGCACCTTCTCAAAGGCCTCAGGGTGGGAAGGGAGGGCGGGTTGTGCAGGGCGGCCACCAGGCTGCCCCTCGCCAAGGGCTCGAGGAAGGATGAGCAAGCTGGAGAGGCAGGTGGTGGGGGTCAGGGAGGACCTTCAGTGCCAAACTGAGAACTTTCAGCCTAACCCTTTGGGCACTGGGTGCCGGGGCATCGAAGAGTTTTTTCATTTGTTTGTTTTGCTTGTTTTGTTTACAGTAGGAAGACACAGTCAGATTTATGCACTAGAAAGTTCCCTCTGCCACTGGAGAAGGGCAGGTCTTCAAGTCAGACAGACCCGGGTTTCAGTTTCGCCTCTACCTGCCTCCCATGTCCTCATCAGTGACCACGGGCAAATCGCTTCACTTCTCTGAAGAGCTTCTGTTACGTGGGGATAAAGCTACTTACCTTGCTGGGTGATGTTGTAAAGGCTTCTCTGTCTCTGCCAGGCCCTGGCTCCGCAGGGTATGTTCCCAGCCCACGGGGGGCTCTCCGTGGATCTGAGGAGACTGGCAGGACAGGATCAGAATCGGCACCCTGGAGAAGCTGTCGTTGGAGATGGCCTTGGCGAGACAGTGTGTTGCGGCTCCAGCTCTGTTTGCTGGGTTCAGCCCCCTCACCTTACCTCAGTCACTAACCTCTGTGCGTTCAGTGTTCTCATCTGTTAAGTGGACGTAATAGAGGTTGAGCATCCTTAATCCAAAATGCTTGGGACCAGAAGTGTTTCTAGTGTTGGATTTTTTCACATGTAGGGACATTTGCAGGTACATAATGAAGTATCTTGTGGATGGACCCAAGTCTAAAGATGGAACACGTTTGTTTTATGTACTTCTTGTACACATAGCCTGAAGGCAATTCTACATGGCATTTCAATAATTTTGTTCATAAAACAAAGTTTGTGTGAAGTACTTACGTGTAGAATTCTCCACCTGTGGCATCATGGCAATGCCCAAAAAGCTTTGGGTTTTGGAGCCTTTCAGATTCTGGATTTTTGGATGAGGGATGCTCAGCCTGTGCACAGCCCCTCATGGGCTTTTCGGGGAATCTGTGAGGTAAGGAGTCTGGTTTGTGGCAGGCCTGGCGCACAGGCAGCTCCGATGAACGCGGGAGGCTGCACTGTTGCCATCGTCATCTCTCCCACCAGCCCGGACCCTACAGCTGTTCTGCACCCTTCCCCCTGGGCACCACCTCCCCCCGGTTTCCTTCAGCCCCCCTTCAACGTTGGTGGGAGCTCGTGTTTGTTTTTCCCTGCATGGCTTGGACAGCTTGCGGAGTCAGGGTTGGGGAAGGCAGCCGCCGCCTCCCACTGCCACCCCCAAGGCTCCAACCTCTTTCTTGGCTCCATAATTTTCTATTGATGAGGCAAAGGGAGGAAAATCCCTTCCTCCCAAGTTGAGGGGGAAGGGCGGAGCAAGGTGATTGTTCTTTTCTCCCTGCTCTGCCGTTCCCAGCTTGCCATCCCTTCCCATGTATTTAAGGGACATGGATGCAGAAAATGATGTTATTGATGAAGTCGCCATAGCAACGACCCTCAGGAGGCACACATTCCAGCTTTGTTATCCGGCCGTGGCGGCAAGAAAGGCCCCGCTCCTAAGTACAAACACACTGGGCCGCGCGGCCCTGCTTGAGATGCATCCGTGAACTTTGCATTGCAGAGGATGTGATGTATGCGCTGGCTCAGGGTCAGGCAGACCGCGCCGTCGTTTCTCTCCGCGAAAACCCTAGTGGAGTACCCAAGAATGACCAAAGGCCTTGGGGGAAGATAGGCCCCAGTGGGTAAGGGCTGCCGGGGCCTGTCAGAGTCCAGAGGAGATGGCGACCTGGGGGAGGGTCCATCGGGAGGAAGCACCGGGCACTTGGAGAAGAAGACACAGCCCGGGGCACATCTTCCCCCATGCTGTCCCAACCTCCGTCTGCTTGTCTGGAAGGTGGGCACGGTGATGCCCGCTCCTCAGGCTTGTGAGGGTCCAAGTGAATGAAAGTGTAGTCAGGACTCAAGTTCATACATCACGTCTTCCAGAAAACTCAGAAGCAGCTCTCTTAAATGTGTCCAATCCAGCCCTCCTCCCAGTCCCCATCACCACTGCCCTTCCACCAGACTTTGTCCCTTTCAGAGTGATAGCAACAGCCTCTCCCCTGTCCTGGCCTGCAGTCCTGGCCCTCCAGGGCATCTTCCACACAGCCTCCAGAGATCTGAAACACAAGCGTGTCGCTCCCCTACTGACAACTCCCCTGTGGCTTCCTTCTGGCCGGGACAAAGTCCCACAACAGCCTATCTGTGCGCTTACCCAGCACCTCACTCACCCAGACACTGGGACTGCACATTTAGCACACTCCGGGAGGCAGGTGCTGCTATTGTCCAGCTCCACATAGGTGGAAACCGAGGTAAGGGGTGAAGGGGTAAAGGGCTGGCCCGGGGTCACGCAGCAAGTGGCAGCCTAAATGTGGACCCGGCATTGTGGCAGCAGAGCATCTGTCCTCTCCTTGCTCCCTGGCCCATCTTGGGCACCAAGGAGACACTTGGTCTGAGTTTGCAGCATATAATTGGATTTGGATGGTTGGATCAGATTAGATTCGACCTGGCGGGCCGCCTGGCCTGACGGGCATCAGGCCTCTGAAGACCAGGATTTCTGGGAATGACTCTGAAATTCTATCTCACTTCCCATCAAGAAGGGGAGACCAGCAGGGCTCTCTGCTGAACTTGCCTCTCCCTGGTTCTCCCCTTATCTAGGTCAAGGGAGCTGTCCTATGGCTCCCAAGAGCAGACGTGACACAAATCAGGGAGCCACAGGAGGATGGAGTTTTTGAGCTGGGGCCCTCCGGCCCTCAGGCTCACAGAAGCCTGCTCTGCGCCTGGGGCTTGGGGTTGAGCCTGAGTGGGCTCGGCCCCTGCTCTGGAAGAGCTCACAGGCTGGCATCAGTGGACACAGCCTGCAGCTGCCGCTGGCTGCGTGGGCCTGACTGGCTCAGGGGAGCTGGAGGAGGCCCAGGGGAGTCCTTCCCAGGTCACAGCAAAGCGGGTAGAGTCACAGACCCACAGATTCCTTTCCCATCTGGAGTCCAGGCCCATCCCTAGAGCAGAAGGGCTTGGAACCAAGCACCTCGCATGCCTCAGGGTTCACCTTTTCCCCTTCAAATCTCGACTTGGCCCTCATGGCCCCGGCTGCCATCCAGAAATACCACCTGCAGGAGGGGATGAGTTGGCATTCCTTCCCGATAGCTCACTGCCCTCAGACAGCCCCTCTGGGAGAGGGCAAGGAGGGCATGCCACCTGTTCTGTCTCTGAGGTTCGGAGGCACAGAGGATACCACAGGTGCTGCAGCGGGTGGGGCCAGTGCCCTATCCCTGCCCCAGCCTGCCACCCTGGTCCCTGTGTCGCTGTGCTTTGTCTGTCAGGTGAGGAACTAGAATGGGCCATCCTTAGGTCCTGCTAGTGCTGGGGCCTCTTCCTGTCTAGGACGCTGTGTTAAGTGAGGAGGAAGGGACTGTTCCACAGTGACCGCGGGACTTCTCAGAGCCTTTAACATGTGCTGCGAATTTCCCACATCAGGCATCCAAAGCACTGTGTTTCTAGCACACGCAACTAGGGATGCCGCAAGAACGTTTTCAAAATTCTAGCCTTGCCTCCTAAAATAACAGACAACAGGCTTCATCTGTTCCGAAATAGGGGGCTTTATTTCTTCTTCCTACCTTGCTCCCTCCTCTCTCCATTCTCCCCTCTCTTTCCCCACTCATTCTTCCCTTTCCTTTCACCCACTGTTTGCAGATCCCTAACCCTCCGCCAGGCCCTGTGCTGGGTACTTGTGATACTGAAAATAATAAAGCTCAGGTCTCCCCATCCGGTTACCCACGGTTGGCAGGAAAGAGTGTGACGGAAGCAACTATTCCGATTTCTGACGAGGCAGAATGAAGCAAGGGCAGATAGGAGTGCTGTCGCAGCAGCCTTGCTCTACCCAGACCCTCCCTGTGCCTCCCTTGATATCGTTACCTTGTTTGAGCTTCCCAGCAACCCTCAGGGGCAAAGATTATTACATCCCCATTTCACAGCTGAGAAAATGGACATCCTGTGCTGCAGGGGAGCTGAGGCTCCGTCCTCACCTCAGGGCCTGCCAGTGATGGCTGTGGAAGGTCAAAAGTGGAGCCAGGGTGTGCGCTTCGTGGAGAGGCTGCTCTGAGAGCTTCAGGGGACGCAGCATCTGAACTGGCCTTGGATTTCGCTGGGCTCCTAAGTCTGGAAACAGTGGCCAGTAACAGGCACCATGTAGTCGCCCACTCTGCACCACGTTCCCAATCCTGTTCCGCCTAGGAAACGTCTGCTCCCTGTCAGCCGTCTGGGTGCCACAGGTGTAGCCGAGTGACCCCAAGGCAGGAGAGCTTAGGCTGGGAGCCCCAGTGACCCAGGTTCCAGCCCTGCTATATGTGCTGGAACACTCATTTCCCACCTCAGGGGCTCATTTTCTGTCTCTGTAGGATGGATAGACAAGATGGGCTGCAGGCAGGGGTCCAACCCTGACCCTCTGTGGTTCTCCAGCCACAGAACCTATCTGCTTGTGGCCTCCAGAAGCCAGTGTTGCCCCCGCGTGGAGGTGAAAGCGATGCAGCTGACAGTCGCTGATGAGCACCTGGGAAGCCACAGCCAGCCCCCAGGCCAGGCAGTAGCAGCCATCCTTGCAGTGGTTGTGGGGTCATTTTGAAATGTGATAGTGATGCTCCCCCGACCACCCTTCTCAGGGAGGAGGCGCCCCAGAAGCACTCAAGCTGAGCAGACTCCAGCCTGACCACAGCCTCACCACGCAGCAGGTGAGCCTGGCTCGCGCGGGCCTGACTGCTGCATCTCAGGGCACCCCGTTCTGGAAAATATAGTTTTCAATACAAATATATGGGTTGTGCTAACATGTAATACTTTTTTTCTTTTTTTTTTTTTTCTTCTTTGTTTTTTCTTTTTCTTTTTTTCTTTTTTTTTTTTTTTTTTTTTTTTTTTTGAGACAGTCTCACTCTGCCGCCCAGGCTGCAGTGCAATGGCGCGATCTCAGCTCACTGCAGCCTCCGCCTCCTGAGTTCAAGCAGTCCCGCCTCAGCCTCCTGAGTAGCTGGGATTACAGGCGTGCACCACTATACCTGGCTAATTTTTGTATTTTTAGTAGAGATGGGGTTTTACCATGTTGGCCAGGCTAGTCTCGAATTCCTGACCTCAGGTGATCCCCCTGCCTCACCCTCCCAAAGTGCTGGGATTACAGGCGTGAGCCACCACGCCCAGCCCACATGTAATATGTTTTTTGTCTTGTTTTTAAATAAGCTAATGAGTAAATGTAAATTTCTCTCTGTGATATCTAGCCAGTCTTGATAGCTGTAACACATAAACCTGTCCATCAAAGCGATTTGGCCTCCTTTATAATTGTCAGGAATGTAAAGAGGTCCTGAAGCCAGTCCCACTAACAATCACCGGCCTGTCCCTTGCCCTCTGTTACGGAGCCTGTGGGGGCTCCCATGCTGGGGGTGCTGGGTGAGAGGCAGCGTGCAGGGGGCCTTTCTTGGGGTGTTGAGTGAGGATGGCTAATCACAGGACCTGAACTCCACCTCAGGGTCTTTAGGTGGGAGATGAAGTGCTCCACCCGCTTCCCCAAGTTGTTGAGAGGTAAAGTAGAGACCTTTGAGACCAGCTGACTACAGATAAGACCTGGGGCTCACCCTTCCCAGCTCTTCGATTCTGTTACTTAGCATCTTATTGACTGTGTGGGTTACCACAGTCCATAGTCATGCGAGATTACATCCCCAAAGTGTCCTTCACCAAGAAAACAACAACATCTTGGCTCAGTGTTAAAGTCTCTGGAGTCTTAAGAAGAAAGATCACTTAATGGCAAGTCCACGATGAGGGAGAAAACTGAATGACCTCTAGAGTTTAATATTCCATTACCCGGGGCTCCGGCACGCATCAGCTCCCCAGTGACAAATGTATGGTTGGTGATGATTAGCAAGGCTTCTTGTAAATTGTGATTCTTTGGCTGGGAAGGGAAATTCAATCTCCCTTTCTTCATCGTCTGTAATCCTGAGCCAAACAAGGGCCCGTAGGCTCTTCCCAGCTCAGGAAGAGAGCACAGATCTGCTCACAGCATTGATCGCCTGTGCCGGCCATAGGACAGCCCTAGGATGTCACATGGGTGGTGGCATGGGGAGACACGGGGAGTAGAAGGCAGGAGCCAGGAGGCTTTGTGGAACTGGTGGAGTTTGAGGGAAGCCTAGGATTTAGTTTATGGAAGATAGGAGAGGGTGTCCGGCCCAGGAGGAAGGAGCAGCAAGGGGAGATGGAGCACCCTCGAGGGCTGCTGAGCAGGCATTGTGGGATGGCGAACCATGGAGTGTGTGCAGCTGGGAAGAAGCTGGAACAGCAGGGAGCCATGGAAGCCAAATGAACAGGGAGTGAGGGAGGCTGGACTCAGCCCACCGCTGACAACAGCCGTCAGTGATGGTCAGGGAGATGGCTTGCTGGCCACCACCCACTGGCCAAACCCTGGCCAGGGCAGGAGGCTCCCAGAAGACCTGATGAGGGACTGAACATGTCTCAGTAGTCTGAGAAGGTTTCTCTACCAAGAGCCGCCTCTCAGGAGGGGCTGCCTGGTCCAGCCAGGCCCCAGGGAGGAGCCACGCTGTCTCCAGACCTGCGGGAGAGACACCGGCCTCAGGAGTCAATGCCCCCACAGACAGACCTCATCTCTTATTGCCTGGCATTTCCTGTCTGTAACTGGATTTAATTTGCACAGCTCCTCCATGAGACAGAGGTGATCGCGCCCATTCTAAGATTAGGCTCAGAAAAGCGAAGCAGTTGTCTCCGAGGCCACAGCCAGGAAGGAAGCCAGATTCACACCTACATCTGCCTGACTTTACAACGACCTTTCTAAGAAAGAGACGTGCTATGGCTGGCTGGTCTCAGCTTGCGAGAGCTAACTGTGCACATTTGTTCCCAGCTCTACCCTCGGCGACATCTCCCTGGTACTTTGAAATGAGCCATGGCTGGCGTATTTATCCCACATACATTGGTAAATACTGCAGATCAGCCTCCACCCCCGCTGGCTGTTAAGCGTTGACCGCACGCCACTATCTGTGCGACTCAGGCGCTGATGCTCTTTTGGAATCGAGCCGGCGGAAAGGGTGTTTCCGTGTGAACTCGCAGCTTCTCTGCGGGGCAGCAGCATGACAGCGCTTTCCGTTGTTCACTCGTTGCTTAGTTAGACTCTGCATCATTCCAATGATTGGATTGATTAGTGAGAAACTCGAGGTGAGGAAATATGAGTCACAAAATTAGGTGAAACCAGGAGTCACCGTGCTGGGCAAAATGCAGGCTTCCTCGTTTCCGTTTGTTTGTTTGACTTTTAACTTCAGACGTTTTTATCTTTATTACAACTAGCAGGGTGTTTGTGTTTTTAAATCTATTCTGTGTTGCTGCATACCCGTATTTAAAGTGGACGGGGTCAGGATTGAGCCAGTCCTCCTCTGGAACAAGAGGCCAGTGTGTCCCGGGGGAAGGAGGTCGCCCTGTGCGTGTTCGCCGTCCGCAGCCTTCACTGCCGCTCCCCGAGCCGGCTTAGCTCCTGCCTGAGCTTCCTGTGGGTGGAGGTGGAAGGCAGGTCACAGAGCCGATGGGGTGGCAAACAGAGGCTCTTCCCTTTCATCTGCCTTGGCCTCTTGATGGACTTGTGACCTACAACCTCTCACTTGACCCCTGACCTCATAAATTCTGGAAACGCCTCACAAATCACCAGGAAGATAAACATCAACTGAGGTCAACGGAAGGGGGTATGAGCCACTGCAGGCAGACAGAGAGGGGAGATCCAGTCTGCTGGGCGGGTGGGGGTACCCTAGAACCATGGGTGGCTCAGGAGAGGGGAGCAAATCACCCTGACACAAAAGTAGTTCCTCAGACCACGCCCCGCAATCTGACCTAGAGCAAGAGCTTGGTCTCTGTGGGTCACGAGGTACCATTTACAGTGCAACCCACAGAGCAAAGCCTGAATCTAGACCCAGGCACCGTGCTCTTGCTTTCTCCCTAAGGGATATCCATGTAGATGGCTGCTGCACACACACATACGTGTGTGTGCACATGTGCGTGTGTGTGCATGATACATGCAATGACAGCCCGTTTGATTGTTACATATCACTGGCTATCCCCTTTCAGCCTGAAATGTTCTCTATCACTCTCTGCCTGGTCCCCAACCCGTCTCTTGTCTGTCTCTCTTCCCAGAGGGTATGAACTGCATGAACAAAGACCATGGCTGTGCCCACATCTGCCGGGAGACGCCCAAAGGTGGGGTGGCCTGCGACTGCAGGCCCGGCTTTGACCTTGCCCAAAACCAGAAGGACTGCACACGTAGGTAGATGGAGACAAATGGGTCAAACGTCCCATGCGTCTCCTGCCATTGCTTTCTGGAGGGTCTGTCCAGTCTGCTGGACTTTGGCCAGGGAGGGTCCCCAGCCCCATGGGGTGGAGAGAAGGGCAGGGCCTGCGGAAGGGGCCTGACAGGGCATGAGGGAAAAGGGTTGTGAACCCTAGCCTTGGGGTTTTCCGCACCAAGCATGACACCACCAGTGTAGCCCCAGGAGCTGGGCTGGATCTTATGGCAGCCCCTGAGCCTAAGGTCTGCTGCAGGAATAGTGGGGCCATGGCACAGAGGTCTACAGGACCAGGTTTCTCGATGGGCCTGGGAAGCCCCTGGTATGAGTAGTACAAAGAAGGAAAAGAGTGTGGTTCAGAAGTGGCACCATTCTGGGCTGTGCTGACCATTTTTCCGGGACCGAAGATCAGAACTCTGCACACCTATAGTCCCAGCTTCTTGGGAGGCAGAAGCCGGAGGATCACTCTAGCCCGACTTTGAGTCCAGCTTGGACAACATAGCAAGACCGCATCTGTAAAATAAAATTTAAAGATCAGAACTCACAATCTGACCCCTGCAAGTCTGCCTGCCGATGGTGATACTCTGGGAGATCTGGGCTGAATGAGGCCTCTGGCCAAAGACACCATTTCAGGATCTGCTTGGTGGTCTGCCTACAGGGCCCATGTGTAGTCCAGCCTCTTAATGCGGTCACCCCGTCCCCCAGTAGGAGTAGGAGCCAGGAAACCAAGCAGAACAGTGGCTGAACTCCGAAGCTTGGGAGCCAGAGCATCCTGCCCACAGCTTCATGGGGAGATGGTGGGATGGGCCTCTCCTCGTGGAAGATGAGGGCACCAGGGATAGCCAAAGTGATGTCACATTTGCCCTTTTTTACAAAGAGCCAAAGGAGACTGCTGGGAGCACTTTCCATCTCTGGCCAGGGACAAGTGCCTCATTTCAAGCCCATTTTCTAATGTAGAAAAGTGTTAGGGAGAAGTGTCCAGTTCCAACTCCCAACAGAGAAGATGGTCCTCACCCTAGGTGGCCCTGCTGTCATAAAGAAAATGACTGTTCTTCCACCCACCGTTCTGTGGAGAGGACAGCTGGCCCTTGTTGGTCCATCGTCCACAGTCACTGATCCTCTTAGTTGTCATCAGCTCTCCTGTGGGTGCCTTGCCACACCCTTCCCAACTCATGGTCTCCTAGAACAGTCACCAAGACCCTGGGGACCCACGAACACCAGATGTGATTCATCCATTCTCCAAAGTGGAGGTGCTTCCTTCTGTCCCAGGTATGGCCCCAGAGGCAGACCACCTTTCTCTGTGTTTCTGGCTCTTTCCTGTGGGATGGCCAAGATAAGCCTGTATACTGTCACCCAGGGCAGGACCAAAAGGGGCAGTCTCAATTGGAAGTGCCAGCCTCCAGCCCCAGGGCTCCAGCCAGGCCCCCTCTCCACACCAGATGGATTCCTTTAGCTGCAGAGAAGTAGTCTGCCCCCGGCCACCTCAGAACAGAAGATGCTGACTCCAGCTTTCCCAGTCCCCCTGTTGTGTGATCTGAGTTTCCTCACGAGAAAGGCCAAGGTCAAAAATGCATGGAGTCAGCAGGCTTGTGGATAGCCCTGGCCAGAAGGACAGTGCATTCCCTTAGGCAGAAGACAGGCCGAGAGCCCAGTGCCAGGGAGAGGCTGCAGGCATCCTGGCCGGGGCCAGCTTGCTCCCTGACCCCCTAGTACAAGCACTACAAGGAGGAGGAGTTTGCTCAGAGAGCATCTTCTGAGCGCCAGCCTGGTGTGAGAGGTCAGGGACTAGGCAGGGCCCTGTGAGCAGCTAGGACGCCCCCCACAACCTTCACCCCAGCTGTCCCCGCCAGGGAAGGGCTCAGCCCTTGCCTGGAATATGTGCTGGCTTGAGAAACAGCAGTCCCACCCTCTCCGTGGGCGGCTGAATATCACCAAGGTATGGAGAGCCTGATGTGACTTCCGGGACCTGAGGCCTCCCGTGAAGGGCCTGCACAGGCGGCTGCCCAGCCAGCCCAGCTTTGGCTGCTTCTGTGAGGTTTGTGAGGCAAGGCTGGTGTAAAGTTAGCTCTGAGGCGTTCGCTCTAGTCCTTGAAGTCACTTGCATTCCAGGAAATTCCAGATCTCAAGCTGGGTTGGGGGCTGAGGCCTGGCTTAACCAACCAGCCTCCATGCCTCAAGAGGCCTGCGGGGCTCTGAACCAAGCTGTCATCCATCCAGAGCCCAGGACCCACTCCAGGGCCAGGGCCAGAGGAGGTTTTCTCCATCCTTCTGTCCGTCTCACCAGAGCTTGAGCTCAGACATCTCTGTGTATAAGCCATAGATTCTCCAGTACTCGAAGGCTTGACCCTTGGGGGTCTGTTAGATGCACAGATGACTATGTGGAGGGAACAAGGGCCCCGGAGCCTGCATCCCCCTCGAGTTGCCTCAGACAGGCCTCCATCCTCATTAGAGTCACTTTTGGGGAACAGCCTGTCTCCAGGAGCCTGGAGCTCAAAAAGAACAGCCTTCTCCCCAGCTGCACCCCTGCCCACTCTGAAACAGGAATCTCCTGGGTCCTAGAAAGGCACACGACGTCCAGCCCGAAGTGGGCTCCACCTGGATCTCTCCCCATCGCCTGAGAGCTGCGCGGAGCTGCAGCCTCCCGGAATCGCTGGCTTCCCTGGGTTCCTTCCTGGCCATTGAGACAAGCCGTTGAGAGATGAAAGTTGAGCCCTCATCCAGGGCGTCAGCTCCACCCCGGAGAAGAGTCACTCCTGAGGAGAAGGGGCTGGAGGGCTTCGTGCTGGAAGCCCAGTTGTGTTTCTGGAAGCATTTTTCAGGTCCCTGAAATTTCCCCCCAGAAGTCAGCTCCCTCCTCTGGATGGTCCTCAGCTCCCTGTGGAAGAAGGAGCAGCCACTTAGAGCCTCTGGTTACAGAGGACAGCATCTGAGGCACTGAGCAGACACCTGTCCCCATATCAAGCCATCTTCTTGACATCCTCCTCACCCGCTGTGGAGACGGCACGTGTCCAAGGTTGAGGCGCCCCGTCACTCAGGACAGGTGGGCAGGAAGGCTCTGCGTCGGTCTCTGTGAAGGAGATGAGCTGAGAAGTCAGTTCTGAAATGTTTGAGATCCTTCTCTGGGAGTTGCCACCAACTGACCTCCCTCTGGTACCAGCTGTGCTCAGGGGTCAACCTAATAGAACAGAATTTATTCAAACTCTCAGGATTTGGGGTTTTTGCCCCCCTCTAATCATACTTGGTCTGGGATTTATTTTTGCATATTTGATCACTAGGGTTTTGCATAATAAATTAGAGTATAGCTTGAATTCTGGACAGATGGTTAAAGTATCCAAGAACACGCCCTATACTGAGGTCCTCATGCACATTTGCGTTCAGGTGATGGGCGTGCAGCTGTCTCGCCAGCATCGCAAGGCAGGGGCCCTACACCCCCTGGGGAGCACCTGGGTCACCTTGCTCCCCTCTAGAGATCCCTCTCACCCTGGAAACGGACCATGTGTGTAAATAAACTTGAATTTGTAGTTTTATCTACTTCAGACTCCTTTTTGTTCTGCCCCCTTTTCAGCCAACCCAGATTGCTGATGTGAAACATGTTGAGATTCTGGGCTGAAAGGCACCAGATCCTCCAGGCCACAGCCATTGAAAACAGTGGAACGTGGTTATTATTTAGGTGATTTTCAAAACGGTACCTTAGATGACATTAATTTGCATGAGTCTGTCTGTTCGGACATTGCCGAGCTCCCGGAGGATTAGGGCTTTGAGGGGATAGAGTTTGAGATGGCCCCTGGGACTCTGAGAGGGGACGTCCGTGGAGACATCCACACGCCCCAAGACAGACAGAGGAAGGAAAGCTCTGCCAGAACTAAGGAAATGAGCGACACCTGGAACCACGGGCCGCCATGTCGCTCCCCCGACAGCTTGACAAGTACGTCCTGGCATTGACAAACATTTGCCCCATCGAGACAGGCGGCTGTAAAGGGTCCTGCAACCTGGGAAGGCTGAAGCTGTCTTCATCTACCGCCATCTGAGCGTATCAGCTCTGTGCCTGCTCTGATCAAAGCCTAGACAACCCCAAGTCCATTCTGTCCCACCCCAGTTCAGCTCTAGGCAGTGAGTGACTCCAGGCCTGGTCCCTGGAGGGGCTGAAGTGCAGGGAAACGCGCACCCGTTGCCCGGCAAGCCTCATGACCCTACCCACTGATGCTCTTAGGCCTCAGTTTCCCCAAACCCTGAAGGAAGCAGCCAACACCGACAAACTAATCGTTTTTGTTGTTCTGTTTATACACACGTGTGTACACTTTGGGCCTAACTAGTAACCTGTAACTATGGAAACGGAGGCTGCCAGCACAGCTGTGAGGACACAGACACAGGCCCCATGTGTGGCTGCCACCAGAAGTACGCCCTCCACTCAGACGGTCGCACGTGCATCGGTAAGTAGGCACCTCTGCCGCACACCACCCTTGCACCCCCCGCCCCCACCCCCCATGCGTGCACCAGCAGGGCCAGCACCCTGCCACATCCGGGTTCCCTGGAAGGAAGCTTCAGGGAAACAAGGAAAGGCAAGCCCATGGCAATGGTGGGGTGGCCGGCCCCCCTGGGGAAGCTTTCTGGGGAGGCTTCTCTGGGCCCGCAGCCCCCAGGACTAGGCTCTTCTGCTTTGTGTTCCCTGGCGACGCCTGACGTGGGTTCCCTAGCAGTGGGGGTTCTGCACGTCCTCGTCCTGGAAGTGAGGGGTGGCCCCAGGCAGGGGGTGTGGGTGTGTGGGGAGAAGGGAGGTGTACACACCTAAGACCTTCTGTTCAGAAGCCCAGGTGTTTCCTCCCCTGGTACGGAAAACAGCCAGATTCAGGTAACTGCACACAGCCACGTTAGTCATGGGAGCTGCCCACGGCCGTCTGGAAAACCGAGAGGTTTCCTCAGAACTCTGCTTTCAGTGGTCACTGACTAAACTCCAGGGGAGGGTGGACAGTGTGGGCCCTGCGTGGGTGTGGCGTTTTCACTGCTGGTCTCTCCGAGCTGCCGGGCCCCTGCTGGCCTTTCTCCCCAACCTGAAGTCCGCTCTTCCCGCCGCTGCCCCAGCCCGTCTCTCACCTGTCAGATGGAGTCTTGATCTGAGTCTCCGTCACCTCCTTCCTCCTGGTCCCTATTTCCAAGAGGAAGCTTGAATATTTGTGATTATTTCATGCCATAATCACTAGTAGGTTTTTTTCTCCCATTTAAAAATAACAGCAAATTTTTTAACTGAGAAAGGGTGGAGTTTCAAAGTTGGTGCCAGAGTTCAACCCTCCCTGTGCTGGCAAACTTTAGAAACCCAACACAAGTCAGTTATTTTTTTAGGCCCCATTTCTTATTGTCAATCTGGAAGATACTTCTTGAGGGAGACTCAGGGGACAGGAAAGGATTGGTCGGCAGACAGAAGCCCATGAGGCCAGGGTGTGCCCCCCCGCTCTGTCCCCCAGGACGCTACTCCCTTGGTTCTCAGGGAGCAGGGCCTGGGCGGGTGCCAGGCTGTCACCTCTGTAGTCCGGGGCTGTCATCACGGGTTCTGCTGCCTGCGGTGGCTCTCCCTTCCTCTGTGTGGTCTCTTCTTTCAGACAACCATTTTATATTTCATTTTTATCTCATTTATCTTGCTTTTCTGGTGATGGTCCCTGATTGCCTGTCTTGTCTGATAACTGACGTTCATTAATTATTTTCAGAGCCAAAAGCCAAACCAAACCAACCAACCAATTGAAAAAGAATTAAAAGCCAAACCCGGTCTCAAACCAGTGTCTCTATTGCAGCCTGATCCCATCTAGAACCTCCTCTCCTCCTGCCTCTCTCCCTCCACTGTCCGGCCTGGGACTCTCCCAGGCCACCCAGCCTCCCTCCTGTCTCGTCTGCTCGAGGTCTCCCGCAGGGTTTGCTACCTCTGCTGGAGCCGACACTGCGGCCACAGGGGCAGTGCAAAGAGCTGCCGGGCCAGACACACCCAGCCTTTGTCTAACACATCTTGTCTCGTCCACCGAATCATCCTTTCTTCCTTTTTTATTTTTCGATGTCTACTGCATGTGAAGGCCCCTGCTTGGATCTCCTTTCTAAAGTAACTTCCCCAGCCTCACCTTTCCTCCCCTCTCGTTAGAAATCACCTTCCTTACCCGGCCCCTGCTGCTGCTACTTCCACTCCTGGCCAGGAAGAGATGCCTTCACCTGCCTTCGCCCACTGTTCATCCGTGTCCCCCTTGGGAACGAATGTCTCCACACATTTCCCTCTGAGCAAAGAAAATCAACCCAGCTAACCTCACCTGCCCCTCCACAGGAAGCCTCTTGGCATAGCCAGGATGCTCCCTGGCCCCGCTCGGGGCCGCTTGTCCCCTGCATGCTCCTAAAATAAGCGATCCCTCTTTGCATCCCCTTGTTGAGCACTTGAATGTTTAGCCCTAGTCTTCTATAGACAAGCAGGCAACCAGCGCTGCCCAAATCGATCCCGTGGTTTTTCTGTCTATTCTATTGGATCCATTGTGTGTGTGTGTGTGTGTGTGTGTGTGTATCTCCTATGTTTTGTTCTTAATTTTGCATGAGTGTTGACACCCCTTCACATCCCTGTGACAGAGCCTCTGCTGTCTCAGTGCATCCATCACCGGACCTTGTGGCCCTGTCCCCTTGTCCTGTGCCTTGTCCTGTGCCTGCCTCTCCAGCCTGAGCCACGGGGGTCTGTAATCACTTGTGTCTCTGTAAAGCACCATAAAGCACCGTGGTGGCGCTTTCTGCTTCTGTGGCTCTCTGCAGACAGGTCCTGTCTGCCCTGACCTCAGCCTCCTCCTCTGTCTGCTTGCCCATGGGCCCTGAGTCCCCTCTGTGTCCCAGGTCACTTTGTGGTCATTCCTCCTTTCCTGCACGTCCCCCCGCCCCCGCCCTCGCTGCCTCTCTGCTTTGCCCTGAACACCCCGACCTTGGAGGTTCCTGGGATTAGCCCCTTGGCGAGGCTGCCGAGCTGGCCGGCATGCGGTGTTGGCTTTGCGTGCACCACGCCGAGAGGCTGACTGTCTTGGGCCGCGGGAAGTGGGCTGTCATTAACCACTGGCTCCGTGTTTGTCCCTTACTTGTGTTTTAGAGAAGGATGAGGCTGCAATTGAGCGCTCTCAGTTCAATGCCACGTCAGTAGCTGATGTGGACAAGCGGGTGAAACGGCGGCTACTCATGGGTAACACTTTTCTTCCACTTCCTTTGTCGTACTTGCACGTGTGTGTGTACACGTGTGTGTGCACGTGTGTGTGCACATGTGTGTGCGTGCGTGTGTTCGCGTATGTGTGCATGTGTGTGCGCGTGTGTATGTGCGCCTGTGTGCATGTGTGCATGTGTGTGCAAGTGTGTGTCTCGGGTGTGCACTGGCATGTGGACATGGGTGTGTGTGTGCTGTGTGTGGGTGTGACGTGTGTGTGTGGGGGCGTATGTCTGTGTTGTGGGGTGTGCCCACGTGTGTGCAGTCCCGCGTGTCGTGTGAGTGCGGGGGGCTCCACTCCAGGTGTGAACTCACTTTTTCCTTTTTAAAGTTTTTACCCACCATCAAACACGTTTGTTCTTTGTGTGTTTGTAGCAAAGAACCCAGGGCTAGCATCCACTGGCCTGTGCGTGTAAGGAGACCTGTGCCATAAAGCTCCCCCACTTGCGTAAACACCCACGTACACAGTTAGGATTCCCAGGGTCAGCAAAGCAGCACTGAGACTCAGCCGCAAAAGAGGGCATTTGAGTAGACGGGTCTGGGCAGAAGAGTCCTTACCCATCTCCTCTCCTGGGAGGGAACCTACCAGCCAGGACCTCCAGGACCTCTCAGGGAAAAAGCCACCTGCTGCTTAGGGTGTCTTGGGAAGCCTGCTGGCAGGGCTGATCAGGGACCGATGTGAGGAGAAAGAGAAGGAAGAGGAAATATCACTGCTCTTGGACAGGGCTCAGTGTGTGCACAGTGGAAAGCAGACTTCCTCATCTACTCGTTCTTCTCTATCAGTCAGTTCTGCTGTTCTGCTGGCCTCCGGGCTTCGCCAGCTGCCCAGGACCTCCTGAGCATAGCTGTGGTCGCCTAGGGTTGTCACGACCTTCTTAATGGCTCTCAGATAGCTCACACCAGTGTTTGCAGTGATGGAGTCAGGGATTGCAGTCTCCATTTCTCTGAAGAAGAGACTAAGGTTCGCTGGGGTGCCCTGGCTTGCCCAAGGTCACACACCACCCTGCAGGGCTGAGCTCTACCCAGAAGTCCTGACCGTGTGGGCTGTCTCAAGCATCAGGGTTGCAGGGCCGTGTGAAGGTCAGAGCCTGAAGGTCCCAGAGAGGTGGCTTTGTTTCATGGCCTCTTGTGGACCTCAGGGGGACCCAGGCATCTAGAGAGGAAGCAGGAGGGAGGTCTGGGGGCCACAGGGGATATGGCCTTGTGTGCTGCTGAGAAGGCTTCAGGCCTGCTCACTCCTTAGGGGCTTCGAGGCGCTTATGGGTCTGGCTGATGGTGCTCTATGAACCCAAAGTCCATGCTGGACAGGACAGGTGCAGCCCTCTTTCTCAGATGAAAAGAGTAAGGACCAGAGAGGTCAGAGCATTGACCTCTGGTCACACAGGCAGACAGGGCAAGCTCAGGCTGGAAGCTAGTTCTCTGCAAATTCTCTGGACGGGTCTGTCTTGTTGACATGGACAGTCCAGGTTGGCCTGGGAAGAGCCGGAGATGGCAGATTGGGTTGGCTTTGAGCCTCCAGCCTCAGCCACAGCCAACAGGTATGACCACTGCCGTCCAGGCAGGCATGAGTCAGTGCTATGAACTTTCTGGAAGGGTGGCTGGGGGCAGGTGGAGGGAGCCCCAGAGATGTCACTGTTCTGAGGCCACTCTCAGGTCTCAGGGGGCCCAGGGCCCTCGGTCTTACTTACTAGGAGAAGCAAGCAGTACCTTCTGAGGCCAGAGCTCCACAGCCAGGCAGGACCAGGAGCTGGGGCCCCTCAGGTGCCCCACAACCTTCCCAGCAAGAGGATGGGTGGTGGAAGAGGGCCGCGCTGGGTTGGCATCCTGTAAATGGGTAGTGCAGGGTGGGGAGGTGGGCCTCTGTGCTTGCATTCAAAAATGGGAGTCAGTGGATAAAGGCCCAGAACCAGACCCTGGTGCGGGGTCAGGAGGTGAGGACGGAGGCCCTGAGAATGCAGGTAGCCTCAGCCTGGGTTTGGAAGACTGACTGAAGGAACAGATCAAGCAGATCTCTGTGCCAGGCATCTGGGTGGGGACCCTCCCCTGCACCCCCACCTCTGTGATGATCAGAATCCTCCTGTGCCACTCCTTAGAGCTTGTCCTGCCCCAGACAGAAGAGACTTCTCCTCCAGTTTCCTCCAACACAAAGCAAAGGGAGAGCCAATAGCCAAGGCCTCACCCCTGAACTAGGAACCAGACTCGGGCTTCTGAGGAGGGTCAGTGTGGGGGCCTCAAGTCTAGAGCACAAGTGAGCCCCTCTCTCACAAGCTCATCGCTCTTAGCACCATCTCCTCTAAGAACAGACTGTGGGGTAAAGACACAGGATCCTGCTGGACTTCAGGCCCTAACCAGTAGCTCCTGATGAGGTGTGGCTGCCCCTGCGTTGTATTAATAGAGGCACGGTATGGAAGGTAAGGGAGGTGACCGTTCCCATCCTGCCCCATGCTGTATTAATGGAGGTAAGGTATGGAAAGTAAGGGAGGTGACCGTTCCCGTCCTGCCCCATGCTGGTCAGGCGCACCGGGGCATCATGTTCAGAGCCAGTCGCTACGTGGGGAGAGCAGCCCAGATGGTGAGGGGCTCAGAACTGGGTCATCCTCATCTGTTCACGCTGCCAGGATTGCTGACCTGTGGGAGAGATCACAGGCAGTTCGTCCCAGTAGATCCTGGGCCTGTGGGCAGCCTGAGCCCCTTTTGGGGTTCTGGGAGGGGAGAAGGGTAGGACAGGCACAGGCAGAAGGAGCCAGTGATAGATGAGAAAAGTGAGACACCAAGGAGTTTCACGGCGAGGTCAGACCCTGGACCACGTGGCTCCAGAGTCTGTGCCCTTGACTGCAGCACTGGCCAGCTTCCCACGAAAGCGGCTAGATGCTCAGACCCCCGTCCCCTGGCGGAACCTTCAAGCCAAAGTGACCATCTCTTAGAAACCACGGAGGGGAGGACACTGCGGCTCAGAGGGGCTAAGGGCTCCAGCCATGCAGCTGGGCAGGACCGAGCCGGGATTCTGGCTCCAGTGAGGGAGGGGGGTGCCCTCAGTGGGAGGCGCAGTTGTTGTAAGTCTAGAGTGTGGCCGGAGAGAGAGAATACCTCCAGCATGGTGGCCTGGGCCACTGGATTCTCACCTGCGCCCGGCAGTTGTTCTTTGTCATAATCACCCCAGTCCCTGAGCACAGGTGAAGAACAGAGTAACTATGTTTACTTTAAAGAGGCCCCAAAATGTGGGACCAATTGTAGACTCCCATTTCAATCAGTTAAAATTGTTGGATTTGCAGGTTAAAGTGATAAATTTCAATTATCTAGGAGACTTTCTTGAAACATCTGGGTACCCAGCAAAGGGTGCATCATGGGAGCTTACCTCAGGCCCCCGGGACGCTGCTTGTGGCAAGGTTGTTGGGGTGCGGTGCGCCACACTGGTCGGCTCCAGGTCCTCAGTCAAGCCCGTCTCCCTGGAGCACGCTTAGGATAGGTGCAGTATTCCGCTCCTCTTGCCGCTGCTAACAGATTCCCGCAATCTCAGTTGCTTAAGACAATGCAGGTTTATTATCTTCTGTAGGTCAGACATTTGACCTGGGTCTCACTGGGCTAAATTCAAGATGTCAGCAGGGCTGCTTCCTTCTGGAGGCCCCAGGGGTGAATCCCCTTCCTTGCCTTTCCAGCTTCTAGAGTTGCCCACGTTCCTTGTCCCGCGGCCCCTCCTCTACCTTCAGAGCCAGCAGCCTGACCTACCCCAGTGCTCACCGCTGTTTCTGACCCACCTCTGCTGCCTCCCTCGGTTACTCTCAAGGACCCCCGTGATCACGTTGGGCCCCTCCAGATAATCCAGGATAATTTCCCGTCTCGTGGTCCTTGCACATCTGCAGAGTCCCTGCTGCCAGGTGGGGTCACAGTTTCTGGGGATTAGGAAGTGGGCATTTTAAGGGGGCATTATTCTGCCTAAAACAGTTGGTTCTGCTTGGGCTGAAGGAACCCTCTGTTAGGGCAGAGCCCACTCCTGCCCTCTTCACTGGCTGAGCCCCAGGACCACGAGCCTCCTCTGAAACCAGTCCTGAGGGTGTGGGATGCACCCCACCCCCCTCATGGAAGCTCCACTGGCTGCCCCGGCTGTGGGCACCCACTGTCCCTCAGGCAGCCTTGGGGGTGTATCTTCAGCCCATTCCCTCTGCCCCAGCTCTCCGGCCTCACCTCTGTAGTTTGCAAGGGACTTTCCGGGCAGCTCTCCAGTGAGTGACCCCACAGCCCTGGGAGGCAGCTGTCCCACCTCACAGATGAAGACCCTGAGGCCCTGAGAAGAGAGGCCACATAGCCAGTGAGCAAAGCCTGGGCCAAGGTCCCAGCCCCGTGGACTCCCAAGTCCAGGGCCCCAAGTTAGGAACTGAACAGGCCTGAGGGACACGGCTCTGCAGGCCCAGCAGCAGTTCTGGCTGTGATATTCCTCCTGTGGGCACGACATCAGCAGAACTCACAGCCAGCCCATTCCAGGGGTCCCACCACAACCAGGAGAGCAGCAGGGCCTGAGCTGCAGGCCAGGGACCCCAATCTGAGTTGACACTCAGCCCGATCTCTCTCTGGGCCTTGCACTCTGCCTCATGTTTACCTGAACCCCACAGCCACCCTGAGAGCAGTGCGAGTGTTTTAGAGATGAGGACATGGGGGCACAGAAAGGCAGCGAGGAACTCCTCCCCCCGCACCCCTGCGGCTGCTCCTCCCTGGCTCCCTGAACTGCTCCACCTCGTCCGATATAGGCCCAACCTTTTCTGCCTCCTCTCGGGATCTGGCCAGGAGTGGGTGCTTGGCGATGCTTATGGAGGTCAGAGCAAAGAGGAACACTGCCCAAGAAGCAGTGCCTGGCCTGAGGGGACCTTGGGCTCCAGCGGGGACAGGGCCCCCCTGAGCCTTCCCTGTCCCTCTATACCGTTAGAGCCATCTTCATCAGTGTTCCCCAGGCCGGTGCCAGACAGAGCCTGGGAGAGTCGCAGCATCCCTGACTCCCTTGAACAGCAGACACTGCCTGGGCATCTCCCAGGAGACAGGCCCAGACCTGCAGGAGCCCCCAGGCGTCCCGAAGAGAGGGAAGAGGTTTGGGCTTGGAGTAAGGCCTGGGTACCAGTTCTGTCCACTCCCTGAAAGCTGTGCTTGCTCAAGCAAGTTTTTTAACTTCCCTCAGCCTATTTCCTCAGCTGTAAAATGGCGATCGTGATGGTGTGTACTTCCTGTAGATTTGAGGATGAAAAGAGCGACTATGTAGCAGGTGCTTAGAGCGGCACCAGGCACGTAGGAAGCACTCTCTGTGTGTCACCTGTGTGACGCAGTTGGGGCACGGAGGGCAAAGCACCAGAAAGGGAAGTCGCCAGGGACGGATCTGCAGGTGAGCAGGCAGGACTGGGTGGAGTCCCAGGCTTCCCCTGGCTTTTCTCCACCCTTCTGCCCCTAGACCTGTCTCCCCGGCCATCCCGACATCCCTGTCCTGCCCACCCCCAGCCAAGCCCTCTGGGCCGCATGGCTGCACTCAGCGCCCACTGTCCTGCTAGCGGGGGGAGAAGGGAGGAGCTTTCCCACTGGAGCTCACGGGGCTACAGCCGCATCCCTCTGAGCCCGGGTTTCCCGTCCCCCAGATGGCCATGACCTGCTTCACTCTGCCAGGCTTAAAGGAGCTGGAAGCAAGAGAAAGGTTGGAAGGGCCCGGCACACAGGCCAGAGCCTGGTAAAGGGCTGTTTATCTTGAGAAAAGCAGGCAGAGAGGCCGGAGAACTGGGAGGCCAGGGAAGACCGAGGATAGTGGAGGCCACTGTGGAAATGGTGGCTGACACAGAGGGCACACAGTGTCCCACACTGTCCCCAGCCTCATTGAACTGTACAGCCACCCTGAGCGGCCTGGCCAATGTCACTTCTCATCCGGACATATGCATTCCTGCTTCTCCCCACTAGCTCCCCTGCACCCCGTCTGCACACCTCCTCTTCCGCAGCTCCCATCGCCAGGGTCCTGGGTGTCCCTGATTTCACCAATCTATGTCCCTGCCCCCACGCCGCACATTCACCCACTCCTGGAAGCCACCTCTGTCTGTTCCTCTGGCCCTGCATGCTCAGCCTTTCCTGGACTCCCTGCCTCCATGGGTCACACCCTCATCTCTCTACCCAGGTGCCATCTTGGGTGGTTCTACCTGGCAAAGGCTGCCTTTTGCTTGTCCAAACCTCACTGGACCTTCCTCCTCTCCCCTGTCCCACCACTCACCCTTCCTCCACCAGCACCCCCTGACTGGGGGCAGAAGCTAGGTCTTTGCCAGCTTGGCGCCCCCCTCAGGGTACAGCACAGGGCCTTGCCCAGAGCAGGAGGATGGGTGAGGCTAGCTGGCTCAGCACATGAATGATGGCTTCCTGGAGGAGGTGCCGGGGGATGGATGGGGCCTCAGTGCCCAGGCGGCAGGTATCCAGCTCAGAGAGAAGGCGGGCCCCGGAGCCTGGACGTGCTTGGAAGTGGGAAGGGGCTCAGGCAGGTCTGAGTGCTGGTGAGGGAGGTGATGACACGGGGCAGCTGCCCAGGACCAGTGCTCAGCAGGTGACCTGGCTGAAGGAAAGTGGGGGCAAGCCCCTCTCAAGTCGTGGCCTCCCTGCCCACTGAGCTGCAGGGACTGGGCTCCTGTTACAGAAGGATCAGGTGGTCAAGCTACGCCTCAGTCACTGGACTGGCTCCAAGTGTGGCTGGTGTCTGGTCAGCTGGGGCCCCCAGCCAGGTTGAGTCCTGAGCCCTGTCCTCAGTTGAGTCCCTCACTGTCTCGCATGCACAGCCGGGGCTGGTAGCGGGAGATAGGTGATGGCGACTCAGCTCTGCTGAGGGCTGGAGTATAGGTGGAGTCGCAGTGCCAGGCAGGGCTTAGTAGAGAAAAGATGAGGGCTCAGGGCATTGCCTGGCCCGGATGGGAGGCTGAGGCTTAGAGAGGATGTGGCCCACCCAAGGCCACCTTGTGCGTTGGGCCCTGGCACTCTTGGGTGGCCCTACCCTTCGCCCCCCAGCTTCCTTCCCACTGTACTCCATCACAATGGAGGTGGGGCACACTTGACCCCCATCTGCTCCTTTTGGCCCGCAACTCTCATCTAATGTTTAAATACCCAAGAGCACATCTCACTGCCTGCCCTGGTTCCTCTCTCCTGGATTCTGTCCCAGCCTCCCTGTCTCCCTGTGAGGCCACAGCCAGAGCCCTCTTTGCTTTGGCACAAATCTGAACAGGCTCCAGCCCTGCCTGAATCCTCCCTAGGTTTCTTGGCCGCTGGT
The DNA here is from genome assembly GCF_003255815.1 of Theropithecus gelada. Lineage (NCBI taxonomy): Eukaryota > Metazoa > Chordata > Mammalia > Primates > Cercopithecidae > Theropithecus > Theropithecus gelada. The sequence continues at coordinate 7,349,221 of NC_037678.1, forward strand.
CTAAGTGGGCCCCAAAGCCCCAAAGCCCTTTGAGATGCAACCTCAGTGCCCTCTGTGACCTCCTGCCATTTTTGCTAATCCAGTCCTGACCCCCGTGGCCCCCTGGCCCTGCAGGCCGACATGGTAATACCGATGTCCACTGGAGCTGTAAATGGAAGGCTCCCGAGAACAGGGCACCCTCTTCACCTGCATTCTCAGGAGGATCCCGTGTGTAAAAACAGGCCCACCCGACTAGGTCCCTCTGCCACCCTGCCCGCTGGCTCCCTGTCACCCCACCTGCCTGGGGGGCGATGGTCTGCTCCTTCTGCTGGCCCTCCCCATCCAAGCTGCCCTTGCCTCTCTCTAGCTGGATCCAGCTAAGGGTGGGCCAGGTGTTGGCTGCAGGCCAAGGTTAGCCCTGACTTGACTGAGGAGTAGCAGGCAGCTCCCAGCAGCCCGCAGCTTCCTGAGGCCAGATTTCCTGGTCTGACCCAAGGAAGGTGGGTGGTTTCAGGTTGCTCACCAGGCTGTCTCGTTGCTTTAAGGACCATGCATTTTGTTCTAAGAGCAGAGAAATCCGTGGTTGGAGCTTCACTCAAGTCAAGCACACGGTGACTCCTTTCTGGTTATCCTGAACCAGATTCTAGAGTCAGACCCAGATTCAGTCCTGGCTTCCCCAGTGACCAACTCTGCCAGCACCCCAGGGCCAGCTCACATCTGAGCTTCAGTTTCTCATTTACAAAGATGGCTTCTAGTCTCTGGAGAAGCTTAGCTGAGGCACTAGACAGGCTGCTCCTGGCCCCGTGTGTGGCCCGTAGCAGGTGCTCAGCCACTTTCCATCCTTTACTTCTTCGCCATCACTGGCCATGAGCATGTCACTAGGGCACTCTGGAATGCCAGGGAGGAACAAAACCTTGACAGCAAGTCCCAGACAGTGAGACAAGAAGCCCAGAGCCAGCCTGGCGTTGGTCAGTTCATAGTGGTGGACCGACAGGAGCCCTGGAGACCCGGCAGGATTGACAGCGCCTGGTGCCTGTAACCCGGACCCCTCCAGGAGGCCCACACAGCTCCCAGGCTGAAGCTCTGGAGAGGGAGAGGGAGAGAGCATGGACACAGGCTCCAGGTGCCAGCTACCCCCTGCCCCGCCCCGATCCCCGCGAAGTCACGGCAGGGGAGGGTGGGGGTAGGGAGTGCACCACTGCTGGAGGCCCACCTGGAAGCAGAGGTTTGTACTCAGACACTGGGCACTGCCTCCTTCTGCCCCAGGTTGTTGTTTAATCTGTCCTCAGCCACGTCTCCAGGGCAGCTCGCAGAAACCCGGAGCAAGGCTTCCCTCTGTTGAGCAGCCTCCAGGCTGGGCTCTTTGTATACCCAGACATGTTCAATGTTCCCAGCAACCTGCAAGGTTTAGTGTTACAGATAAGGAAACCAAAGCTCAGGTGAAAGCAGCTCATCTGGTTCCCTCTACCGCACACCCCTCCCTGTCCGGGGGCAGGCAGGTGATAGCTCTGCCTCCCCAGGCTTTGCGCAGGGCCCGGCATGAGCATGCTCAGTGAGTGTCAGCTGCTGTTGATCAGGTCCCCAAGCCTCCCTGGGCACACACAGCTGGAGGGACCGCCTGGTGCACAGGAAGAGCACTGGCCCAGCTGTTTTCCAGCTGCATGTCCTCACCAGCTCATTCCCCTTGCCACATCTCAATCCCCCAAACCTCCTGGGGCACAGCTGTGATGCCTCCTGTGGATGGGCCCCAGGGAGCCCACCCACAGGGGAGCCCCCTTCTCTGCCCTAAGCACCCTTCACTGAGGAGCCAGGGTAGAGGTAGGAAGTGAAGGAGGCAGGGCAGGAGGAGACTGGCCTCTGGAGGCCCTGCTCCTGCCACCTGCTTTAATACGAAACGCCCCTGTCCTCCAAGGGGCACTTGGGACTCCTCAAACCAAGTAATGAGACCTCTCCTGAGGTCGGCTTGTCTTGCTGCTGGGTGGCATCTTCTATGCACCTGGTGCCACCAGCCCTCGGGCCTCCCTGCAGCCCTCCCTGCAGGGCACTGTCCCTCCATCCCGGTGGCTTCTGCTTTCTGAGCAGGTGCAGGAACCCCCACCCGCCCACTAGTCACGAGAGAAGGTGGCTTGCCACACTCCTAGCGCATCCTGGAATTGGGGCCCCGCCTGCTGCCTTGGAAGACAGTGCCACTGACAATAATTTGCCTCGCAAATTATTCCCCAAGCAGCGCAGTTCTCAGGTAGACGGTGGCCCCGAGGATGGCGCAGGCCTGTGGGCCTTTTATTTCAGGAGAGCCAGGCTAAGGTTAGCAGAGGGCCAAAATGGGCCTCAGAGTCACGGGGCTGTGTGCTAAGAAGGCAGAGTCCAGGAGACCCCAGACTGTTCCAGAGGCCTGGGTGGCCCTTGGGGATCACGGGCGTTGGGGCCCCGCAGCCTTGGACGAGAGCGGTGCTGGCTCTGGTGGAGTCTGCCGGGGCCTCCTGTCCCACGTTCTCCTTGAGAGCCGCTTCCTTGTCAGGGCTGAAGCCCTGGCCTCCGCAGTCACCCTGTGTCCAGCCACACTGAGCCCCACCCCACCCACGCCACCACCTGCATGCGCTATCACCAGCGTGTCCCCAGGCAGCCCTGGGGCAGACCCAGCCAGCACCCCCTCAGCAGACAGCTCAGGATTGACCATGTGCCCAGTGGAGGTAGAGGCAGGCGGGGAGGCGTGGTCAGGACCAGGCGTGGCCCTCTGCCGAACGGGGTCAAGTCCCCTCCACCACTCCCTGCTGACTGTCAGAGGCGCAAGGGAGGCCACATTCGTGGTGCCCAGCACAGCGCTGGCCATAAGCCTGCTGCACAATGCTAGTGACGGGCCACAGGGCCTCCCTGGAGTTCAGAGGGCCCCTCGGGAGATAGGCCAGCCAGGGAGATCAGGGCCACTGCGTCACGGGCTTGCCAGGGAGCATGGCATGGCTTTTATCCCAAAGCAATGGGAGCCATGGAGGGTTTCAGCAGCCAGCTGTGGGGAGAGGGTCAGAGGTCAGAGGTCCCCAGATCTGCCAGAAGGGCCGGCCAACGCCTCTTCACCGCAGCTTTGGTTGATTCTAGGGACGTAAGGGCAGGTGGGCCAGCTCTGATTGAGGAATCGGCAGGTTCTGGCGAGGACCCTGGGCTGCCCCCACCATCAGGGTAGGCCACTGAGGAGAAGGGAGGAAGAAGGGATGGCAGGGCCATTGTGGGACTCTGGGCCCATGCCAGACCCACCGGATCAGAGCCTCTGCCCTGGTGAAAAGCACCTCAGCGATGTTCAGGAGGGACACAGGGAAACCCGGGGCCTAGGGAGAGGAGGATCCTTTGCCCACAGTCCCCCGTGTGCTGGCACTGAGCCTGGCACCCACGCCCACCTCCCATCGTGCACCACAGAGTGCCCTCATGCCCTGTGCAGCGCAGCACCGCGCTGCCTCCTCCGCCAGGGGCACATTTGCGCTTCAGTCCTGCCCACCTCACCTCCCAGCTCATTCTCCCTTCCAGGCCCAACAGAGGGCAGGGTCCCAGTCCCCTGGCTTGGTTCTGTTCCTCATGGGGCCTCCAGAGTCCCTGCTCATTACTCTAGTCGTTGAGCACAACTCATTAGGCACCTCCGCCGTGCTGGTCGCCTTGGCACTGCCCTGCCTGGAGAGCGTGTGGTCAGTGGGAGAGGCCTCCACACACACAAGCAGTGCTGCCCTATGGGGCAGAAGCCCAGGGCCAGGCCCGGGACAGCTTTTGAGGAGGCAGGTGGGGCCTGCTGTGTCCTGAGGAACTGGTTATTCAAGGCCAAGGGGGGCGCCCTGTAGAACCCTGAGGAACTGTGCTGGGGTGTGGCGGGGCATGGGCTGGGAGTTGGGCAGTGTGAGAGGAAGGCACAGACCTGGGAGAGAAAGGCGAGTTCTGGGCCTTATTTTGTGCCCCCTGCCACTCCATAAGCTGTTGACACCGGGGGCATGTCACATTCATCTCTGTAGCTCCCCTCTCCCGGCCACCTAGCACTGTGAAATTGACCCGCCTGTGAAGACCAGGGGCTGTGTCCAAGGCGCATCCTAGCAGGGCAGAGAAGTTCAGATAATAATCATTGAATGAATTAGCAACTGCCTGTGGGTGCTGAGTCTCCATAGGCGGAGCTTCCAAGAATGGGACCAAAAGTGAGTGTGTGGACCCAATCGCAGAGCAGCTTCCAGAGCACTGTCGCATCCACGGTTCTGCCCGGGCCTTGCAAGAACTGTGTGGTAAATATGGTCATCTCCATGTTACACATCCAGAAGCTGACTCTGAGAAGCCAAGGGAGTTGCCCAGGGTCACAGCCAGCATGTGGAACCCTGTCATTCTGCCTCTGTAGTGCCTGTTCCTTCTGTCCACCACACGGTGACCGAAACTGTCCTTTAAGGATCTTGTCCCAGACCTGGGGCAGCGTAAGCAGGCAGTGCCAACCCAAAGGCCAGCAGTGGCTGCAGCTGTTCCCAGGCATCCTTCTGTCCTCGCCCCTGCTTCGCTCTGTCAGAGCGCTGGCAGGCTGCATGCAGGGTCCAGTGGAGCACCTGGCCTCCCCTGCAGGGCCTGGCCCAAAGCAGGAGCTCCCCAGAGAGAGACCAAAGGTCAGACCTTTTAACTTGTCTGAGATTTTCCCCCCACACTTTCGAGCCCCAGCCAGCCCTGCACCTGGCCTTTCTCCTCCTTGGCCACCCTCGCCCTACAGGGCGAGCGCTCCCCCAATCAGCTAGAGAAGGAAGCCAGGGCACCAGGGGGTGCAGACCTCACAGTGGGGATCCCATCAAAGTCCTGGTTCTCTGGCCTTGTCCGGCTTAATCACCAGCCTGGAGTGTTGCAGCCCAGGTTTCAAATACCAGCTCCTCCCAATAGCTGTGTGACCTGAACACGGCCAGCTTCTAGGGTGTGCGGCGTGTGCGGTGGCCCAGGACCCCGCCCTTAGAAGGGCCCACATTGGTTTTGTGTTCTGTCTCTGTCTTGAAAGTCTTAGGAATTTTTTAACAAGACCATTCCATTTTTATTTTGCACTGGGTTCCACAAATGATGTAGCTATTCCTGCCTGGACAGGCAAGGTAACTTCTCCATGCCTCTGGCGCCTGTCTGCTTCTGTGTCCCCCGTGGGACTGCTGTGAGGCCTGCTGAGGTTCGTGGATGACAGGTGCCTTGTCCACTACGAAGGGCTGTATTGTTCCATGATCTCTCCAGGTGGGGAGAGAAAGCTTTTAGAAAGAGCTCTGCAGCTCTCGTCTAGAGGCTGGGGACAGAGAGACAGGAGGGCTCCCAGGGTCCACAAGGAAGTTCTGTCTTCAGCTCCCTGGGACGAAGCTCTTGGAGGCCGCACTGCGTCGTCCTCCTCTTCCCAGTCCCAGGCGCCTGAGCCACCCTCCACAAGTGTGTTTCGGGGTGGGGGAGATTCCTCATGGGGCCATGTCAGCCCTGAGAAGGGGCAGAGGCCAGGATGGGACCCAGAGAAGGCCCATGGGTGAGGAGGAGGGAGGCCCAGAGCCCACCCCCAGCCTCCCCACCAGGCAGAGATGCCACTGCTGCAGCCATCGGGCCTGTCTGCCGCTTGTATTTGGAGGGACCCTGTGGTAAAGGCGGCCTGGCCTGCTTTTGTACTGTCTCTGAGACAGCCGTGGCCTAATACCAGGTCTGGGTGGCCTCTGGTCCTGGGCAGCAGGAGAGGTGAGGCTGTTTTCTGAGGCTCTCAGAGATGGGGGCTGGGGCAATGCCCAGGCTGGTTGCCATGGAAGGCAGAGGCCTCCTCAGCAGCAGCACCAGAGCCTCTGCTTGGAAACTCCCAGGGACACAGTGCTTGGCCCCACCAGGCCCGCCTGTCCTGTCACTGTAGACTTCAGTCCCCAGCCCCCACTTCAGCCCAAAGGACCTAGGTCAGTTTCATTGTTACTCCCTCTACCCGTCTTGCATTTATAGTGAACATCTAAAAACCTCACAACAATATGGCTGAGGTGAACACCGCAGACATGGCCATCCCTGTGCTATAGAGGAGGGATGGAGGCCCAGGCAAGAGGCTGCAGCCTGCCCCAGGCCCCCAAGCTGGAAGAGGTGAGGGCAGGCCCAAGGCCATACTGCTCCCTCCACGTGACCCTCCCTGCCTGCACAGAGCCTGACAGAGAACGTCCTGGGGACTGCTGGCTCCCAGTGCTCTTACGTGAGCCTGACGTGGGCACGTTTCTCTGCCTGCCCAGGATGAGGCAGTGGTCTGGAGGAGGGACGATGGGAGGCAGTGACAGTCACTGGAGGACAGCGGTGGCCTGGCCACAGTAAGAGCAGGGGCTAGAGCTGGGAAGTGCTGGGGAAGCAGCAGGCCCAGGCCCTGGGTCCCGGGGGATGGGAGGGTCTTGGGCTTGGGGCAGGTAGGGGTAGCATTCCTGCAGCCAGGGAGCACTGGGGGAGGAGCGGCTAGAGGAGGATGATGAAGAGTCCAGTGGCACGTGCTTGGTGGTAGGGCCCTGGCACTGCCAGGTGGGTCACTGCCCACAAGGAGCCAAGGGTGCTAGACTCAGATGGAGCAGGTCCTCTCCAGCTCTGCCACTGAGGCTGCACAGCCTTGGGCTGAGTTCCTGATGCTCTGTACCAGGTCCTCTTCAGGGAAGTGGAGGGCACAGGAGCCATCAGGCTGGGAGCCTGAGACTGGGAGGCGGAGCAGGGCCCGGCTCATGGTGGCCACGTGGGAGACAGAGCAGGGCCCGGCCCGTGGTGACCACGTGGCCCCTGCTGTGGATCGGGGTGGTCAGCACCCAAGAACAGGCCCTAAGGGACTAAGAGCCCCTTGTTTACATACCAGCCATAGACTGAGGCAACTCGGGAACTCAAGCTGCCTAGTCCAGAGAGCGGGTGACCTTTCAGGTTGAGCTTCCAAGTCCCATTAGGGGCTTTAGGCAAGAGAAGAGCCTCCAGGATTCTTGGAGTGTGTTTGGCCGGGTCCATTTCTCAGGGTCACTGCCCCCAGCGCCTGCACCACACCTCACCTCCCCCTCCGCAGAGACTCAGTGCCCTCAGCCCCGAGTTTTCAGCGCCTGTCTCCCCCTACCCTCTGCACCCTGCCATGTTCCCCCATCTCTCCAAGGCCTGAGCCTTAATTACCTCCACCTGGAAAACAGGCAGGTTTTCTGCCTGCTTCTCCAGAGAGGGACTCTCCCACAGGAAAGGCTGAGAAGGCAGGAGGGGAGCGCATTGGCTCCTGGATTCGGGGGTGGGAGGCAGGAGGGGAGACCATTGGCTCCTGGATTCGGAGGTGGGAGGCAGGAGGGGAGCCCATTGGTTCCTGGACTCGGGGGTGGGAGGCAGGAGGGGAGCCCATTGGTTCCTGGATTCCGGGGTGGGAGGCAGGAGTTCCCTCTCTGGTTGTCAGCCCAGGGAGGAAACTAACAAGTCAGGCGCATGTAAGCGGGTTGATTTGACCCTCACCTCCACCCTGGAAGAGAAGGTTTGTTCTTATTTCCAGGTGTGAGTGCGGAGGTGCAGCCCCAAGGGGTGGCTGCCTGAGTGGCTCTGTGAGTGACAACCAGGACTCATTTGCTGGCCTGCCCACCTCCACTGTCCCAGTAGATGGCCGAGAGGGCATAAGCCGGCCAAGTGCCAGTCATACCCCCTGCATGAGCCTAAGGGAGGGTGGCGCCTTCCCTCACGTGTCCAGGGCATCAGGGAGGCTCCTTGCGGAGGTGGGCTCTGAGTCAGGCCTTGAAGGATGAACAGGAGGGAGGTGTCCAAGCCCTGGGACCAGCACACTGCCATGGCAGGAGGTGGGCGGGCAAAAGACTGGTTCATAGAAACCACCCATGCCCACCTGAGGTCCAGGATTTGAGGAGACACACAGAGGACGAGCCAGGAATAGTGTCAGGGTCAAGGCCACCTGCCTTCCACTGGCAGCCGCAGCTCATCCTATGGTGGTGACGGTTCAGCCATGAGCATGAGGAGGACGCCCACCACTGCAGCCCTGCAGAATCTCAGATGCACCCTCACACACACACACGGGAATGTGCGGTTTCCCTCTCCCGCTGCACACCCCTACGAGGTGAAGTTCAAAAGAAAGGCCCCATGCATTTCATTTAATTAGCACCAAGGAGTCCTGACAGCTGACAGTACATATTCATTTATTCCCCCCAGCCTGCAGAAATGCAGACCCCACAGCACAGGAACAGAGTAAACCCATTAGGGAGACCCTTCAGGGAGAAGGCACACCAGGTCCAGGAGTCCAGGTGATGCCGAGGTGAAGGCAGGCAGGGGAATCCAGGTTATGAGTGATGGGCGTCCATTGACTGTCCGCCTCCCAGCAGCAAGGAGAAGAGGGAAGCCTATGCAGCCACAGTTTCCACAAGATAAAGCCTGCCAGATGCTCAGGAAGAAACCCAGGTGGCAGAGACCCGAGGGCCGGGCGAGCCCCCGGCACCCTGGTGTGCCAGCTCTGTGAGCCCCTCCTCCAGGCCTGGGGGGGATCACTCACGGCATGACAGCTTCAGTGACCTCAGTTATGCCTGAGCCACTCTAGCCCCTTTGAATTTTGCAAAAAAAAAAAAAAAAAAGGCACTAGACAAGCTTCAAGTGGACACAAACCAGATGCCTTTGGAATATCAGTGAGAACAGATGTTGGGCTGAAAGCCTCATCAAGGTGATGGATGATGTGTAGGTCCTCAGAACCTCCCCTTCGGGTCCCTGGCTGGGGCCACAAGCCACTCCATTCTGAGATGCATTTGGGGGCCCCAATCACCTCTAAGTAACCTCCAGCCTGGACTTGGAGTCTGAGTCCAGGCAGGTCAAAGTTTTAGGGATCCAGCCCTGGGCAGTTAAATATAACCAGGCCAGTCTGGCCCCAGATAATAGTTTTGACCCTGTTGGCAGCAGCCTCTACATAAGCACAGCCCTCTGCAGTTTACAGACTCATCCCTTATCACATGCAACCCCTCAGGAATGGTGTCATTCCCCCATTTCACAGATGGGGAGCTTGAGGCTCAGAAAGGCAGCACAGCTTCCCTGGAGCCCCACAGCCAGAGAGTGTATCAGAGCCAGAGCTTGAACCCAGGTCTCCTGTCTCAGAAGATCTCTCCACAGAAGGGGAAAGTCAGTGGCTTCTGCCCAAGGAGACTGAGGTCTCTGTCTCTTTCCCTCCCCAGAGACGTGTGCAGTCAATAACGGAGGCTGCGACCGGACGTGCAAGGACACAGCCACCGGTGTGCGATGCAGCTGCCCCGTTGGATTCACGCTGCAGCCGGACGGGAAGACGTGCAAAGGTCAGCATGTGGAGCGGTGTGGGCGCCCCTGCCTGTACTGGCCTGGCCAGGAGCCTCCGTGTGCTTGCACAGCCGGGCCCAGGGCTGGGCTGGATGGGGGCCACGTGTGGCTGTGGGAAAGGACGCCTGGCAATCATTTGCATTGCTGTTGGAGAGGCCAGGAAGAGGGAGGGCTGGCCAGTAGCAGAGTCCCTAGCAGGGTTCAAGAGAACATAGGTCCTACGGCACATCAGCAGGCTCCTGGGCCAAAATGGCACTGATGTCCGAGAATTTGGCTGCATACTGGGTTAAACAGTTAAGCCAGCGTCTCTACCGTGGGGCTCCCTGGGCCCTCAGTGATATCGTGGCTTCCCAAGGCGGGTGGAATGTGGCGCGTTTCCAAACCCCTTGACCTTTGGTTGCAGTGGGTCTTGCAGAGCTGGTGGGGACAGTCTGGTGCAGGGCCATCTGGGACACGCAGGTCTACTCATGCCAGGAAAAATAAGGACAGTGTGTCACTACCAGAAGGGGCGAGGCTGGGGGATCCCATCTGTAAAGATAAGGACCCAGGACTTCTGCTCGCCATCGGAAAATGAGGAGTCAGGAAGATCTGAGAGTGACTGCGGTTGAAGGAAGGAGGGACAGGGCTGGGCTGCCGGTGGCTGGCAGTGAGGGAAGGCAGAAGTGTATCCTCCCACTCGTCCCCTGAGTCACCCCAGAAAGACTTACCGAGTACCTCCTGGGTTGAGGGGACCCTTGGGAAACAGGATGCCTGGGGAGCTGGGAGAGGAGAGCTGGCTGGGCTCTCAAGACAGGCGTTGGGGAAGGAATAGACCAGCCCTGGAGATGAGGAGATCCAGCTACCCCCAAAGGATGGACAGAGCCCCCAAGGAGCTGTGGGCCCTGGGGCAGGGTGTTAGGCCTGAGTGCTGGAGCCCCCTGTGCTGAAGGGTGAGGGGCAGCGCTCAGTGCCCCCAGCATCGCTCCAGACCACACTCCAATTGCCCCCACCCCAGCTCTGGGCAGTACCCCCACACTTGGCCAGGAAGGGAGCGCCTAGAGAGCAGGGCGCGAAGGGGAGAGGAACTGGAACTTCCAAAGTCCAGTCGGGGAAAATATTGAAAGTGGAGGTTAGGGTGACTTAAAATAGCTTGAGGTGGACTTTTTTTAAGCCTGTAAAAATAAATGTATTTTTGTACAGTGTATGACTTCTTCCTTGCCAAGTCGCTGGGAAGAACCGAGTGGTTATTGACAGAAATAACAGTGCTTCCGCCTGTTTATTTGAAAATAAAGCCCTTCTGTGGCCACCACTCAGCCTGTTAATAGCCTCAGTGCGTTCCTGGCAGGCAAGTGGGCAGGTGGGTGGCGTCTGAGTCCTCGCCACATGACTCAGTGCCAGGAGTAACTGGCTGAGGAAGCCCAAGGTCCGCGCAGATCTGGGCATCTCCACAGCCCAGCGATGGCACAGCCTGCCAGCATTTGCCTTTGGAGGGCCAGAGGGGTAAGCAGAGCTTAATTCCTCGGGCAAGGCTGGGGCTGCTGGAATGGGGTCTGGAGGCCAGGAGCCACCCTGTCTGGGCCAGATAGAGGCCTGGTACAGGGCAGGCATGTGGCCCGAGATGGGGCTACTGGGATTGGGGCTCCCACTGCTGCCCCCTAACCATCCCTCGTAGCCCAAGGGACACTTAGTTCCTTCTGCTCTGGTTCTGGCTCTGAGGGTAGCGTGGCACTTAGGAGGGCTGTCCACAGCCCCAAGGCGACGCCCCAACCCCCGCACCACCACGTTTCCTTTTCTCTTCAAACAGTTGGGGCTCTCTCACCAGGCTGCCCCACTCGGCCCTTTGGCCAAACCTCCTCCACGGACGCCCAGCCCCGGGCCTGTGGCTGTACTCAGAGCCCTTAGGGCCCTGGCTCCCTCTGGCCGAGGTCAGAGATCACCTCACTTGCTCACGGAACAGGTGCGTTTTCTGGACTCCTAGTGTATGCAGGTTCCAGTGAGAAAGGATGAATAAAAGAGATGCTTCCTGCCTGTAGGGATCCTCTACTGAGTGCAGAAGACAGGTTTTCATTTTTTAAATCACTGAGATATTTGAGTATTACAGACTGCTTGGTGTGGGATAGAGAAGTTCAGTATGGCAGGAGGTGGGAGAGGCCGGGGAGGGCTGAGGGGAAGAGGCGTTTATCAGGCAATGGTGGGGGCAGGGGAGGCATTTTCAGCACTGTGACTGTTGCCAGAGGCCTGTGGGTTTAAGGACCTGGGACTGGGAAGGATGCAAAGGAGGCGGGCCAGATGGCACAAGGCCCAGGGCTACCCTACAAGCTTGGCCAGGTCCCAGTCAGCACTGGGCAGGAGAGGCTTACGCCCATGTTTTCATTTTGAACTGACCCTGGCCACAGTGGGGTCCCAGTAGGGTCTGGAAGAGCAGCCAGACACAGCTGCTGTCACTCAGGCTCAAGATGGCAGTGCCAAGGCAGGACTGGCAGCAGACATAGAGAAGGCAGAGACCATACATGTCCATAGATGCCCACATTTCAGCACCAAGGGACTGGCTAGAACTGCCCACAGAACCACCTCAGGGAGCCTGGGAAACCAGACAGTGGCCTCCAGCCCCAGGGTTGATGTCGGTGTGTTCCCAGCCCTGGCTGGAGAGGCACAGGCAGGAGGATTCCCAGCAAATTGACGACCCTGGCCCCAGGGTTTGGCTCCTCGGTCAGGTGCACACCCTGATCTTGGCAGGGTCTGGGGAGGATCTCAGAGGAGGGAGTTCAAAGGCTCCATGTTTTCTGAAAGCCAAGGTGTCAATGTCAAGCCAGAGGAGTGGCTGGAGAACAGAGGCCACAGCGGGCTTGGACAGCCCAGGGCTGCAAACCCTGGGCGGGCGGGGGTCACGTGGGCAGGTGGAGGCAGGGGTGGGGAAGTTGGGAGGTTTTGTCTGAATGTCGGGGACGAGGCGGGCCTGGAAGATGTGCCTAAGCCCTCGTCTCAAGGGCTCCCTGCTGGGTGCCTTGCCCATTTGGTGTTGGGAGGCGGTTGTCTTGCTAATCGGTCCCTCCAAGAGGAAGGGGGTCCTGGGCCTCAAGAATAAGGATGCAGGACTGCAGCTTGCCATTGGCAAGTGAAGAGTTAGGAGGATGGGAAAGTGACTGTAGCTGAAGGAAATGGGGAAGGGCTGAGCTGCCGGTGGCTGGCAGTGAGAGAAGGCAGACGTGTATCTTCCCTTCCTCAGCGGAAGCCTGCATTTCCCCCAGGGTCACCAGCCCCTCTTCCCAGCATCTCCAGAACATTCCGGGAGAAACCCCCACCTACTGCCTGTTTCCTCTCCTCCCTGCGCAGTGCTCTGGGCCAGGCAGGCCACAGCCAGGGCTTTTACCCGAGTAGGAACAATGGTACCCTCGTGTGCCCGCCACCTGGCCAGCCCCTCCCAGCAGCTGGCCCTCCCTGCTGGGCACTCCAGGATGATGCCAGCCCATGACCCCGTGCCCTCTCTCTGCTCCCACCCAAAAGCCCTCCCCTACGTGGTCCCCCACATGAGATGGGCAGGAGGGAGCCAGAACCAGTGTCCTGTGCGTCCCTATGGCTCACCCCATCGCCCTGCCCCCATGCACACGCACTCGAGCTCCAACCCTAGGTGATGCACCCAAATAATCCACTCAGTGCCCCGAGACCCCACCCTTCCCTCAGCCCTCAGGCCCGCTCCATTGTCTGGAATCACCGTGACCCATTCGTTCATTCAGTGAGCGTTCCTGGACACTCACGCTGGGCCCTGGGGTGTGAGATAGGAACAGACACCCCCAAGTCTGTGTCCCAAGGCCCTCTCATGCCCCCAAAGGCAGGTCCCATGAAGAGGAAGCTACTGGCTCTGGAAAGAACGCGGGAAAGGCTTTCTAGAAGGGCCGTTTTTCCCAGGGCTGGGGTCAGCAGGTGAGAGTGGGGGCTGCAGCTGTACTGGGTGCAGTCACTGGAGTCCAGGCTGCCACGGCAGGAACCAAGCAGGCTGGAGAGAGGAGGCAAGGCAGCCTGGCCGGGCTGGAAGGGAAGCACTGGGAGCCTCTGCAGAGGAAGGGCCCACATCCTAGCAGACTCGGGAGCCTCAGAATGCTGGCCAGCAGGCAGGGACTCAGCCAGATTTGTGTGTGGAAGGTGGTGCTGGCTGCCTGGTGGAGGGCGGAGGGGTGGGAACCCAGGGAGGAGTGGAAGGGAAGAGAGGCGCAGAAGCTGCACCCCAGGGGCCATGAGCCCAGCAGCCCCTTCACTATATCCTGAGATAGTGTGAGGAGGGGGCTTCCCTCCATCCTGACCCCCAGGCAGCCAGCTACACCAGCATGGGCCTCAGGCAAACATGCCTCCCTCTGCCTGTCTGGTTGCTATGACAGCCCCTTAGCAGACAGGCCCAGATGGGGCAAGGGATGGGACTGGGGGTTCTGGAGGGCCTGAGACTCCACTGAGGAGGCAGGAGTGGTGAGAATGATCATGTGCTGCCCCTGTCTGCTTAGCAGCCTTAGCTCATTTCAGTTTGCTAAGGATGCTGGGAGAGGGGATGCGAGGAGAGGCACCATTTAGCAGCCCAGTTTGCAGATGGGACCCTAAGGCTCAGAGAGGTGCCTTTCCTGCCCAACATCACACAGCCAACTGAGGCAGAGCCGAGATGGGCCTCTGTTCTTCTACCTGGGGCTTGTATCTAGAAATTCCCCATCCGCCTCTAATCCCGGGGTTGGAGGGGAAGGAATGATCCAGATTCCTAAACCTCTGCCCTGGAGCAGCACCGCCGGGCTTCATATCTCTTTCTGTGGTGGCTGCAGCGCCAGCTTGATGTGCTGTAGCAGGCCCGTCTTTGGGTTCACATGGCGCTGGTTGAGACACGGCTCCTGGTGCAGTGCTGTGGCCTCCTCTGTGAAATGGGAGCCCTGCTGTCTGCGTTGTTTTGAAGGTCACGTGAGATGATACCAGAAAGTACATGCTATGTCCCTCCCCAAGGCTCCCAGAGAGCCATGTGGGCATCTCAACCCTGCATGCCTCTAATATTCTTGACCAGAGATTTGACCTCTAATGTCCTGGTTTTGTCATCGTTGGGGGACATTCCCTGGGAACACTGCTTTAGGACTCTGGGCAGGTCTCAAGTCCAGCCTGTTTGGTTTGAGGAAAGAAAAGTGAGAACGACATGGGCTGGCCTGAGGTCGGAATAGCAGTGCCAGGAACAAGTTGCCGCTACGGGGCTCCGTGCCATCTGTAAAGTGGGGACAGGCTTACCTTCCACACAAGGCGGTGCCAGTGACACTGGACGGGCCCTCAGGCACCTGACCCAGCAACTACGCCCAGGATGGGCTCTGCAGGTGCTGGAATCTGCATCTGGCGGGTCTGCTGAGACGTGACCGGTGACCAACAGGCGCTGGTCTTCCCATTGTCCTCTCTGGAAGGGCCTCTTCCACTGCCTCCTTTTTGCTTCTCCAAGTCAGGGTGAGACCGCCGTCCTGAAAGCCAGCACTGATTATTATTATTTTTTTTTTTTGAGATGGAGTTTCACTCTTGTTGCCCAGGCTGGAGTGCGATGGCACGATCTTGGCCCACCGCAACCTCCGCCTCCTGGGTTCAAGCGATTCTCCTGCCTCAGCTTCCAGGTAGCTGGGATTACAGGCATGCGCCACCACACACGGCTAGTTTTGTATTTTTAGTAGAGACAGGGTTTCTCCATGTTGGCCAGGCTGCTCTCGAACTCCCAACCTCAGGTGATCCGCCTGCCTTGGCCTCCTAAAGTGCTGGGATTACAGGCATGAGCCACCATGCCTGGCCAGCACTGATTATTTTTTTAAGCCACCCTGTAGTGTAGAAATAAAACCTCTTATTTTTATTACTCATTGCTGGAGAGAGTCTGGAGGGGGTGGCCAGCATGGGGAACTGGAGAGAGTCCGGAGGGGTGGTCGGCATGGGGAACTGGAGGTCAGGACCCAAGAGGAATTTGGGAGTAGCTAAGACTGTGTCCCTTGGAGAAGCAGCCCCTTGGGGACAGGGACCTCTGATGAAACAGAATGCCAGGCTGGCCCAGGGCCTAAGGGCAAAGCCCAGATGGGCCCAGCAAGGAAGCAGGAGCATGGGGGCTCACAGGAGTCAGGGCTGTGCTCAGGGTGAGGAAGACATCTGTGAGGCATCGGCGGCAGGCCATGCTGGGAGGGAGAAAGCTCCCCATCCCTGGAGGTATGCAAGCAGAGACTGACTGGCAGAGTTGCTCAGGATGGTGTCATTTATTACTCGGGATTGGGCCAGGCAACGTTCGGAGCATACTACACCTCATTCACTGCTAAGTGAAGAAGCAGCTCAAACAAACAGGCGAGGAGTCAGGCTGGGAAAATGGGGAGCGTCAGGCCCACTGCATAGCGCAGCTGCCCGCTTACCTCCTGAAGCCTCTTGAACCAGGTGCTTTCCCTCTCTAAGCCTCAGTGTACTCCTCCAACAGAGGCAAAAATGCCTACTTTTTGAAAAACGTTTCTTGAGCGCTGATCAAGCACCGCCACTGTGGAAATGTTTTCTAGTCCTCGTGATGTCCTTCAAAGTGGGTGCACTTCCTGTCTTCGCTCTGCAGACAGGAGGCCAAGGCTTAGGGGTCCAGGAGCTTGCTGAGGTCACCAGAAGTGGTGCTTGCCTGCTCCAGCCTCCCTGCCGGCCAGGCAGCCTCCCTGGACCTGCAGATGAGAGGACATGGGAGAGTCGCCGTCCCTGCTTTCTTGCCGGGCACAGCAGCCATCACTTCCTTTCTACTCAATGTCGCACATCCCAGGCTTGCCAAGTCCCAGGGGAAGTGGTGAAGCTTGGGGAGCTGGCCCTTTGCAGTACAAGCCAGTCCCTGCCCTGACCCCTGCGAGACAAGGCCTCCACCCCTCTGCCCAGCTGGGGAGCCAGCAGCCAGCCTGGGAAGTGGGCACCAGGCAAGTCAGAGCAGTGTCATCCCCGCCGCTAGTCTGTCGTCCCCCCGCTGGTCACGCAAGCTGATTCTCCTGGCTCTCACTCCTCCATCCGCCTTGGCTCCCACAGACATCAACGAGTGCCTGGTCAACAATGGAGGCTGCGACCACTTCTGCCGCAACACCGTGGGCAGCTTCGAGTGCGGCTGCCGGAAGGGCTACAAGCTGCTCACCGATGAGCGCACCTGCCAGGGTGAGCCCCTGCCATGCCCCAGGTGGCCCTCGGGCCCAGCGGGTTCGTGCCTCTTCCAACCTCCTGGGCTGACACGGGCTTCTAGGAGGGGAGGGGAGTGCAGATGGGGTTGGGCCCGAGGGAACGGGGTCCTTTATGACTCTAGGGGATATCCAGTCCAATCTGTTCCTTTTATTGATGGGAAACTGAGGCCCGGGAGGGCTTCAGCACATGTCCCAGGTGGCAGAGGGAGCCGGTGGCCCAACTCATCAGCTCACCCAGCCCCTCCCTCCCCATGTGGCCCACGGGCCTCCCAGCATCGAACTCCTCTGGCTTCGGAGGTGGGATGCTGCCATCTGTTGGAAAGCATTGCACATTGCAGGCAGGCGCTCTCCTGCTGGAAACAAGGATAAAGAGAAGGAGGGGTCTGGACAGAAGCCAAGAATCCCAGCCCAGGACGAGTCTAGTGGGATCCAGGATGCAGCGGGAGCCCAGAGGCTGGCAGTGCAGAGCGGGGTCGGGGAAGGCTACAGGGGAGGGTCCGTTGGTGAAATGCTTGAGGGGTGAGTAGGGATTTTCCAGGAGGAGCCAGGGAGGTAAACCCACACAGGAGATGGCACTGCCGGCCTGAGGAGGTTTAGGGGACCACAAGGAACTTGGTAGGGCTGGATGAGGCCATGAGGAAGGGGACAGGTGCCCTGTGGGCCCCACACTGGGAGAAAGTGCAGAGGGTGGGGCACCCCATGTGGCAGGGCAAGGGCCCTCTTTCCCTGACAATGATCCAGCTGTGGTCTGGTTGTTTTGTGCCTGTGGGGTACCAGCAGTTGCGGGCAGCATGTGGCCTTGTCTGGGTACTGGGCTGTGCTTCTGCCTGTCAGTGCAGCTCGGGGGCTGGCACAGGGCAGGGTGAGGCCCTGAGGAGTGAGGGCTGTGCTCCCGCAAGGTCCCTGAAGAATGTAAAAGCAGGAGGCTGGCGGGAGTGGCGCCAGGGCCGGCCGTCCTCAGAATCAAGTGTGCCCCGGGCCAGCCACTCCCTTCCCCAGGCTCAGCCTCTTCATCCCTGGACAGGCATTCTGGCCCTGTCCTCCTCAGGGCCTGAGGTCTGGTCAGGTGCACAGTGTCTGTCCAAGCCCTATCAGGGTTCCTCTGACTTTGACTTTGTTTCTCTATTGGCCTTGCCAAGTTCTGCAGAGGGCTGAAGAGAGCCCTTGACCTTGCATCCCAGCTGCCCCCTGAAAGAGGCAGGCGGCTGTCGAGGAGGAGGTGAGATCGTTTGTGAGGCCCTGTCCTCACCCGCCCCACCCCCACCTGTATCTTTTGCCACGCCCTTCCAGGCTCATCTCTCTGAGGCCTTGGGGCTCTGGGCTCCACAGGTCTAGCAGGCAAGGGTCCATGCTCCTTTGCTTGGCACTCAGGGGACCCCAGACACCCCCGCAGTCCCCCTCGGGCTCCACACAAGTGGACCTGCCAGGGTGACTGCTAGGAGGCTCCTAGGAGGGGAGGGGAGTTCAGATGGCGCTAGGCCCAAGGGAACGGGTGCGTCTCCTGGGCACCATATGCTCCTACCTCCTAGCAGCTGCCTGAATCACCCTTCCTCCACACTCATTCCCTCATTCCAGGCTGGTCCTATCCTTCAGATTTTATCCCAGGTGCCACAAGCACCAGGAGGTCCCAGATCCTCCCTGGGAGGGAGCACACTCACCTTTGAGCACCCATGCACAATTTCTTCCTTGTGTTAGTGTTTTTATAAATATGCATATATGACAAATATTTGTGAAGTTACATGAGCTAATGTTTTCAAAGAATGAACTCTTAACTGTTATGCCCAAGGAGGGGAAGGTTGGTGTCTGTTTTGCCTTCAGGGGTCCACATCAACTGTCCCATAACAGCCATTTTCTTCAGAATTTATGGCCAGGACAGACTTGTCTCCAGTGAACATGGTGGTTCGTTTTTTCCTTTCCAGGAACAAACACCCTATGATTCCCTCTTTCCCTTTTTAAAAAAGGAAAGATTCCCTCTTTCCCTTTTTACCTTGGCTGCCAGGAAGCTCATCATCACCTTTCATATTCTATCAGAGCTGCCTTTTTAACCTTTATGGGTGGTATATTTCCTCTTCTCTTTTTACTTGTATGGTTTTCCTTATTTTCTCAAGAAACATCGTGGGGTGATGGGGAAAGATGCTTTGGTCAGCATCCAAGAGGCCTAGGTTTATGTCCCAAGTCAGCTGCCTCCGCAGGGCCCTGGGGCCAGCCGCAGTCTGTTTCCTGCAGGCGTGGGTTCAATGCCTCTCTACCACTCCTAATCAGAGTTGACTGTGAGATCGTAAAATGGCAGAGATTCATCATAATCCCCTCCATTCACAATGTTTCTGCCCTGCTCATCTCCAGAAAAGATGTGAGGTGGCTCCCAACCCAGAAACAGAAGGCTAATGGAAACACAATGGAAAGTCGAGCAGCAAGAAGGAGTCTCCCATTTGCGCCTCGGCCCAGGGACTATGTGTCCACAGATGTGCCTTGAGTGACTGAGAGTGACAGGCCGTGCCTACCTACCACTCCCTCAAACTCCTCCCCCAACTTTGTCTCCCTGTGGCCATGCAGACATCGACGAGTGCTCCTTCGAGCGGACCTGTGACCACATCTGCATCAACTCCCCGGGCAGCTTCCAGTGCCTGTGTCACCGCGGCTACATCCTCTATGGGACAACTCACTGCGGAGGTCTGCAGCCTGCCCGCCAGGGCCACCTCCCCCCCGAGGCACGCGCCTGGCCGCACGGCCACCTACACTGCACCCCGCATACCAACCCTGCCCTCAACCCTGGGGGGCCCGAGGCCTCAGCAAGGACAGGGACTGCTGGGCAGAGGGGCTCAGCCAAGGGCAAGTGGGGCAGGGCTGGGGAGACAAGGGGTAGCAGGAAATGGTTAGAGGTGGGTAGCAGGTCTCTGCCAGTGCCAGGGCTTGACCAGATGGGCATGGGACTGGAAACCACATTTACTAGAGAACCCAGGCCAGGAGCGGAGGCAGCCAAGACATGGAAATTCCAGACAGCTCGTTCCAGGGAGGCTCACAGCAGAGAGGGGCAGGGTAGAGGCGCAGTTCGGGATCCCCAAGGGGGAGTGTTTGGCTAGGGGGTGGGGAGGCACTCCAGAGGCTTCCGTGTGAGAAAGCAGTGGACAGCAGGACTAAGAGGCAGCCACAGGGCTGGGCCCACAGGAGGAGGGAGCTCAGAGGAAGATGCAGATAGGGGGCACTACCCCACCATGCAGGCTTCGGGAGCCCACAGGGGAGTTGGGGGTGTATTCCCAGTCAGAGGAGAAGCCTGTGGAGGGTTTAAGCAGGGGTGCAATATGGTCAAGTTCATGGAACTGGATGCCCCAGTGGCCGCATGGAAAGGAGAGTGGAATCCAGGGTACCACTGGGAAGGCAGCTCCAGGCGTGGGAGCGCACACTGCTGGAGCCAGGGCAGGGTGGGCAGGGACGGAACAAAGAGGAAGGTTCTAGATGTATTTAGGAGCCAGAGCCAGGCTGCTGGGACTTGGTGTTATATGGGCGTGGTGGGTGAAGATTGGGAAGCCAAGGACGGTCCCCCTGTCTCTTCCTTTTCTGTGACCTGGGGGCAGCCACACTCACGATGCCAGGCCACTTGAAGATCAGAGAGGGTCAGGCAAGAATGTGATCAGGACACAGCTGGTGCTTGGGCTTCTGGAGGTGGGCTACAGATTCTTCTGGAAAGACTCTCGAAAACCTGGGCACCCCTTCCCTGGGCCTGCCCAGTGCAGGCAGCTCAAGAACTAGCAGAACATGGAGCCCAGCCCCTTCCCCCAGCTCCAGCAGGTGCTTTTGGTCAGAGGAGGTGACCTCGTTCACCCTGGTATCTGTTGTACCGCAGGGGACCTGGGGCTAGAAAAGGGCTTGTCCAGAGTCCCATGATAAAATCAGTTTCACAGTCCCTGGAGCAGTGCGTATTCCCTGTGCCACAAAACCTGGTTGGGTTGGAACTTTAATCGCGTGCCACCTCCTCTGCCCCCCAGCCTGGGGTGCAGCTGCCTGAGTTCAGAAAACGACTGAGGTTCCTAGGGGAAGGGACGCTGGGGTCTGTGAGGAGCCTTCTAAACCCCCGCGTGTGTGTGCGTGTGGCGTGTGCACTGCTCCTCTGCATTCCGTGATGCTGTCTGACTCCGGGGGTCAGGAGATTCTCGGCCCTCTTGCCCCGGGTAGTCCCCTCCCCTGCCAGCCACCGGCCGCCAGCCTCCCCTCTGCCCTTACGCCTGCTGTGCTTCCAGATGTGGACGAGTGCAGCATGGACAACGGGAGCTGTGACCAGGGCTGCGTCAACACCAAGGGCAGCTACGAGTGTGTCTGTCCCCCGGGAAGGCGGCTCCACTGGAACCGGAAGGACTGCGTGGGTAGGTGGCCACCCTGTGCTGGCTCTCCCCTGTACCCGGGCTTGGATGGGAGGGGCAGTGGCTTTTCTGAGGTGGGGCTGAGCAGGGCAGCCCCTCACTTTCCTCCAACCTTGCCTTCCTGTGCGGAGGTTACTCTGCTGCTGGGGTACGGCCAATGGGAATGAGGACTTGCAGAGAAGGAGGGGGTCCCAGGCAGAGCATGCCAGTGTCAGCCAGAGGCACAGCAACAGGGACCTGCGGTGAGGAGGAGGGCACAGAGGAGATCTGGGGGTCTGTGTGCAGCCCCAGCCGTGGGGCACAGGGGCCCTGCTGATGTCTCCGTAGGGCTAGAAGCTTAGAGGGAGTGGGTGTGGAGGCCTCTCCTCTGGCAGCTTCCCCTTGTCCTGCCGGGAAAGCTGAGGGGGAGGAAGAGGGTCACTCAGGATGCAGCAGCCTCAGTGGGGCACAGTTGCAGGGGATGTGGCAGTGCCTCCCGGAAAGCCCATGGTCCCTGCACCCTCTGCGGATGTGCTCACAGCACTGGGTGCCCCTAGGCTGAGTTCTGGAGGGGCCCCTGCGTTCCCTGGTTCCCTGTCTGGGTGCTGGGGCTGTGGGCCTGCCCTCCTGGAACCTCGCACCGGGTCCTTGCCCGGCCACGCTCTAACATCCCCAGGGCAGCCTAAGTGAGCCTTTTAAATTTAAGTTACAACATCCCTCTGGGCTCTGAACTGCCCCCCCAACCTCCCCGCCACCGCACGGCACCCTCCACCCCTTCCACTACCACCACCCACCCCTCCTTTGACTCCTCCTTTGACTCTGAATCAAAGCCACAGTGCTTGGAATGGCCTGAAGGCCAGCTGACAGGATTGCCCTCTGCTGTCTCCCTCACTTGCTTCAGGCCAGCCTCACTGCCTCCACCAGCCCTCGGCCCGAGGCTGTGCACTTCTCTTGGCCTGGAGGGCTGTCTCCCAGCACTCCTCACTCCTCCCTTGCTGTGACGGTGTGTGGGTGAGGCCTGCCCCGTCACCCACCCAGAGCCGCAGCCTCGGCCACTTCCGCACCCATCTGGGCCCCCTTTGCTTCCAGCTGTCTTTCGTTCCCATCCCACTCCCAGCCACCAGAAGTACTGTGCACTTTACAGGTTCATGTTGGTTTACGTCTGTCTGTCTGTCCGTCTCTCTGTCCTCACTAGAATGGAAGCTTGACACAGTTAAACAGGTCTTCTTGGCCTGTCCCATTCACTGCTGGAGCCCCAGCTCCTGGAATAGACCCTGACAATCATAGACACGAGTCAGTATTTGTCAGATGAATGAACACGTTGGCGAATACAGACCATCATTTAATATCTGAAATCAGAAGGTTGAGTTTCTCACGTACTTACGGAAGGAACTGCTGTGCTGTTCAGGCAAAGTCTCACTGAACAAAGTCAAGTGCTGCTCTTCTGCTGAGTTTCGGGAAAGAGCTTGTTTGGGGTTGTGCTGGTTGGTGGCAGAGGCAGCATTAGGGGATATCCGTCTTAGGAGCATAGGAAGGATATGGTACTTTCAGATGCTTTGCAGGAAAGCGTTGTTCATTGAGGATGTTACGGGGTCATTGCTCTGTGGTGAGCGGGTTTACGCAAACCTGCCTCCAAGGGCCAAGGAAACTGAGTGGCGGGAGAAAGAGGCTGACACATTCAGTTTCTCAGAAGGAAACGTTTGGCCGGGCGCGGTCACTCACGCTTGTAATCCCAGCACTTTGAGAGGCTGAGGTGGGCACATCACCAGATCACCTACTTTTTGTATTTTTAGTAGAGAGGAGGTTTCACCATGTTGGCCAGGCTGGTCTCGAAGTCCTGACTTTGTGATCCACCCGCCTTGGCCTCCCAAAGTGCTGGGATTGCAGGCGTGAGCCACCGCACCCGGCCGCTTCTACTGCTCTTTACCCTCTGTTGCTTTTGAACTTTTTCTTCCATCCAAGATCCTAACAGTTAGGTGAACTCATGGTGATACAGATCTGATCACCCAGGACAATAGCTATCCAGCGATATCCTGAATTCTTTTTTTTTTTTTTTTTGAGACGGAGTCTCGCTGTGTCTCCCAGGCTGGAGTGCAGTGGCGTGATCTCGGCTCACTGCAAGCTCCGCCTCCCGGGTTCACGCCATTCTCCCGCCTCAGCCTCCCAAGTAGCTGAGACTACAGGCGCCCGCCACCACGCCCGGCTAGTTTTTTGTATTTTTAGTAGAGACGGGGTTTCACCATGTTAGCCAGGGTAGTCTCGATCTCCTGACCTCGTGATCCACTCGCCTCGGCCTCCCAAAGTGCTGGGATTACAGGCTTGAGCCACCGCGCCCGGCTGATATCCTGAATTCTTAAGCAAATGTTTCTCTCCTGGAGTTTAGGAAAATTTCCTTCAGCACTCAGCATAAATATAGACCTGGCTTTACATCCAGCATTAGAGATCTGATTTCTGGCTCAGCAACTTTAATGGAATATTGTGCAATAGGATTTTTCCTTTCCTGGGATAAACCCTAAGGGAGGAGTTGCTTGTGTAGGAGGTGAGGGGCAGGAGCAGATAGGGTGGGATGCGATGAGTGGCTGGTGAAGATGGAGCTGAGTGGAGAGAGCGGCAAGTGGATTTCAGAAGGTTTGGGTGGGAGGAAACTGAGGCCAAGGTATGCCAGTGGCAGAAGCTATTAAATAGTGGCATTTTGTCTCCTAACATTTTAGAGCTCCTCTTAAATATATTAATGTATTAGTTTGGATGTGTCAGAAGTTCCCACAATGACCGATGTTATTCTAAGTTGGTGGTGGTTGTCACTGTTTGGGTTTTGTGGTGAGTAGGGGGCAGTTTGCCATTTACCAAGAGAAGCACAAGTTAGGATAATAGTCTAAATTCATAAGGCTGCAGGAGTTCAGCCAGGGAAGTTGCAGCCTTGGCATAACCAGCCCATGATCATCACTTTCATCAGTCAAAAGTGTGTGCTTAGAATGACGTTCCCGGTTCCCCCAAACATGCACAGGCTGGAAAGGGCCGTGCAGTCAGTGATCTGACAGCTGTGACCCCAGAATATGGAGAAGACAAAGGGGCCTCCTTTCACATGTTGGCAGAACAGGAGTGCCCTCAGGAAGACTTGAGAAGACACCCAAGGAAAACTCTGCCTAGTCGCCTATGGGAATTGGCCCCTAGTATCATAGACCTCTGCCTGTTGATCCTGGGGGCCAGCTTGGATTGAGTTGGAAGCATGCAGGGTCTGTGTTGCCGTCTGCTCCCCAAGGAGCACCCTGTTGTCTATCCAGCAGACACGAGACAAGTCAGAGCACAACAAAACTCATGAGATAAACCTTTATCTAATAGTCAAGCAAAAGCAAAGTGCCCAGCAGCAGAACACGCAAGTAAATGTGCGTCTCCGAACACAAGGTCTTGTTCCACAGCCAGAGAACCACTTGCTAACAAAGCAGTCAGCGCAAGAGAGCAGCAAAGCAAGTGAGAACTCAGGGTGTTGCCACACTGTGCCCTCCCAGAAAGCAGTCAGCAGGACAGACAAAATGTGGGCCCCGCGGGCTTGACCAAGGACACCTGTGGCCCACGGCTCCCAAAGGACACTGGGAAGCAAGGGTTTCTAAAACAATCTTGGAGGAACCTCCGGACTTACCAAAGGGTGAGATCAGCCACCGCTCAGTATCTGAAACCAGAAAGCCGAGCTGTCACTTAAGAAAGGGGGAACTGTGTTGGTCAGGCAGGCTCAGGGAGCAAGGCAAACTGTCGGTCTTCCCCGGGGATTTGGAGCAAGCTTATTCCAGGCAGGTTGGGATCAGGGTGATGGGAGTCTAAAAGCATGGCCTCTGTGGGTTACAGAAGGGAGGTGACTTGCCTGAGCCTGGAAGCCTGGTTACCCTGGAGTGACCCCACACTGATGACTGACAGAGTGTGAGGCTGTCACTCAGGAGCTGGCTTTCAGAGGCGCACCACGTAAGCTGGCTGTTACCGACCCATTCGCTGTCTGTAAAATCAGTTCTGGTATTTACCATGGCTGTAGAACCGTCAGTCTTTTCCTCGGAGTCCGGGGGACTTTCTCATCCTCTAAAGATAAGTCAGCATGTGAGAAATTCTGGAGGCTGTTTCCGACGTCTCCAGACACCTGATGGCTGTATCAGGGGCTGCCCCAAAGAGGTGCTTCTGAGCAGTCCCTCCCATGGCCCTCCCAGGAAGCCCTGTTCATTTACCGCCAGGGGGAACAGACGCCTGCCCTGGAGAACTCAGCCCTGCCCTCAGGGAGTTCCTGGTCTGGGCAGGGGACAGGAACCTTCTCACAGCCAGGACTGGAGCCTGAGCGGGAGGAGGGACTAAGCCAGCTGTCTGGGCCCAGCATCCCCACACGACCAAGGGACCTGTGATCTCCAGGCGTCTTCCCACCAAGCCAGCCCAGCCATGGAGGAGGGCAGTGGGGGGAGTCCCCATTAGGCCATGGCCAGGACCCTCCTGGCTCCGGGAAGCCTCTGCCCCGGCCTCTCTCAGCCTCTCTACCATCTCCCTTCACAGACACAGGACAGTGTCTTTCTCGCGCCAAGACCTCCCCCCGGGCCCAGCTGTCCTGCGGCAAGGTGGGCGGCGTGGAGAGCTGCTTCCTTTCCTGCCCGGCCCACACGCTCTTCGTGCCAGGTAACCCGGCTGTCCCTGAGATGGGGTGCTGTGGCAGGGGGTTCTTCCCTGGGGTCCCACCATTGCTCCCAGCTGTCCTCCAGGAAAGAGCCCGACCTAGGAGTGAGGGTCTCTGATAACTGAGTGACGCTAAGGCAGCTGTCTGGTTTTCTGTGGGCCTCACTGTCCTCAGTAAACCCAGTGGGCTCCTTCCTCCAGGCCACTTGCCTGTGGTTGTGTAGCGGAAACTGGCGGAAGAATCTGTCCTGATCTTCGTCTCACTCCACAATCCCTCGGAGGCCCCAAGAACCTGAGGGCCGTGGGAGGGAGGCGCACCCAGGCCCACCTCACCCACTGGCTTCTCTGCAGACTCGGAAAATAGCTATGTCCTGAGCTGCGGAGTTCCAGGGCCGCAGGGCAAGGCGCTGCAGAAACGCAATGGCACCAGCTCTGGCCTCGGGCCCAGCTGCTCAGGTAACCCCTCGGCCTGTCCATGCTGCATGCCACTAGTGACCTTGACTTTGCATCCAGCGTCATGCTGGCGGGGGAGGAAGGGACACCAGCCAGGGAAGACCTTCCTGCTCTCGGCCCTGCCCCGTCTGGCCTGGGGCACTGGCGATGAGCCAGGCCCAGGACCTAGAAGCCAGCATGCTGCAGGCCAAGTTCCAGCCCAGGGTCAGGGAACCATGGGAGGGCCCTTCCGGCTCTGAGGTCACAGCCAGAGTGGTTCAGGGACCCTAACGTGCTGTGAGTGCACAGATCTCAGACTGTCTGGGTGGAGTAAGCCACATCTGCCGTGGCTATTAGATTCTGCCGAGTCAGAGCTGGCCTGGCCATGCCGAGCGTGCTGAGAAGCACCGAGGTGCAGCACAGTCCCAGCCATTCAGGAGCAACCCGCCGGGCTTGGTCAGCATGGCACAGCCAGCCTTAGCTCCTGCCAGCTGAGGAGTTGGGGATTGTGTCTTCAGCAGCTTTTCTTAGTCAGGATGCTGAATTTGATAGATAGGTGCATTTCTGTATGTTTCTTTATTTTTATTATTTTCTTTTAACGGAGTCTCACTCTGTCACCCAGGCTGGAGTGCAGTGATGTGATCTTGGCTCACTGCAACCTCCGCATCCCAGGTTCAAGCAATTCTTCTGCCTCAGCCTCCCGAATAACTGGGATTACAGGTGCCCATCACCACACCTGGCTAATTTTTGTATTTTTAGTAGAGACAGGGTTTCACCATGTTGGTCAGGCTAGTCTCAAACTTCTGACCTCAAATGATCTGCCTGCCTTGGCCTCCCAGAGTGCTAGAATTACAGGCGTGAGCCACCACACCTGGCCCATTTCTGTATATTGAATGCATATGTGATTTTATTGTAAGCACCTGTGGTGGTAGGCTTCTTTAGTCCAAGGGCTATGATTTGCTCTTGCAAGGAACCGGAAGTCCTGGAAATCTGCAACAGTTCCCTTCCTTGCTCTCCTCTCTCTTCTGTTCTACGCTCTTTCCTAAAACACAGTCATGGCTTGGTGATGGGGAGGAGGTAGGAAGATCCGTTTCCTCCTTCAAAGAAGACCTCTGGTGGGTGGGCCCTGGGCTTGCGCTTGACGCCACCATCCATGTGTTCGCCTGTTTTAGGCCTTGCAGGGAGAGAAATGGGGCAGGAGAGGGTCCCCCACGCCAGGAGAGCTGTCAGGGCACAGGGACTCCGACCAAGCCCGATCCCCAGCCCCAGATGGATTTGTCCGTGGCAGCCCCTGTCCCCCACCACCTCCTTGCCTGCAGGAGAGGCCACCACCTGGGGGAATTTTGGCTTTCCCCAGATGCCCCTGCCACCCCCATCAAACAGAAGGCCCGCTTCAAGATCCGAGATGCCAAGTGCCATCTCCGGCCCCACAGCCAGGCGCGAGCAAAGGAGACCGCCAGGCAGCCGCTGCTGGGTGAGTGGGCCGCCCTGCTGCCAACCCGCACCAAGGGGGCTGTGGGAGAGTCCTCGTGCCTGGGAGCTGGGGCCCCGGGGTCCAGCGAGTCTGGTTTCCGAGGGTGGGGGCCTCTCTCACCTGGCAGCTGTTTATTGAATGAGAGTTTCCAAGGACCTTCCAGGCTGGGGGAACAGCAGAGGCAAACTTGGTACGAGGGGCCCCAGAGGAAGGCACCAGCTCTGTCCCCATGCAGATTCCTCCTCAAACCTAACAGAGCTTTCAGCACGCAGCAGGCTCTGCCTGGAGCCCGGTCTGCACTGGCCAAACCCTCAGCAGGCCCAGAGCTGGGGTCACAGCCTCATTCATGAATATGTAGGAGGTGCCTCCGCCTGCAGCAGGTCTCATGCCCATGAGACCTGGCTCAGCCGCCAGCGCCTCCTGAGACCCCGAGCCAGCCCTGGCCTTCTGTAGCCTGAGTTTTTCCATCTGCACCACGGACTGCTAGGCACGGGGTCCTCGCCGATGGTACTCTGTGTGCAGGGCTTGGTAGGACCTTGCTCCCTGCCCCATGCTGCCTTTGCCACAGTGGTCCTTTCCTTGTCCAGACCACTGCCATGTGACTTTCGTGACCCTCAAGTGTGACTCCTCCAAGAAGAGGCGCCGTGGCCGCAAGTCCCCATCCAAGGAGGTGTCCCACATCACAGCGGAGTTTGAGATCGAGACAAAGATGGAAGAGGCCTCAGGTAGGTGAGGGGTTCTCTTGGGGGCTTCTGCAGGCCTGAAGGAGGACAACAGGCTGGGGGCGCTGCCAGGGGCCTGCCAGGCATGAAGCTGGGCTCCCACCAGAGCACAGCTGTGGCTAGAGACAGAGGCAGGCCCACAAGCAAAGGGAGGTGGCAGGGGCCAACGCCTGCAGCCAGGATAGAAGAGGCAGCCCAGAGCAATGAGACAAGGTGACCGCAAAAGTCACATGACCCTTATCTGCCCCTCCACACTCCTGCTGGGGCCCGGGAGGACAAATAGGTACAGCCCCCCCTAGAATGGTTGAGCCAAGGACTGTCCTTCCTGGTTCCGGAAGGGGGTTCTAATGCTGGCTCGGGTGTCACAGCAGCACTTTGCTCTTGGCTATACGTGAGTGTCAACTTGTGAGTCGTTGATGTTGAAGAGATGGGATCTGCCAGCAGATAAGTGTGGTGTGGGCCTGGCTGTGGGCTTGGGCACTGTGAAAAGAAAAGTCTCCACCCAGGTAACACTGTCAGCCAGAGAGGCAGACGCACGTGTAAACCACCCATTGCCAGGTGAGACTCTTGGCTGGGGGGACGGGGCGGGGGGGGCGGGCACAAGAACAAACAATGCATACAGCTGAGGTCTGCCCCCACGGGAGGGCTTAGGAAATGTCTTAGTCTGGCTGGGCGCGGTGGTTCACACCTGTAATCCCAGCACTCTGGGAGGCCAAGGTGGGTGGATCACTTGAGGTCAGGAGTTCAAGACCAGCCTGGCCAACATGGTGAAACCTCGTCTCTACTAAAAATACAAAAATTAGCCAGGTGTGGTGGTGGGCACCTGTAATCTCAGTTACTCAGGAGGCTGAGGCAGGAGAATCGCTTGAACCCGGGAGGCAGAGGTTGCAGTGAGCTGAGATCGAACCACTTCACTCCAGCCTGGGTAACAGAGTGAGACTCCATCTCAAAAAAAAGGAAATGTCTTAGTGTATTCGTGTTGCTAAAAGGAACACCTGAGGCTGGATAATTTATCAGGAAAAGAGTTTATTGGCTCTGGGCTCTGCAGGCTGTCTGAGAACACAGTAGCAGTGTCTGCCTGGTGAGGCCTTAGGCTGCTTCTGATCAAGGAGGAAGGTGAAGAGCAGCCGGCATCCCATGGCAAGAGGAAAGGAGCAAGAGAGAGGGGAGGGGGTGCCTACGTCTTTTCAACAATCACATCTCGAGGGGACTAGTAGAGCCAGCAAGAACTCACTACCACGAGGACAGCACCAGGCCATTCATGAGGGACCTATCCCATGACCCTGACACCGCCCACCAGGCCCCACCCCCAGCATTAGGGATCAGATTTCAACATGAGATTTGGAAGAGACAGATATCCAAACGTATCAGGAAGCCTTCCCAGAAGAGGCACCATTTGAATGAGAGCTTGGAATCAAGCTCACTGGGTGGAAGAGGTGGCAAGGAATGGCATTCAGGCAGAGGGAACAGAATGAGATCACCTGGACACGGGAAGGGGAACATCACACACCGGGGCCTATTGTGGGGAGGGGGACGTGGGGAGGGATGGCATTGGGAGTTATACCTGATGTAAATGACGAGTTGATGGGTGCAGCACACCAACATGGCACATGTATACATATGTAGCAAACCTGCACATTGTGCACATGTACCCTAGAACTTAAAGTATATATATATAAAAAAAAAAAAAGAACAGGCAAAGACACAGAGATCAGAGAGAGAAGGAGGTGTCCAGGAAGCAGTGAGTAGAGCCAGGTGGTTAGACATTGGAATCCACAGGGAGTGTCAGAGTGGAGGGGATGAGGCTGGCAAGACCAGACGGGGCTGGACCTTAAATGGCCTTGGATTCAAGGCCAGAGAGCTGGACACTCTCCTGGGGACAGTGGCAGTCCTCGAGGTCTTTGAGTGACAGAAAGGAGTTCTTGCCCCATGAATCGCACCCTGGGGGGTGATGTGTTGCGGTGGCAGCTGCCTGGATTGCACTCAGATCTGCCGCGTGGCTTTGGGCAGGCCCTGCCTCCCAGCTCCGCAGCCTCCTCATCTGTCAGATGGGCACGACAGTGGCCCCTTGCCCCAGGACTGTTGTGAGAATGCGCTGAGGTGGTCCGAGCCTAGTGCAGGGCCTGGCGCGGGGGAGCCCTCAGCTAAAAAGGCAGCGGCTAGCAGGGTTGCCAGCGATTCACGTTCTGTCTCCCTGCCCCCGCAGACACTTGCGAAGCGGACTGCTTGCGGAAGCGAGCGGAACAGAGCCTGCAGGCTGCCATCAAGACCCTGCGCAAGTCCATTGGCCGGCAGCAGTTCTATGTCCAGGTCTCAGGCACTGAGTACGAGGTAGCCCAGAGGCCAGCCAAGGCCCTGGAGGGGCAGGGGGCATGTGGTGCCGGCCAGGTGCTACAGGACGGCAAATGCGGTGAGTCCTTGCCCGTGGCCACCCAAATGCTCACTCTGTCCTTCCTTGCACATGAGCTAGGGTAAACAGTGATGGGCATGCAGGGGAGACAGACACCTGGGGAGGGGACAGAGAGATGCAGAGGCCTGCTGGGGAGAAGCACCGCAGCCCTCATGGTCATCGCTGTCATTTGAAGAGCAGTCCTCTGTGCTGGGCCTCGGGCATGTGATCACAGTCCTGGGGAGGGACAAGGAGTGAACGGACAGCAAGGCCACGGTCGAGGGGCGCGAGGGGGCACAGGAACCAGAACAGGCCCTCTCCAGTCTGGGATGTGGTTCGAGGAAGCTTCCTGGAGGAGGAGAAGTCACGTGAGCTGAGACCTCAGGGCTTCGGGAGTCGGGGAGGCTGAGTCAGGGTTGGGGGACAGAACAGCGATGTCGTGAGGCCTAGGGCCACCCAGGAGGGCAGCGTCGTGCTGCAGGGAAGCAGGTGAGGCCGGTCCCCAGCGGGCTGGTGTGGGCTGGAGGGGAGAGCCTGGAGGCAGAACAGGCAAAACCAGCACACCAGACGGTCCTAGTTCTAGTGGAGCTCGCATGCCCGTGGGGAAGATAGACGGTGAGCCAGTGAACATGCCCACAGGTGCAGTGAGGCCAGAGGTGATGGAGCCTGGCAGGCCACAGACACCACTCTGAGTTCAATGGGGAGCCATAGGAATGCTTAGAGCAAGGACACAGGCTTGTGCGCACTGTTAGGGAAGGCTGAGTAGGGGGGGCGGAGCAAGGACGGGGAGGAGCATGAGATGGAGGGGGCTCCTAGGGAGAGACAGACTTCAAGGACGACTCCAAGGGTTTGGCCAATTGGGCAGAGGTGGTATCGCTCCCTGATCCAGGCCAAATCCCCAATGACTTGAGGAAGCGTGGGCTGCGGGCAGGGAAATTGAGGAAGAGTGGCCTGGGGGGAGGGAAATTAAGGAAGAATGGGCTGGGGGGAGGGAAATTGAGGAAGAGTGGGCTGGGGGGAGGAAAATTGAGAAAGAGTGGGCTGGAGGGAGGGAAATTGAGGAAGAGTGGGCTGGGGGGAAGGGGCGCACAGGCTGGACGTGTTCAGTTTGAGATGCTCACAAGTCATCCACATGGAGATGCTGGACGGGCAGTTGGAGCCACAAGTCCGAAGCCTCAAACAATAGGGTTGGCCAGGGGTGTAAACTGGGAAGCCGGTGGAGAAGAGGTGACACCTGGTGGGGGAAGGGGGGAAGCTGTTGGAGAAGAGGTGACTCCTGGTTGGGGGGGGAGCCGGGGGGAAGCTGTTGGTAAAGAGGTGACACCTGGCAAGGGGGACGCTGTTAGAGAAGAGGTGACACCTGGCAGGGTGGGGGAAGCTGTTGGTAGAAAGGTGACACCTGGCGGGGGCGGGGAAGCTGCTGGAGAAGTGGGGAAGCTTTTGGAGAAGAGGTGACACCTGGTGGTGGGGGAAGCTGTTGGTAAAGAGGTGACACCTGGCGGAGGTGGCGGGAAGCTGTTGGTAAAGAGGTGACACCTGGTGGTGGGGGAAGCTGTTGGAAAGGAGGTGACACCTGGCGGGGGCGGGGAAGCTGCTGGAGAAGTGGGGAAGCTTTTGGAGAAGAGGTGACACCTGACGGGAGAAGGGCCAGATTGGGGAAGCTGGGACTCTGGCTCAGACGGTGGAGGGAGACAGCCCTACTGACAAGGGGAGACAAAGAGGACTTGGTGATGTCATTCTTCTAATTTCTTTTTTTGTTTGTTTTTGTTTTTGAGACGGAGTCTCGCTCTGTAGCCAGGCTGGAGTGCAATGGTGTAATCTCAGCTCATTGCAACCTCTGCCTCCCAGGTTCAAGCTATTCTCCTGCCTCAGCTTCCCAAGTAGCTGAGACTACAGGCACATGCCACCATGTCTGGCTAATTTTTGTATTTTTAGTAGAGATGGAGTTTCACTATGTTGGCCAGGCTGATCTCAAACTCCTGACCTCATGATCTGCCCACCTCGGTCTCCCAAAGTGCTGGGATTATGGGTGTGAGCCACCGTGCCCAGCCTCTTCTATTTTCAATAACTTATTTTGGGCCGGGCATGGTGGCTCATACCTGTAATTCCAGCACTTTGGGAGACCGAGACAGGTGGATCACCTGAGGTCAGGAGTTTGAGACCAGCATGCCTAACATGGTGAAACCCCATCTCTACTAAAGATACAAAAATTAGCTGGGCATGGTGGCAGGCACCTGCAATCCTAGCTACCAGGGAGGCTGAGACAGGAGAATCGCTTGAACCCAGGAGGGGGAGGTTGCAGTGAGCTGAGATCATGCTACTGCACTCTAGTCTGGGTGACAGAGCGAGACTCCATCTCAAAATAAAAATAAATAATTTCAAAATAAGTTATTTATTTCAAACTTTCAGAAACATTGTCAAACAGATAAAAAACTTCCATTCATCCAAATTTCCCAGCTGTGCACATTTGACCACATCCGCCCCCTCTGTCTCCCACACGTGTATGCATGTGTGTAAGTGTGCATGCGTGTGTGAGTCTGTAGTCTTTACCATCCAACCCACATGCCCACTCCATTCAGCTTCAGCAATCCTTCCAACAATGTCCCTTTTGTCTTTCTGGTCCCAGCTCCCATCCAGAAAGACATGTCACCCTCCACTGTGTCTTCAGGCTCCTTCCGTCTGGAGGTGCGTCTCTCCTTTTCCTGCCTCTCCTGTCCTTGTTCCAACCTCATCTCCTCTGGGCTGGCACTCAGAGCTCCCTCTGGTTTTTCCGGGGGACCTGACTCAGGGCCCAGGGTCCGGCAGGAACCTCAGCTTCGAGGCCTGATCCTGGGTGCCCCATCAGCAGGCACAGGATACCCCCAGCCCACCACACAGGATACCCCCAGCCCACCACACAGGATACCCCCAGCCCACCACTGGCTTCACTTTCACTCGCCATTTTCCCTCTGTGATTGATGAGTGTTTTCTGGGGACATTCTGAGTTTGGACCAATATTCTCCTCCTCATCAAACTTCTGCACAGCTCCCACCATGTCAGCCACCTCTACCATTTGTTCCACATGCACTAGTCATGTTCTTCTGCAGGAAAGCGGGTGGCCGTGGCCATTTACCTCTGGGTCTGTATCCCTGTAGACTCAGATCCCCCTTACTCATTGCATTGTGATCCATTCCTGATGTTACTTAGTTCGGCGCTCACTCTGTCGCCAGGGTAGCCAGGGGTGCCTCACCAGGCTGGCTGTTGGGTCTTTCTGACCTGCCACACACATGCTGCGAGCCTCCCCTTAGTTCAGATCCAGTCGACACTCTCCATCCCCTGGCATCAGCCAAATCCCCAAGGACCCCTGGTTCCTTTGAGAGGAGGATGATGCGTAGAAACCAAAATCTGGGATATTCATTGCTCCTGGAGTACCACTGCCTCTAGGCCCGCTCATCGGACAGAACTGGAAAGCATAGGTGTGTATACAGGTGCGCACACAGGCACGGGAATCTACGGGTGCGGGGTTCTAAAACCGGGAGTTCATGCCCGTGCCTCCCGTTGCACACCTCAGGATCCTTTCTAACCCTCACTCCCGTTTCCGCATTTGTAAGCATCTTCTCCAGCGCTGAGAAACTCGGCTCCCTTTCTCCTTAATTTACTGATTTACTCAGTTTCCTTTCTTACTCATCAGTTAACATATTTGTTCAGTGTAGCCAACCATACTGCACCGTCTTCAGCCCATCATCTCCTCACTGCGCCCCTCCCACCTCCCCCGCCAGGCCCTCCTGCCCTTGCCTATTTCAGCCCCAGTCCCTCCGCACTGCCCCTAACTCCTCCACTCAGGAAGGACAGGGGAGCTTTGGGGTGAAAGGACTGTAGCATGTCCAAGTGGCAACATCCAGGAAGCAGTTTGCTAAAGCTGGAGGGCAGGGTGTGGAGCAGAGAGAGGACACAGGTATGGGGTAAGTGGGGACCACAGGCTTTTATAAGCAGGTGGAGATGGAGGGGTCCACAGAGGACTCTGAGGTGCAGCAGCCAGAGGGCCCAGGCTTCATGGCCCTCACAGATGGCTGCCCCTTAGGTCCTGCCCCAGGCTCTTCTGGGATAGGTCTGGGGCCCCTCTGTGTCCTTGGGGCCCCAGGGAACAAGGCCTGTGCCTATCAGGAGAGCCTGGGCTTGAGCACACAGGAGACACCCCCGGCCTCCCCACCTCTGCCTCCAGCAGCCTTTCCACTTTGCCTCTGCAGTTGCCTGTGGGCCTGGCACCCACTTCGGCGGCGAGCTCGGCCAGTGTGTGCCATGTATGCCAGGGACATACCAGGACACAGAAGGCCAGCTCAGTTGTACACCGTGCCCCAGCAGTGACG
The DNA here is from genome assembly GCF_003255815.1 of Theropithecus gelada. Taxonomy (NCBI): domain Eukaryota; kingdom Metazoa; phylum Chordata; class Mammalia; order Primates; family Cercopithecidae; genus Theropithecus; species Theropithecus gelada. The sequence goes on from NC_037678.1 coordinate 7,383,947, forward strand.
GGGTTGGTCTGGCTGGTGCCCGCAACGTGTCGGAATGTGGAGGCAAGTGTGGGCCTACCCTAGAAGGAGAGGTGGGGGTGAGGGGTGGGCAGGGGCTCCTCCTGTTGAAGGCCCGGGTGCCTGGTGTGGCCAGAGAGCATGGTATTTTCTAAAGTTCTTTGTCCTTTCCAAAGCCCTTCACGATGTCTGTGCAGTCATCACTTACAAAGTGCATGGCAGATCCCAAAGCGTCAGCAGTCTTGGAGTGCACTACAGTACTGAGCACCGCACTGCACTCAGTGTGTTTCAGAATTGTATCATGCACTTTGGAAAGGACTTCACGGTGTGCAAACACTTTAGCATCCACAGATCAACTTACGGTTCTAAGGGAGGTACATAAGTGCCTTAGGAGGGACCAGACAGCTTACATTTTACGGAACATTCCATTGCGACTGGAACACTTTGCAGAGTGTGTCTTATACTCGAGCAAGAACTTTGCTCTACACAAAGAACTTTGTGATGTGCCCACAGATGGTTTAGAAAGCCCTTGTTCAATTTCCCAAATACAATTCGGTTTGCAAAGAGCTTTTGCTTTTACCTCCCTCTCCCGACTTAATTCCATCTGTGAAGCCAGCTCAGGCTCCCCACGAGCCTTTCTTCCCAGGCCACTGTGAGTTTCACCCAAGAGAATCCGCGGGGAAGGTTCTCAGCACCCTGAGAAGCACGGTGCCTGTGAGGGTGGAGGAGTGGGGTCCCAGGATACCGGAGACCTCCAGCTTTCTCCCGGTCACAGAAGGGCTCAGTAGCCCAGCCCTGAGTCCGTGCAGGCTGCCGGCTGCTCTCTGGCCCACTGCCCGCTCCAGGAATGTGGTCTTCACCCCTGGGGGAGTGGCCACTGGTAGGCGATTCCGTGTTTGGGTAGAAGCTGAGAATCCCAGGGTCTGGGCTGAGAGGACGCTAAACCTGCCCCTCACTCAGTGCCAGAATGTGCTCTGCATCCTGAGTCTGCTGGAATGCTAGAACATTCTTTATGTGGAGCTGAAATTGGCTTTCCTGTGGTTCCCTCCCTTTGTCCCGGGGTGCTCTTGAGTACCTCAGAAACCCTCCCCAGACCCGCCTCCCTCTGCTCTGGCCTGGCCCTGCTGGTAGACCAGGCAGCGTCACCCCGAAGCTGAGCAGGTGCCCCTTCTGTGAAGACCCCGGTGCAGCCTGCCCCCCAGGGAGAGCCCCTCTGAAACACGCGACCTCCCGCTCCACCCGTGGGTCCCCTTCCCAGCTCAGCAGCAAGATCTTGCTCTTCAGCCCCCAGGCCTTCTTGCTGGTGGGAGAAGGAAAGCCAGCTTGACCAAGGCTGCACGTGAACTGCTGGCAACATCCGGACCAGGGCCCAGCCTCCTGCATCCAGGCTGCTGCGTCCTCCCCACCCCGTCCCCACCCCAGGCCTCGGGTGTCTGGTACCTTTTCCAGGGCCAGGCAAGGGCCAAGAGCAGGGCCTGAGACCACCCACAGCCTCGGCCCTGCGGCGCCCTCCTGCCCACCTGAGCCTTGACCTCTGACTTCCAGGCCAGTGTTCTCCAGGCTTCTTCTCGGCTGATGGCTTCAAGCCCTGCCAGGCCTGCCTCGTGGGCACGTACCAGCCTGAGCCCGGGCGCACCAGCTGCTTCCCATGCGGAGGGGGTTTGCTCACCAAACACGAAGGCACCACCTCCTTCCAGGACTGCGAGGCTAAAGGTGAGCATGTCCCCCCACCACGCCCGCCCACCCCGAGAGGCAGGGCTGCACTGCTCAGGGAGGCTTCCCCGAACCCCTCTCATCTCCACATGGCAAACCTCCCAGCTCAGAGGAGCAGCCTGGAGCTGTCAGGCGTGGGCGTGGGTGACCCACTGTGCCCTGCATTAGGACAGGGACGTCTTACAGCTGAGAGCTTTCTGAGCTCCAGGGGGGGCAGCAGCTCCTCAGAGCACTGGGGAGGGCTCTGGGGACAGGAGGGCTTGAGCAGCATCTAGAAGGGAGGTTGGGAGGGTTAGGAGGGGGCAGGAGTGTGGGGACAGGAGGGCTTGAGCAGCATCTAGAAGGGAGGTTGGGAGGGTTAGGAGGGGGCAGGAGTATGGGGGCAGGAGCGGGATCAGGGTATCACCTCAACTGCTGTCTGTTCAGGGCACCTGGTCCCACCCAGGTCTGCATCCCGTCTTCCCTCACTCACCAACTCCCCCAAGTCCTCCCCATTCTCAGCTGCTGACCCTGCTTCCCCACCGTGCTCCCTCTCAGTGTCTGTCTGTCTGTCCAGGCAGCCTGGCCCTCAGCCCCCTGGAGCCAGCCACATCACCAGATACTCCCCTGCACATACAAACTGCTCTGAATTTGCCCATTTAAAAAAAGAATTGAAGCCAGGTGCGGTGGCTCACGCCTATAATCCCAACACTTTGGGAGGCCAAAGCAGGTGGATCACCTGAGGTCAGAAGTTTGAGGCCAGCCTGGCCAACATGGCGAAACCCAATCTCTACTAAAAAAAAAAAAAATACAAAAAAATGAGCCGAGCGTGGTGATGTGCACCTATAATCCCAGCTACTCGGGAGACTGGGAGGGGAGGATCGATGGAACCTGGGAGGCAGAGTTTACAGTGAGCCAAGATGGCGCTACTGCACTCCAGCTTGGGTGACAGAGCAAGGCTCCATCTCAAAAAAAAAAAAAAAGAATTGCCCACCTCTAGCCCCCCACCCCGCCACCCTCAGACTCTGGCTGCCTGTCTCTCCTGCCCCAGCAACCTTGCAGAAAGAGGGTTTGGCCTCACTGGCTCCACTTCCCCTCCTTTGTCTCCCCTGAATGCCTCTGGTCACATCCTCACCCCTACTCTCCCTGAAAATTGCTCCCATCAAGGTGGCCTGTGTGGTCCCTGTTTTGCTGGAGCGAACATCACATCAACCTGCCATGTGACCCCCACGCCAAGGGCTCTTCCCGGCCGTGGCGGAGCGAGGGTGGTGGGAGGTCATGGCGCGGTGGGGAAGAGCCTTGAACTCTGTGCCAAGACAGACCTCGAGGGCATGGGAGGTCCTGCACCCCTCCACACCCACCACACTGCCTTGTGTCCCCCGGCAGTGCACTGCTCCCCCGGCCACCACTACAACACCACCACCCACCGCTGCATCCGCTGCCCCGTCGGCACCTACCAGCCTGAGTTTGGCCAGAACCACTGCATCACCTGTCCGGGCAACACCAGCACAGACTTCGATGGCTCTACCAACGTCACACACTGCAAAAGTAGGTGCTGCTGCTCCGTGGCAGGAAGCTGGGAACGCGGGAGGGGCTGGGCAGGTTGTGGGGGCGGGAGGAGACCTGATCTTACACGAGGACACTGGACTTCTCCCGTTCCGTCACATCTGCTCTTGGGTGCCCTGCAGCCGTCTGGAGGCCTATGGCACCAAAGGGGCAGCCCTGGCTTGGCCCACTCTACAGAGCCCACAATGGTGCCCATCATTCATCAGTTCCCACTGCTCACCTGACACAGCCTGAGCCTCTGCCCCAGGCCAGGTCCTGCTCTAGTTTCTGGGTCTGCTGGGGGAGCTGACAGACTACAGGGGCAATGACGGGGCTGCTAGAGAGCACAGGGCTCCAGGCCCTCTCAGTGCCCCTGACAAGGCCCAGCCACAGAGAAATAGGGTGGGCCTGAGGCACGGCAGCCCAGTAAGAAGAAGCCTCCAGGTTGGGCCCTGGGTAACCACAGGTGTGAACAGGGGACCTGCCCACCTGCTCTGGGGGTAGCCCAGGCAGGGTCCCCAAGGAGGATGGGCTCAGGGTCCGAGGGCTGGTGTGGGAGGGGACAAGAGCACCTTCCAGCCCTGTGCTAGGCCTCCCGGGTGGTTAGAGGCCTGGCCAGCCAGGGCCTCCGCCGAGCAGAGCCTGATGAGGCCCTTGGGCCACTGTGCCCGCAGACCAGCACTGCGGCGGCGAGCTTGGTGACTACACCGGGTACATCGAGTCTCCCAACTACCCTGGTGACTACCCAGCCAACGCCGAATGCGTCTGGCACATTGCGCCTCCCCCGAAGCGCAGGATCCTCATCGTGGTCCCGGAGATCTTCCTGCCCATCGAGGATGAGTGCGGCGACGTTCTGGTCATGAGGAAGAGCGGTACGTGGCGGGTGGAGGGGACCAGAGGCAGCCGCAGCCCCGTTTGCACTCCCGTCTCGCTGCGGTTCCACCAGGCGGGATCGCTGCCTTCACAGGGCAGAAAGGAGGGCCCTGGGGCTCAGGGCTCAGGGGACCAGCCCCTCAGAGTCCACCTGGGAGGCAGGGTTGAAACCCACTTGGGTCTAAGAGCTGGCTTTACAGAGTTCTATGGAAAGATCCGGAGAGCTTAGGGTATCCCGAGAGTGGATGCTGGGACATGGTCAGGCCTGGTCTCAACTCCGGCCACAAGCCCGGCCCTCATCCCAGTGGCAGGACCAGCCGCAGGGCCCCTTCCCACCACTGTCTGCCACACAGCTCAGAGCGAGACCTCAGACTCCAGCTCCACAGGTCTCCTCCTGCCTGCTGAGGTTTGGGGGACCACACGGCGGTCCCATGCACCACACAAGATACCAGCTCAGACAGCCCTCCCCGCCCCTCTGGGAGCCGTGGACTCCTGGCTCATCCTCCCCCGTCAGGGCTCCTCTTGAGACTTCAGGGAGTGAAGGATGGAATGGCATGAGAACTGGTTAGTCCTCAGCAGTGGGTGTGACCGTGTGTGTGCCCAGCTGGCCACAGCAGCAGGAATGCCTGGGAGGCCCCTGAGTGCCCCCCAGCGCCAGCCAAATCCCTGCAGCGTCCCTGGCCAGGGGACCTCGCTGCTGTCAGGCTTTGGGTGCCCACGGGAGCGAGCTCCAAGTCTGAGTGTTAGGGAAGGAAGACAGGAACCCAGACACCCACAAACACTGGCCAGAGAAGATCTCTGGGTACACAGCGACCACAGAGACCGGCCAGAGGAGGGGTGGGGAGGGGCCTGAGGGCTGAGCTGCATTATCCTGGGCAGGAGTTACTCAGCACAGCTAATGAGCAGACAAATGTCAGCAAGGCTGACGCAGCTGACCAGCCAAAAGCCGCAGTGTGCAGATGGGCAAGGGACCGGCCCGGGACCACCTTCCCTGCCCATTCCCCTTACCCGCTCCTCTGCCCCCAGCACCAATCCTTCTGTCTCCCACCACAAGGCTGAGCTCAAGTGAAGCCCAGCCTCTCCCCGATGAGGGGCTCCTTGGGAAGGCTCCCAGGGAGCCGGGAGGCCTTGCCGAGCAGCCGTTAAGTGAGGAGAGGCTGGGCAGGGCTGGGGTGCTCCCCTTGTCACTGCGTCTGAGAAAAGGATGGTTTGCAGAGTTTGGGAAGATTCACCTGCCGGTCACATGCTGTGCCCACGCTGCCGCACTCGGCTCCTGATTTCCTCCTCGGGAGATCAGCGCTCAGTGGGCCTTGCTGGTGCATTTGTTCTTGGGGAGAAGGGACTTCCCAAGTCTGTGCCTCTGGTTCCAGCAGTCAGTGCCGGTTCATCTCCCATGCCCTCCCCCAGCTTCCACTCCCGCCCTGGCCTTGCGCCAAGTGCAGGCCTGAGCCCTGTCATGGGGGAGCAGTTAGCTGGAGGGAGACAGAGACCCACCAATGGAGGGGCTGTGATAAGGGGTTCACCAGAGCAGAGCAGGATCTTGGGAGGGGAGGGAGGGCGCAGTCAGGGAGGCTTCCTGGAAGAGGGGACACAGAGATGGGTCTCAGAAGGACACGCAGGAACCAGGGTTGAGGGTAGGGAAGGGCCTCGGAGGCAGAGGGAACAAGCACGAAAGATGAAGCTGTTGTGTTTGGGGTACCAGGTGTTCGGTGCACGTGCTGGGTGGCGGACTGGATGGGAGGCAAGCGGCCTAGGGCAGGAGGAGCTGCCTACCTGGGGCAGCTCAGCAATGGTGCTTCACCTGCAGCCTCGCCCACGTCCATCACCACCTATGAGACCTGCCAGACCTACGAGAGGCCCATTGCCTTCACCTCCCGCTCCCGGAAGCTCTGGATCCAGTTCAAATCCAATGAAGGCAATAGCGGCAAAGGCTTCCAAGTGCCCTATGTCACCTATGATGGTAAGACCCAACTGTCTTCACGGCCCACTGTGCACGGCTCAGGCAGGGCCCTGGAGACAGAGATGAGTCGCACGTCCCCACCCTCAGGGAGCTGTGACCTGGCAGGTACAGACCCGGAAGCAGAACGAACCCTGTCAGGGGCCAGAGTCAGACAAGCCGAGGGTGGTACCGGGTGGTACAGGCAAGGCAGCAGTGAGTGGCATCTGCAGGCTTCAGCCAAGATGCTGCCCAAGCAGGGTTTTGAGGGCTAAATAGGGGGTTCTTAGCGAAACCCCGAGGAGGACAATACAGGTGGAGGGAGCCCCAGGTTCAAAGCCAAAGGCAGAGCTGTGGCCAGCCATAGCCTGGAGCCCGTGGCTGGAGCAGGGGAGGGAGGGCAGAGGCTGGAGGTGAAGGGGGAGCATGTGGGTCTCAAGCCCCTTGCCTTCCTCTCCCCTTGCTGACCCACGGCCCAGAGGACTACCAGCAACTCATAGAGGACATCGTGCGCGATGGGCGCCTGTACGCCTCGGAGAACCACCAGGAAATTTTGAAAGTGAGTGAGTTTATTGGAAGGGAATCCATGTAACCCTGGGATGGGGCCTGTGATGAGCCAGGACCGCCCCTGCCCCAGCCCTGGCCCCTGGAGGAGCAAGGGAGGGTGGGTGGTGATGGGAGAGGAGCAGGAGGCGTGGGGGTCCCAGAGCCCTAATGGTGGGGACTGGGCCCTGCATGTCTATCCCTCCAGACCAGGAGGCCTGAGGGAAGCTGTTTGGTGGGGATGTGGGGACCAGGACCTGGTGATGTGGCCTCGGGCACGTTCCTCACCAGCTCTCAGCCTCACTCTCCTCATCTGTAAAATGAGGGTATTCTGGGGGGTGTCTCAGAATCAGTGGGATCTACCCAGTGCCCCTGTCACTTGGAGACCCCCTGCCACTGGGACTGGGTTCCCTCCTCTTCCTGCTTCCGGCCTGGAGAGGCAGGGCCACCTGGTGTGTCATATGGTGGGTACTGGCCGGAGGCCCAGGGACCCAGGACTCACCCAGCTTAGCCCTGAGCAGCAGCACCGTCAGCCCAGGAGCCCAGGGGTGTGGAGGACGAGGGCAGAGCTGGAACGCTCCCGCTGTTGCCTCGTCTGAGGAAAGGATGCTTTGCAGAGTTTGGGAAGATTCACTTGAGTCTCCCCATAGTCTGCCAGTCGCGTGCTGCCGCCCTCGGCTCCTGATTTCCTCCTCAAGCCGTTTGGGTGGAAACCAGGGATGCGTCCTGGGTTCTCTCCCCGCATCCCTGTTCCCCCAGCTCTGCCCTGGGAGCATCACTCCCAAACTGAAAGCGTCCTGATGCTGCTTTGGGGACATAAACCCCAGCCAGGGGGCCGCCCTCCTACACAGCAGTTCCCAGCTCCTCACACTCACCAGGGCCCCTCGGCCCATCCTTCCTTCCCCAACCTCTTTCCCCAGCAAACGTCCCCCCAGCCTTCCGCCCTCAGCTGGGACATCCTGTCGTCCTCTGGGCAGCCTGCCCGGACCCCCTGACCTGGGTACACCCTTCGCAGCCCTTGGGCCCCACGCGCCCCGCCTTCCTGGCAGCCACCAGCACTCACTTTAGCTTTGTTCTGTGAATATTTAGTCCCCGCCCCCCTTGCGGGGGAGGAGCTGCCAGGGTTCATGGTCAACGCTGCCTCCAGCGCCGGCCCCGCCCCAGCACAGAGGAGGGCAGGAGTGTCTGTCTCCAGGGTGTGGCTTCAGGGCACGCGTGTGTGGGGAGTGTGGGGAGTGTGCTGTGTGGTGTGTTCATGGAGGCATGTGTGCTGAGTTTGGAGGTGTTCAGTGTGTGTGGTGACTGGTGTGTGTGTAGGGGTGTGTGGTGGGTTTGAGTGTGGGGTGTGAGTGGGTGTGTGTAGTGTGTATGTAGGGGTGGGTGTGTGGTGGGGAGGGTGTAGTGAGTGGGGGTGTGGTGGGCGTGTGGTGTGTATGGGGGTGTGTGTGGTGAATGGAGGTGGGGGTGTGTTTGGTGAGTGGGAGTGTGTGGTGTGTCGGGGGTGTGTGTGTGGTGAATAGAAGTGTGGGGGGGTGGTGAGGGGGGTGTGGTGGGTGTGGTGTGTGTAGGGATGTGTGGTGAGTGGGTGTATGGTGTGTATATAGGGGTGTGTGTGGTGAGGGCGGTGGTGGGTGTGTGGTGTGTGGGGGGGTGTGTGTGGTGAATAGAGGTGTGTGGGGGAGTGTGATGGGGGGTGTGGGGGGTGTGGTGTGCGTAGGGGTGTGTGGTGAGTGGGTGTATGGTGTGTATATAGGGGTGTGTGTGGTGAGGGCGGTGGTGGGCGTGTGGTGTGTATGGGGGTGTGTGTGTGGTGAATGGAGATGGGGGTGTGTTTGGTGAGTGGGAGTGTGTGGGGGGTGTGTGTGGTGAATAGAGGTGTGGGGGGTGTGGTGTGTGTAGGGATGTGTGGTGAGTGGGTGTATGATGTGTATATGGGGTGTGTGTGGTGAGGGCGGTGGTGGGTGTGTGGTGTGTGGGGGTGTGTGTGTGGTGAATAGAGGTGTGTGTGTGGGTGATGAGGGGGGTGTGGTGGGTGTGGTGTGCGTAGGGGTGTGTGGTGAGTGGGGTATGGTTTGTATATAGGGGTGTGTGTGGTGAGGGGGTGTGGTGGGTGTGTGGTCTGTGTAGGGGTGAGTGTATGGGGAGTGGGGGTGTATGATGTGTGTAGGGGTGAGTGTGTAGTGAGTGGGTGTATGGTATGGGGTGTGGTGGATATGTACGCAGAGATGAGTGTGTGCCAGGACAGGTCCACCCTAGGCACAGCAGATGCAGCCAGAGTCAATAGGACGAGGAGCCCTCACGCCCCAACAGGTGGTGGTCACCATTTGCTGAGCACCTTCCCTGGGCCAGGCTCTGGGGACTCTGTCAGGAACCAGACCTACGCCAGGCCTCACCTCTGCTCCATAGTTTCTGCCCAGGGTGGCAGCCAGTGCCCCACTAGAGAGACGAGAGCCTGGGGCTCAGAGAGGGTAGGGACTGCATGTGCCCTCCAGTGACTGCTCCAGAGGACAGCCCCCGTTTGCTGCCTAGATCCCCACAGCAAACCTGTACTGAGCACCGCTGAGGACAGGCTCTCTGCTCACGCCAGTGCAGACCGTTTTCCTCACAGCCCCAAGAAGAGGCATCTTCTGTGCAGGGAAGCTCTCTGTGCAGGGAAGAATGAAATTCAGAGCAGCAAAGCTATGTCCCTGAGGTCCAGCGGGCCAGCTAGCAGGCCTGAAGTGATGATTTGGGATCTGCCGGCTGCAAAGCCTGTGCTCTTGGCTGAGTGTTCTCTGTTTGCAAATGTTGGTTGTGTTGTGTTGTTTTGCAGTGGAACCCTTTGTTAGTAAAATCTTTTTTGTTATTTGTTTTGAGACAGTCTAGCTCTGTCATCCAGCATGGAGTGCAGTGGCGTACTCTCGGCTCACTGCAACCTCTGCCTCCCGGTTTTAAGGAGTTCTCATGCCTCAGCCTCCCAAGTAGCTGGGATTACAGGCATGCACCACCACACCCAGCTAATTTTGTATTTTTAGTAGAGATGGGGGTTTCGCCATGTTGATCAGGCCGGTCTCGAACTCCTGACCTCAGGTTATCTGCCCGCCTCAGCCTCCCAAAGTGCTAGGATTACAGGTGTGAGCCACTACACCTGGCCTTTAGTAAAATCTTATTGGAATCCCAAGAGTTAATGCCAAGGATCTATTTAAAAACCAGTTACGGGCCAGGCGCAGTGGCTCACGCCTGTGATCCCAGCACTTTGGGAGGCCGAGGTGGGTGCATCACCTGAGGTCAGGAGTCTGAGACCAACCTGGCCAACATGGTGAAACCCTGTCTCTACTGAAAAGACAAAAATTAGCCAGGCGTGGTGGCACATGCCTGTAATCCCAGCTACCCGGGCAACTGAGGCAGAAGAATCACTTGAGCTCAGGAGGCAGAGGTACAGTAACCCAAGATCGCGCCACTGCACCCCAGCCTGGGTGACAGAGCAAGACTCTGTCTCAAAAAAAAAATTAAAAAAAACCAATTATACTATTAAAACCAAAAGGTCTGTGGGGTCCTGAAACCCACGAGCCAGCCCAACTCTCTCCCCTCCCCCAGCCTGGCAACACCCCACAGACCCTACAGGCCCCAAGCCTCCCCCACCTCCCACCCACCCTATCTTACAGGACAAGAAGCTGATCAAGGCCCTCTTCGACGTGCTGGCCCATCCCCAGAACTACTTCAAGTACACAGCCCAGGAGTCCAAGGAGATGTTCCCACGGTCCTTCATCAAACTGCTGCGCTCCAAAGTATCTCGGTTCCTGCGGCCCTACAAATAACCGGGGGGAGCGGCCCTGCCTGGGGGTGGTCTGGTCCACGGAGGGCGCACCTGCCCTCCACAGTGGGAGCTGCATGGGCCACCTCGTCGCCTTGGGAACCCCATGGCACTGCTCTTCAGGGAAGCCAACCAGCCCATGGAGACCGAGCCCAGGCACCCTTCGGACCCGCTGCCCCTGTGGGAGCACCCTGCTTCAGGAAGCCTCCCTCCCTCCCTCCGCCTCCCTTCCCCAGGACACCAACAGCGCCCTCTCCTGAGCCCTGGCGGACGGACTGCAGGTAGCAGGATTGCAGGACCTCCGCCTGGCCTGGCATTTTAGGAGAGAGGGGAAGTAGGGCCTATGCTCTGGGAGGCGTGGTCATCCGGGACAGGAGGCCAGGGCAGACAGGAGGGGACAAAGGTGCTGTCTCGGGGAGGTCGATGAGCCTGTGCTAGCATCCGCAGGCCCCACGCTCTGCCAACTCCTCCAGCCACAGGCAAGGCCATGGCTCCGGGCTGTTACGCTCTAGGGGTTCTGTGATGGGATGGAACAGAGCTGCTGGGGAGGAGACTGGAGGTTTCTGCGTTCCTTCAACAGAACATTTAATGAAGTACTCTATATATATATATATATAAAAATATAAATATAAATATATATATATACACTTCTATTTGTGGGTACTTTAGGAAAACGCTCTTTGGTCACTGTAAATATGAATTGTGACCCCATCCCTTCCCGCATGAGCCCAGTGAGTCCTAGCAGCTCTCAGCCTCCCTGAACGATTCAACAGCTCCTCCCAGCATCTGCCCTTCTGTTTCTGTGAGGCCGGCAGCCCTTGGGGCTGGGGAGAGCACAGCTTGCCTTGGACTTGCTTCCCAACACGAATTTTTCGAGAACTAGCTCAGATGCTCTGCTGGAGTGCTGACCTCACCCGTCCCCTTGCCAGCATCATCACTGCCCTTGGACAAGACTCAGTGGAAGATACTTCCCCTTGGACCTGTTCCTAGGAGGTGGAGGGGCCCCGCAATAAACTGCAGAAGGGGCCTTGGCTCTGACCCTGTGGCAGTGACCTTGGGGTCCGTACTATGCCCAGGTGTCAGCAGGAAACAAGGCCTTGCTCACAGGAGCACAGGCTGTGCCACCACAAGGAGACTCAGAGCGGCCAGTGAGGAAAGGGGAGAGAGAGGAGCTGGCTGTCAGAGGCCTGGCTCCCAGCGCAGCCTCCTCTTGCTACACCATGCCGCCCGCCCCCACTTAGAGGGAAACCTCTTTCCTATAAAGGAAAGAGGTTGAATTGACTCAGAGTTCAACATGGCTGGGGAGGCCTCCGGAAACTTACAATCATGGCGGAGGGTGAAGGGGAAGCAAGCACCTTCTTCACAAGGTGGCAGGAGAGAGAAGCAAGCAGGGAAATGCCGAGGGATGGAGAGTCTGGACTATGACCGAGTGCATGTGTCCCACCCAGCCGGGAGGCCAGCGCTGGGGATGCCGCCAGCAGAACTCCGCGCCGAGGTCCAGGAGGCCATGCCTGCTCTTCATCTGCCTGTGCGCTGCGGGACCTGCGTGGGAAATGGTCTGTATGTTTCAGGTTAACAAACACTGAAAATCCCAAGGACCTGGGAGACTCTTAAAATGAACTCCATTCTTCGGCTTGAAGTTGCCTCTAGGGTTCCTCCTGGTCACCCCTGGGCCCAGCCTGGCTGGCGAGACATGAACACGGTTTAAGAGGCTGTGGCACACTGAGGACTGCACAGATGGAGGCAGGCAAGCGAGGTCCCTGGAGATTCAGGGCTTGGTGACGAGGTAGGCCGGTCATCACATATTCTACAGCCCAAAAGAGGGCTTGGAGCTCAGGAATTATGCTGTCACGTGTGCCCACAGCAGCGGGTTCCCTGGCCTGGCTCCTGCTGCCATCAGCTGCCTTCTCTGCTGAAGTCCGACTCAAGGTGGAGAGAGAGTGGAGCCTCTGCACTTGGTGGGTAGGTCAGTGTCAACTAACAAGCCCTGCCGGGGGCCACTGCCCCTCCTCTGGCCACAGTCCACGCAGGCCAGCCCTGGTTTCCGGAAAGAGGCCTCCCTCCCTCCCTTTGTGGAGCCATCAGTCATCCCCAAGATGAGAGGCGAGCGTCCTCCTGAGTGAGCCTGCAGCAGCAGCTCCTGAGGGGGTGCCGGGACGGGTGTCGCCTCTTCATGAGTGTTCTCCAGAGAAACAGAACCCAGAGGATACAGACGTAGAGCTGTGAGGGGCTGCATTATGGGAATTAGCTCACGGATTCTGGAGGCCAAGAAGTCCCACGATCTGCTGTCTGCGAGTGGGAGACCAGAAGAAGCGACACCGTCACTCAGTCTGAGTCCAAAGCCCGAGAAGCCGGGGGCCACCCTGTGAGTCCCAGCATCCAAAGCCCCGAGAACGAGGAAGACGGATGTCCCAGTTCCAAAAGGGAGGGTTCTCCCTTCTTCCCCCTTCTGTTCCACTGGGGCCCTCAACAGATGGGATGGAGTGGATGTCTTCACTCAGTCTGCCGGTTCCCATCCTAACCTCTTCTGGAAACACCCTCACATGTTTTCCCAGCTAGCTGGGTATCCTCCACCCAACCAAGACAACCATGCAATCAACCATCATACTTAAGGGTTTTTGGTTTTTGTTTTTTGTTTTTTGAGATGGAGTCTCGCTCTGTCGCCCACTAGAGTACAGAGGCACGATCTCGGCTCACTGCAAGCTCCGCCTCCCGGGCTCACGCTATTCTCCTGCCTCAGCCTCCCCAGTAGCTGGGACTACAGGCGCCTGCCACCATGCCCAGCTAATTTGTTTGTATTTTTAGTAGAGATGGGGTTTCACTATGTTAGCCAGGATGGTCTCAATCTCCTGACCTCATGATCCGCCCTCCTTGGCCTCCCAAAGTGTTGGGATTACAGGCATGAGCACCGCGCCTGGTCAGGGTTTTGTTTTTTTTTTTTTTTAATCCTTTCCAAAAACAGAAAGAACTCTTAACCTCTCTGAGCTCTTTCTGCAGTTCCTTTGGGTGGTTTTGAAAGTTGCCACCCACATACCCACAGATCCACTGCCCGCCTCCCCTCCCCTCATGTTCCAGGACTCACCACCGTGGTCAGACCGTGCCCAGCGTGCCCAGGGCAAAGTTGGATGGGCAGGTGCAGACGCAACCCAGCCTTCATCTTGCTTTCCCTCGCAAGCCCTTCTATAGCTCCCGGCCCACGGGAGAGGCCGTGAGGAGCGCAGGGTCGCCAGCAGTCCCCCTGGGCCTCCCACACCATCTGGGTGACTTGAAGTCCAGGGTTGGGCTCTGTCTTGAGTCTCCACATCAGTCTCACACTGGGGAACTTGGGGTCCCCCTGTTAAAACTAGAGCTGACCCTGGGCCTCAGGGCAGGATGGTCCCAAGGAGAACTCTGTGGACAGCAAAGCGCATTTCTTCCAGTTGGTGTGTTGTTGAAGCCAACGGCAGCTTGATGTGAAGTGGCTATTCCACCTGGTTCAAGATGGAGGTGTAGAGAAAAGAGAAGTGGGGAACAAGGACTGGGCCAGGTAGGATGGATCCACGTAACAAAGCCCAAGAAAAGATGGAAGCTGAGGGCGTAGAGTGCAGGAGGCCCCTATGCTGTCTGAGGGGGAGGCCAGCACAGCCCCTCCTCGACTGTCGCCTGAGCAGCTGATGAGGTCCCCAGCGCCGCACACTGTGCTCCAGGGAGAGGCGCCAAGAAGCGAGCAGGCTGCTGAGAGTCTCCGCCCTGCTATCTGGCTGGGACGGAGGCAGATGCCCGGTCTCCAGGCTCCTCTGAGCTTGGGTCAGCTCCTAGTAGAGCACTGCACCCCAGGGAACCGAAGGACCTGTGTGAAGACAGGCATGGAAAACCAGAGTGTCTCCCGTACAGCTTCCCAGGAGTTAGGGGGAACCCAGGTGTGGGGGGACTTTCTGCCTCACATTCCTGGCATTCCCCCCAAGTTTGTTTCCACTTTCCAGAAACAAACCACGGGAAGGGAAGGAATCTGCAGCAGGGTTTCGAAGCCAGCCAGGCCCTCCGTGAGTGAGGGCTCGTGTAGCTGCTGAGGGTAGCCTGCAGCCAGGCGGCCTCATCCGCTGCCCAGATTAGGCTGTGCCTTTTCCCATTCCTTCCCCGCGCCAGAGCGTCGCAGCCACAGCCACGCCAACCTCCCTCCTCCTGCTCTGGGCTCTGCACCGTCCTCTCAAGCAGCAGAATCAGCCTGCGCTCCCCAGCCTCAGTGCCTCTGCCCCACACAAGTCGCACTGGCCAGGCGGTGACCAGTTTCCCAAACGCTGGCTCCCCAAGGGGACAGTGTGGCCCACTCCTGCCCTGCCTCCATGGTGGCCCAGGCTGCAGGGCCCACGGTGGAGGCCTCGGGCAGCTTTCTCTCCGGCTACCCATTGGCTTGGGACACACAGATAAAATAGAGCTGAAACATGGGCCAAAACATCCCAGACAAGGATGGCACAAGAGGCCAAATTTGAAAGCCCTAGGAGAGAAGCCATTTCCCCCACTTCTAGCGAGCATGGTTTCTGTCTGAACGGCCTCCCTCTCATGCTCATTCTCCAGAGACGCGCCGTCCGCAGGCAGCCTCTGCATGAAGCCGCTCCCCGGGCTTGTCCACGGCAGGAGGCCCCTGGCCTGTCTAAGCCATACCGATGCTTAATGTACATTTTTGGAGTTGAATATTATTCCGGCACCTCCACCACCCCCAGCAGAAAAAAATAAGATACTGAAATAAGTTGAGTCATTTAGCAAACATTTACTGAGCACCTCCTGTGTGCCAGGCTCCTAGAAAGACAGGGAGTTGGTGCCCTGCACAGACGACAAACTGCCCCAGACAGCAGACAGACAGACAGACAAACTGCCCCCGACAGCAGACAGACACACTTCTCCGGACAGCAGACAAGCTGCCCCAGACAGCAGACAGACAAACAGACACGCTCCCCCGGACAGCAGACAAGCTGCCCCGGACAGCCTGCTCACCTTGCCTGCCACAGTGCATGCCCCGCAGGGAGAAGCTTTCCTTCTCACGCAGGGGGTCCAGCCATTTTCACCTCCCCTGGTCCATGCTCAGGAAGTCTGGTTGCCCTGGCAAACTGCAGCTGACATTGAGGTCCCTTTTCACCAAAGATGCACAAGGTGTCCGTGCCGAGCTGACATCATTCAGGCTAAGGGCAGAGGATGTAATGAGGGGTGAGGGAGGATGTGGAGAGAGAGCAGAGAGCTCCTCCTATTCTGCTGCAGCTGCCTCTGCCCCCACAGCACCCACAGATCCCTGGCCCTTCCAGGAGTAAGTCCTGGGCAGGCAGAGCTGGGGTTGGCCTGATCCCACCTGCTTTGCTCTTGGAAAGGACATCAGGTGTGTGCAAAACATCCTTGGAGCCCAGACAACACAGGCATGGCCTGCGTGCCCTCCCAGCACCTGCTGCGATGGCCTCAAGGCCTCTCCAGTCACCTGCTGTACCATGCCACTCAGAGCCCCTGGGTGAGCCCCCTGGAACTGTTTGCATCCCCCAAGCCCCAACAGGAAGAAGGGAAGAGCAGGGAAGCTGACGCTCACTCACTGCCCACTGGGTGCCAGGCTCTGCGCTCAACCCTCTAATATCCACACATCCCATCCTCCCAGCCCCGTGTGGATGGTGGGGTTAAGACCATTGTTTAGATGTGGAAATGAAGGCTCCAGGAGACCACAGGACATGCCCAAGGCAAAGAGCTGGTAGTCCCTGGATTTGGGAATCAAACTCAAGCCCATCTAATCCCAGCGTAGGAAATGTCTCTAAAACGTTGATCAATCGGAAGCTTACAGACTGGAAACTGGGCCAGGTCAGCCCTCGCGGTGGAGTTCAGAGACAGAGAGAAGGTTGCAGGGAGGGGAGAGAACAGGAGGATCCGGGGCCAGGGTGACTTCAGTGACATTCCCTCCCTCCTTCACAAGCACGAAAAACTCGTTTGGAGAGAAGACAGCTTCTGCCTTCCCTACCAGGCAGACAGGGCATTCACTGTGCCAGTGTGAGCAGACACGGCCCGAGGCTCAAGTGCCCTTGCCGAGTGTCCCCACTGCCCTTGGGGAGGCCCCGGCACAGCCCTGCAGAGATGCGAGTAAGAGTGCCCAGTGCCCTCAGCAGATGGGTGGCAGAAAGCAGGAGGAGGAAGAGGGAGCTGACCAATGCCGGGTGTCTTGTTCACTGAGATCAGAACCTCCAACATGCCGAGCAGACCCAGGCCACGTCGCTCGGGGAACAGGACACCAGGGCATTGTGCTCAAGGCCCGCAGGCTTCACTTCTGGCTCCTGCGAGGGCACTGTACGGTCCAGGCGCTTGGCAACGACTGCCTACAAATACCGACATAACCACATCTTCCTTTTAGTTGCCACCAATATTCAGTTTTGTTTTATCCATCATGTCCTCCATATGCATGTAATGAAACATTTGTGAAAATCACTTTAATAATAAACAGGAAATGAACCTAAATATTGCTCTTTTCTCTTATTCAGCAGAAGTCATGAGTTGAGGGGAAATGCTAACTGGAATCCAGAGAAGAAAAAATAATGGAAGAAATTTCATGACGCTGTTGAGGACTGAAAGCTACAGTAACCTCTGGAAAACAAAGCAGCGAGCTGGAGATCTAAGTGCAGAGGCAGGGGGCGCCCACATTGAGGGAACAGACATGCTCCTAACTGGCAGAAGGCAAAATGTCCATATTGCAAATCCCATTTCCCCTCATAACTCATGATGAAATGAGAGTTCTTTTTTTTTTTTTTTTTTCCAGACAGAGTCTCGCTCTGTCACCTAGGCTAGAGTGCAGTGGCGCGATCTCCGCTCACTGCAAGCTCCTACTTCCGGGCTCACGCCAGTCTCCTGCCTCAGCCTCCCGAGTAGCTGGGACTACACACCCGCCACCATGCCTGGCTAATTTTTTGTATTTTTTGTAGAGATGGGGTTTCTCTGTGTTAGCCAGGATGGTCTTGACCTCCTGACCTCATGATCCACCCACCTCAGCCTCCCAAAGTGCTGGGATTACAGGCGTGAGACACCATGCCCAGCCAAGAGTTGTTCTTTGACACTGGGCCTTTAATCTGGAAGTCATGGTCACAGTGAGCCTCAAGGAATGTACAACTCGTCGAAATTAGGCACACAATGCTGTGTGTGTGTGTGTGTGTGTGTGTGTGTATGCGCATGCACAGATACACATTTCTATTTCTCTGGGAATATGGCCCACAGCGTTCCTCAGGTTCTAAAAGAAATCTAGGGCTGGGTGCAGTGGCTCACACCTATAATCCCAGCACTTCGGGAGGCCAAGGCAAGAGGATCGCATGTGTCCAGGAGTTCGAGACCAGCTTGGGCAACATGGCGAGACACCCATCTCTACAACAAATGAAAAATAAAAAATAAAAACTGAGCAAAAGACATATACATGCATTTCACAGAAGAAGAAACAGGATGGCCAATTACCTTTGAAAAAGTGCTCAATCTCGTTAATAATAATGGAAATACAGGCTGCTCTGCCTAGGAGTAGTCATGCTTTTGTTTCTTCTCTGATAAACTTGCTTTCACACACACACAAATGGAAGGATAAATTAAGACAACAAAAATATACCATGGTAGCACTGGGTTGGCAAAGAAAAATAAGTGTGATAAAATCAGAATCAGAGAGGATATAGATCAACTGACTACATACAAATGGGGAATCTCTTTTACATATATGTTCCAGGAAATATACAAAAATATTCATAGCTTCATGTTTATTAGAGCAAAAAGCTTAAGATAACCTAAGTCTCTTAGTGAAAGACTGCATCATAGTCACATAATTAAATATTATGTAGCTATGACAGTTAACATCCTGCAACAAAAGGGATATGTCTTAAAAACATCACGTGCAGGAACAAGACCAGGATGTGTGCCCGCACCACTCTGCTGGAGGTCTAGCCAGGACAAGTAGGCAGGAAAAAAATATAAACGGCATCCAGACTGGAACGGAAACAAAATTACCCATTTCACATGTCCTGATCTTGTATATGGAAAATACTTAAGGAATCCACAAATAATTACTAGAGCTAATGAAATTCACAAGGTTACAGGACATAAGATCAATATATAAAAATCAGTTGTAGGCTGGGCACAGTGGCTTACCCCTGTAATCCCAGCACTTTGGGAGGACAAGGAAGGTGGAGAGCCTGAGCTCAGGAGTTCGAGACCAACCAGGGCAACATGGCAAAGCCTTGTCTCTACCAAAAATACAAAAAATTAGCCAGGCATGGTGGCACACACCTGTGGTCCTAGCTACTGGGGAAGCTGAGGTGAGAGGATCGCTTGAGCCTAGGAGGCAGAGGTTGCAGTGAGCTGACATTCAGCCACTGCACTCCAGCCTGGATGACAGAGTAAGACCCCGTCTCACAAAAAGAGAAAAGAAATTAAAGAATATTTGTATTCATGGGTTGGAAGACAGTATTGTTAAGATGACAGTACTCCCCAAATTGGTCTACAGATTCAATGCAGTAATGATCAACATCCTAGCTGGCTTCATGCACAAACTGACATGTGATTCCTAAAATTCATACAGAAATGCAAGGGACCCATAGTAGCCAAACAGTCTTGAAAAAGAACAAAGTTGGAGGATTCACATTTTTAAAACTTACTACAAGCTTACATTAATCAAGATTGTGTGGTACTAGCAGAAGCATAGACCTATAGATCAATGGAATAGAATTCAGAGTCCAGAAATGAACCCTTAAATTTATCATCCATCAGTTAGTTTTCAACGACAGTGCCAAGATCATTTAATGGGGAAAAAAAAAATAGTCTTTTCAACAAATGGTACTAGGACAACTAAATATCTACATGCAGAAGAAGGAAGTTGGACCCCTACCTCGTACACAAAAAATCAACTCAAAGTGATCAAGGACTGAAATGTAACAGCTAAAACTATAAAACTCTTAGAAACTAAGACAGATAAATAAGTCTTTGGAATCTTGAATTAGGCAGCAGCTTCCTTTTTTTTTAACCTCAATTTTTTATTTCCGTTAAGTTTCAGGGGAACAGGTGGTGTCTGAATACATGAGTAAGTTCTTTAGTGGTGATTTCTGAAAACTTGGTGCACCCATCACCCAAGCAGTATACACTATACCCAGGCAACGGCTTCTTTTTTTTTTTTTTTTTTTTTTTTTTTGAGACAGATTTCGCTCTTGTCACCCAGGTTGGAGTGCAATGGTGCAATCTCAGCTCGTCGCAACCTCTGCTTCCCAGGTTCAAGCGATTCTCCTGCCTCAGCCTCCCGAGTAGCTGGGATTACAGGCACGTGCCACAACGCCCGGCTATTTTTTTTTGTATTTTTAGTAGAGATGGGGTTTCACCATGTTGGTCAGGCGAGTCTCGAACTCTTGACCTCAGGTGATCCGGCCGCCTCGGCCTCCCAAAGTGCTGGGATTGCAGGCGTGAGTCACTGCGCCCAGCGGCAATGGCTTCTTAAATGTAACACACAAATAATAAGCCACCAAAGAAAAAATATATAAATTGGACGTAACAAAAATTGAAAATTTGTACTTCAAAGGGCTCTGTGAAGAAACTGGAAAGATAACATAATAGGAAAAAACCTTTACAAATCATGTCTGATAAGACTCCATCCAGTATCCAGGATATGTAAAGAACTCTTACAACTCAACAATAAGACAAATAACCTAACTTAAAAATGAACAGGTCGGGAGCAGTGGCTGTAATCCCAGCATTTTGGGAAGCCAAGGAAGGCGAATCACCTGAGGTCAGGAGTTTGAGACCAGCCTGACCAACATGATGAAATTGCGTCTCCACTAAAAATACAAAAAAAAATTAACCAGGCGTGGTGGCACGCACCGGTAACCCCAACTACTTGGGAGGCTGAGACAGGAGAATTGCTTGAACCCAGGAGGAGGAGGTTGCAGTGAGCCAAGATCGCACCATTACACTCCAACCTGGGCGACATGAGGGAAACTCCCTCTCAAAAACAACAACAACAACAACAACAAAAAGAGCAAAGAAGGCCAGGCACAGAGGCTCATGCCTGTAATCCCAGCACTTTGGGAGGCCAAGATAAGAGGATCACTTGAGGCCAAGAGTTCAAGACCAGCCTGGGCAATAAAGCAAGACCCTATCTCTGTATCAACAACAACAATGGACAAAGAGGCCAGGCACAGTGGCTCACATCTGTAATCCAGCACTTTGGGAGGTCGACACCAGTGGATCACTTGAGGCCAGGAGTTCAAGACCAGCCTTCACAACATGACGAAACCCCGTCTCTACAAAAAATACAAAAATTAGCCAGACATGGTGGCACATGCCTATAATCCCGGATACTTGGAAGGCTGAGGCAGGAGAATTGCTTGAACCCAGGTGACAGAGGTTGCAGTGAGCCAAGATCGCACCACTGCACTCCAGCCTGGGCAACAGAGCAAGACACCATCTCAATATAAATAAATAAATAAATAAATTTTATGTATATATATACTTACCAGTTTATAAAAAACATTTGGATCCAAATTATTTTTCTGACAAAATGGGAAAAGATTAAACTTTAAGAATTTTTAAAATACGCCAACTTATAAAGATTGTGAGCCAAATTTTGGGTAACACAGCCTAAGTCAGTTACCAATACACTGGGTTGCACCGAGAATAGTGAACTGTGAAAACATGACTGCATTATGTGAGGAGGCCTAAAAGATAGAAGTGACTCCAACCAGTCTGCACAGTATTCTCCTGGACTCAATTTTTTCTCCTTGAAGAAAAGAGTGTTGCCCTCTCTTTTAGTATAGGGAGGAAGTCTTTCCATGAGAACTTAATCTTTTGCTTTTAAGAAACAGCATGAAGTGCATAATGATTTTCTTTTTGTATCTCCTGGTTGTCAAGTGTTTTTACTTAAATAGTCAGTATTCTGTCTTTCTCTCTTCTTTTTTCCAGTGGTGGGGGTGGGGGGGATTGGTGGCGGTAATGGGAGGAGACAGGTAATTTTATGTTGATTAAATACACATTCAGTGCCTCTTTAGAATATTTCCCCTGAGAAGAATGAGTCAGGATTAACAAAGTGAGCATGGGGGAAAGGGCTTTCTGGCAGAAGACAGAGCACAATGCTTTCCAGGAGCCGAAGACAACCAGAGAGACAGGGACTCACAGCGTGAGGGGAAGAGTGTGATGAAAAGAGGCTGGAAAGGTTGGCAGTGTCCGCTCACACAGAGCCTTGGAGCTCACATGAAGAGCTGAACCACAAAGGGTTCCACGTAGGGATCTGATACAACTGGGTTTACATTTGGGGAGGAGCATGTAAAAGAGGCCTGCCCTGTCAGAGCCTCACATTCTCCTGGTCAAAGGGGCTGGGTCAGGAATGTTCACATGATCTGACCAGTACCTGAGACAACTAAGACTCAGGCTGTCTTCCCCAGCAGGACGGGATACCTAGGAGAATGTGGGCTGGGCAGGAGCCGCTGAAGCTATCTTATTACCACAAGAGGATGGTCTACTGGAGAGTGAAGCTGAAAGAAAATTATGACAGTGAAGGAGATCTGGCCTGACCAAATCCATCTTGCCTTTAACATCCAAGCTGCCTGTATTAGTTCATTTTCACACTGCTGATGAAGACTGGGCAATTTACAAAAGAAAGGGTTGAATGGACTTAGAGTCCCACACGGCTGGGGAGCCCTCACAATCATGGCAGAAAGCAAGGAGGAGCGGCCGGGCGCGGTGGCTCAAGCCTGTAATCCCAGCACTTTGGGAGGCCGAGACGGGTGGATCACGAGGTCAGGAGATCGAGACCATCCTGGCTAACACGGTGAAACCCCGTCTCTACTAAAAAATACAAAAAACTAGCCGGGCGAGGTGGCGGGCGCCTGTAGTCCCAGCTACTCGGGAGGCTGAGGCAGGAGAATGGCGGGAACCCGGGAGGCGGAGCTTGCAGTGAGCTGAGGCAGGAGAATGGCGGGAACCCGGGAGGCGGAGCTTGCAGTGAGCTGAGACCCGGCCACAGCACTCCAGCCTGGGTGACAGAGCAAGACTCCGTCTCAAAAAAAAAAAAAAAAAAGAAAGCAAGGAGGAGCAAGTCACGTCTTATATGGATGGCAGCAGGCAAAGAGAAAGAGCTTGTGCAAGGAAACTCCCATTTTTATTTATTTATTTTTTTATTGTTTTTAGATGGAGTCTCGCTCTATTGCCCAGGCTGGAGTGCAGTGGCATGATCTCAGCTCACTGCAGCCTTCACCTCCCAAGTTCAAGCAATTCTCCTGCCTCAGCCTCCCGAATAGCTGGGATTACTGGTGCCCACCACCACGCCTGGCTAATTTTTATATTTTTCAGTAGAGACAGGGTTTCACCATGTTGGCCAGGCTGGTCTCAAACTCCTGACCTCAGGTGATCCCCACCCTGGCCTCCCAAAGTGCTGGGATTACAGGTATGAACCACTGCGCCCGGCCTAAAAATAAAAATTATAAGACTGACAAAACAGACTCCTTGTTGCAATAAGATACCGAATTTCAACCTGACTCTGGCATTGCATCACATGCTCTCTGAGGGCTGCCACCTAAGAAACTTCTTAGGTAACAACGGCCTTGGCTTCCACAATCCCTTTATCTTAAGCATTCTTTTCTACTGACTTCTTAAATCTTTAGACAAAGCTTAACTCTGTCTGTCAGCCAACTGCCAATCAGGAAATCTCTGAATCCACCTGTGACCTGAAGCCCCCTTCCCAAGATACTCCACCTTTTTAGATGGAAGCAATGTACACCTTCCAGGTATTGACCTATGTCTTTGCTTGTTAACAGCTGTCTCCCTAAAATGTATAAAACCAAACTATAACCCGACCGCCTCAGGCACACTTTCTCAGGACCTCTTGAGACTGTACTCTGGGCCATGGTCACTCGTATTGGCCCAGAATAAACATCTTTAAATATTTTACAGAATTAGTTTTTTCATCAAGTGTCAAAGACAACAGGTTTCAGTTTGTATGGTTGCTGATAATAAAATAATTGTGAGTATGACATATACTATCTACATAGTCATGACTATAAGGCATGAGAAATAATATAGTCAGGCCATGTGCAGTGGCTCACGCCTGTAATCCTAGCACTTTGGGAGGCCAAGGTAGGTGGATTGCTTGAGGTCAGGAGTTTGAGACCAGCCTGGCCAACATGGTGAAACCCCATCTCTACTAAAAATACAAAAATTAGCCGGGTGTGATGGTGCGCGCCTGTAGTCCCAGTTACTTGGGAGGCTGAGGCAGAAGAATCGCTTTAGCCCAGCAGGCAGAGGCTGCAGTGAGCTGAGATTGCACCGTTGCACTCCAACCTGGTCAACGTGCGATACTCCATCTCAAAATAAATAGATAATATAGTAAAATAGCATCACAATGCTGGGCATGGGGCATGCTGGCTCACACCTGTAATTCCCGCACTTTGGGAGGCCAAGACAGGAGGATCGCTTGAAATAAGGAGTTTGAGACCAGCCTGGGCAACAAAGCAAGACCTCAACTCTACAAAAGGAATTTTTAATTAGCCAGGTGTAGTGGTACACACCTAGTGTACCTCCCAGCTACGTGGGAGGCTGAGGCAGGAAGATCTCTTGAACCCAGGAGTTCAAGACTGCAGTGAGCTATGATAGAACCACTGCACTCTAGCCTGGGTGACAGAGGAAAACCCTGATTCAGAAAAAAAAAGAAAAAAGAAAAAATATATATATATGGAATTTTGCAGTGATCAGGTCTATGAAGAAGATATTTCTTACCTAATTGCAATATAATATTGTTATTTACTGAATAGTCACAGTGAGATCCTTCTGCCCCTGCCTCCTTACAACCTGAGTTGTGCCTGTTCTGTGTCCTGCAAGATACATGGAGCCTTAGGGAAATGATAGCTCAGGTGTAAATGAAATGTGTGGGAAATGGAGGCAATGGTTCCACTCTACATTGTATAGAGAAGGCTGAACACTTTTGCGGCCATGGTGGTTTTGTCCCCTTTAATGTGGTATAAGTCTAGTTCATACATTAATATTTAATATTTTATTCCTACTGTGCAATATAACTTTTTCAGGAGCAATAAACTAAAACAAAAACATTCCAGAAACTCATATTTCATTATAAATTAAGTTCTGAATTTCGATTTCTCAAAGTTGATTATGAAGGTGAAACTTCCACAAAATGTCAACCTTTACCTTCTATCATGGAGGTCAAAGATAGATCACCAGCCTCAAACAAGATGATACAATTCTGATTCAGAAGCATCACATCTATCAAAAGTTAGTAATTATTTTAAGACTGTGCCTGAAAACAAGTGGATCTGCAGAAGTGGATTTACATATCATCCTGTAAATCGTGACTCTTCTCTTAGATCAAATTTTTCCTCAGAAAAGTACTTCAGTGTGGGCCGGGCGCGGTGGCTCAAGCCTGTAATCCCAGCACTTTGGGAGGCCGAGACGGGTGGATCACGAGGTCAGGAGATTGAGACCATCCTGGCTAACACGGTGAAACCCCGTCTCTACTAAAAATACAAAAAAAACTAGCCGGGCGAGGTGGCGGGCGCCTGTAGTCCTAGCTACTCGGGAGGCTGAGGCAGGAGAATGGCGTGAACCCGGGAGGCGGAGCTTGCAGTGAGCTGAGATCCGGCCACTGCACTTCAGCCTGGGTGACAGAGCAAGACTCCGTCTCAAAAAAAAAAAAAAAGAAAGAAAAGTACTTCAGTGTGATAGTATTAACAACACGTTTTTCTGACTGGGCGAGGTGGCTCAGGTCTGTAATCACAGCACTTTGGGAGGCTGAGGTGGACGGATCACTTGAGGCCAGGAGTTTGAGACCAGCTTGGACAACATGGTGCAACTCTGTCCCTACTAAAAATCCAAAAATTAGCTGGGTGTGGTGGTGCATGCCTGTAATCCCAGCTACTTGGGAGTCTGAGGCACGAGGATTGCTTGAACCCAGCAGAGAGAGGTTGCAGTGAGCCAAGATTACACCACGGTACTCCAGCCTGGGCCACAGAGCAAGATGAGACTGTGTCTCTAAAAACAAAAAGGCCATTGCAGTGCCTCACACCTGTAATCCCAGCACTTTGGGAGGCCAAGGAGGGTAGATCACCTGAGGTCAGGAGTTCAAGGCCAGCCTGGACAACATGGTGAAATCCCGTCTCTACTAAAAATACAAAATTTAGCTGGGCATGGTGGTACACACCTGTAGTCCCAGCTACTCGGGAGGCTGTGGCAGGAGAATTGCTTGAACCTGCAAGGTGGAGTTCCAGCATGGGCGATAGAGCCAGACTCCATTTCAAAAAAAAAAATAGGCCAGGCGCGATGGCACACGCCTGTCATCCCAGCACTGTGGGAGGCCGAGGTGTGTGGATCACCTAAGGTCCTAAGGTCAGGAGTTCGAGACCAGCCTGACATGGTGAAACCCCGTCTCTACTAAATACAAAAAATTAGCCAGGCATGGTGGCACACACCTATAGGCCTAGCTACTTGGGAGGCTGAGGCAGGAGAATCACTTGAACCCGGGAGGCTGAGGTTGCAGTGAGCCGAGACTGCACCATTGCACTCCATCCAGCCTGGGCAACAAGGGCAAAACTCTGTCTCTAAATAAATAAATAAATAAAATGCTTTTCTCTGCAGCCCTCGCCAACTTGAGTTCGGAAATTTGAGCCTTTGCAGAACCACCTGCTTCCTACAATGGAATCGAACAAGTCCTCTGAACTGGCGCATTTCGTTCAAACTCAGTTCAAACATGTTATCAAAATAGCATCTGAAACTCAAAAAAATTCTCAGCCTTTGTTTTTTTAGCAAATTACAATTCTTACAATATTGCAAACAGGAAGACATTAAAATATATCCCTATGGAGCAATAAAACTCAATGAAAGTTCAAAAGAGAATGTCTTTTAAAAGTCTGTAACTGAACTGTTTTTGTCTTTTAAAGAGGGATGCGGAGGCTGGACTTGAATTCTTGGGCTCAAGCGATCCTCCCGCCTCAGCCTTTCGAGTAACTGGGACTACAGACGCCGCCACCACCGCCAGTTCAACATCCTGACATGTAGGAGTAAACTCTTCTGACAGGTACACTTGGTCTTAATTGGATCAAATGACATTCCGAATCCAAATATAATTGACAAGGGCCACGATTTTGCAGCATCCAAATCTGGTGAAGCACTCACAAGAATCGAGAGTTCCTTACTCCCCGGGGGCGGGGGCCTGCGAGCCCTGTGTGCCTGGTGCAGGAACAGCAGCGCCGCGTCACCCAGTTCCCCCTTCCCGGCAGTAGGTGGAGCCTCTTCCTGTCCTGACAGCGCCGGACATAGGCACCCCGCCCTCCCGGCATTCCCCTGGGTCGCCGCAGGCTGAGCGAGAAAAGCTCCGCCCCCATCGGGTGCGCGTGCGCACACGGCGGCAGCCAAACCGCAGGCGCCGCCGCAGGCGCGCGCCCCCTCCCCGCAAGCTCGCGCGCTCACGCCCGCGCCCCGCTGACGCGCAGGGCCTGCCCGGGGGCCGCGGCGAACCGGGCTGGAGGCGGGCTGGGGGCGGGACGAGGGCGGGGCGGGGAGGGCCGGCAGGAGGGCGGGGCCGAGGGGGGCCGGGAGGAGGGCAGGGCGGGGCGGGGCGGGGCAGGGCGGGGTGGGGGGCGGTGGGGAGGAGGGCGGGGCCTGAGGGGGCGGTGCTGGCGGCCGGGGGCGCCGAAGCGGGAGGGCAGGGCCAGCGGGCGGCGCTGGAGTCGGCGCGGGTGCAGGCGCCATGGAGGCCGAGTGGCGTCCGGAGCGCCCGCCTGCGGAGCGTAGCAGCCCGGGCCAGACGCCGGAGGAGGGCGCGGAGGCCTTGGCGGAGTTCGCGGCGCTGCACGGCCCGGCGCTGCGCG
Organism: Theropithecus gelada; assembly: GCF_003255815.1. NCBI lineage: Eukaryota > Metazoa > Chordata > Mammalia > Primates > Cercopithecidae > Theropithecus > Theropithecus gelada. The sequence continues at coordinate 7,411,149 of NC_037678.1, forward strand.
CTTCGGGGGTCCCCGAACGTTACTGGGGCCGCCTCCTGCACAAGCTGGAGCACGAGGTGCGGGGAAGGGCGGCGGGCACGTGCGGCTGCCGGGGTGGGAGCGCGGCGGGAGCCCGCGGCGCGGGGCAGGAAAGGGCGCTCGGGCGGCGGGAGCCGCGCTGAGCCACCCCGACCGCGTTCTGGGCAGTTCTGGAGCGGCGTGGAGTTGGGGGCCGAGGAGTGACAGCAGGAGACCAGGGTACCTGTGGCCCTGATCTGCCTGGGCCCGAGGCCGGCCGAGGGCTGCGGTGGAAACTTTAGGTCCTCCACACACGCGAGCCTCACAAAGCCCTTTGAGGAGTGAAACTCATCTCTCCCACTTCACAGATGAGAACACTGCGGCTCCGAGGGTCCCTTCAGAGGGATTCTTTCAGCCGCTGCCTCACAGGGTCAACGGGAACCCCGTGAATTTGTGTGACTGTAAGTGTTGGGTTCACCGAATTCAGTGTTTTTTCATTTTATTTGAGCCTCGGGTTCCCCTCATCTTGCAGATTAAAGAAAACAGGCTGTGAGAGGTGGAGGAGAAATCTTAAGAAAAATGGAAAAGGTCGAGAAGCCTCTAGGTTCTCTCCCTTTTTGTGAGGACGGCCCATCCTGCTCACCTGCCTCCTCCACTCCAAAGCGTTTTCCACTGTCCTGGCTGGGGATGAGCCCTGAATTTTGATTGCGTGCCCAGGGGCTGAAGCCACAGCGCCTTCCCGGGCTGGCTGGGGGGTCTTTTCTTTAGCTGGGACCCGGCATCTCCTCCAGGTGCCGCCTCCCCGACTGAGATGAGCCAAGTGGCGCAAGTGATGAAGTGGAACCCCAGAGCCAAGAACAGGGACCCGGGCCGGGAGCTAGGAGTCCCTGAGCCTGGCTGCTGGCCAGACCCTACGGTCTCTGAGCCAGTTTTTCTCTGTGTAATCCTGTTTGGACTAAGAACCTTCCTGCGGGAAACGTACAGTGAGTGGCACCTCCTTATGCTACAGTGTCACACGGAGTTTCCTCTGCCCCTCACTTCTGCCATATGCTTTCCGAGGCCCACTCTGGTCCCAGGCCTGTGCTGGGTGGAAGGGACCCTGGTTTGTTCGTGAGGACAAAAGATTTCCCATGTGCTGCGTGAAAGGAGCACAGTGGGAATGACCAGCTCCTCCTGCCCAGCCAGCTTCCATGGCAGCACGCCCTCCCTCGGGCAGTCACTCGCCCATCTGAGTCCTGTTCTCCATCCGGGAAGGGGATGGTGAGACTCCAGCTGGCTCCCACAGTATTGGAGGGATGGGAGGTGGCATGAGAAATATGCCCAGCACACAGGATGGTCGCCACTGCATCGCGTCCCCTGCCCAGGCTGCCCTGCCTGCTGTTGCCCTACTAAGGGGCAGCAAGTGTTTTTACGTGACCCTCCCCAGCCATTAAGGGCAGAGCTGAGTCACTGCTTTACCAGACACAAACTTGCAGCTCTTCCGAGGGAAGCCTCCCGCTGCTGCTGGCCCAGGTGTGGGGGAGGCCGCCAGAAGCAGCAGCACCGCCTGCCAGTGCCGTGGGCCCTTCCACCCCTGGCCATCAGCCCTCCTGCCTCACCTTAGGCTGGCTGCCCTGGAAAGGATGGGAAGAGATTTTTTTTTTTTTTTTTTTTTTTGAGACGGAGTCTGCTCTGCCACCCAGGCTGGAGTGCAGTGGAGTGATCTCGGCTCACTGCAAGCTCCGCCTCCCAGGTTCAAACGATTCTCCTGCCTCAACCTTACCTAAGTAGCTGGGATTACAGGCGTGCACCACCACACCTAGCTAGTTTTTGTATTTTTAATAGAGATGGGGTTTCACCATGTTGGTCAGGCTGGTCTCGAACTCCTGACCTCATGATCTGCCCTCCTCGGCCTCCCAAAGTGTTGGGATTACAGGTGTGAGCCACCGCGCCCGGCCAAAGAGATGTTTTTAAAATGTCTACTCTTCTGTCTGCACAAGAAACCACCCCCCTTATCTCCTGGGGAGCTCTTCCAGTCCTGCCATGAAGGGGTTGTGGTTACCCCCATTTCACAGCTGGGTTGAAGCCAAGGCAGGCTTAGGCAGGCTGTCTCCCTCAGCCTCAGACTGTCCCCTGGGGATTTGGGGTACTGGGGCGGAAGCCTGAGGTCTGGATTCCAGCCCTCTGAGCCTCCCCCCACTCCTAAATTGGAGAAGGCAGTAGCCTCCCCGGACCCACCTTGAGGACTAAAGGAGAACTGGACGCCCCTTGTCTCAGGTGCCTTGTCTCTCACGTGACCCCTGGTTTGCTCCACCCTGGGCTATCTGCCTCCAGGCCTTCGCTCTTACTCTTCCCTCTGCCTGGAGTTCCTTTCCATCCTCACCCTGTAGCCTCATGTTTAAATCTTCCCTCTGGCTATGGTTCCTCAGCCATAAAGTCTTCCCAGGCCCTCCAGGCCCCAGAGCAATTTACCTGATACTCTCAGGTGACCTAGAACTTACTCAGCCATGAGCTCCCTGAGCGAGACCATGAGTGATTCATCCTCATGCCACCAAAGGGCAAGTCCTGCCCGGTGCACAAAAGCTGCCTGCACCTGAGTAGTTAACTAGTTTCCAACTGCCGTTTTTAATCGAGTCGTGGGAAATAGGTGATCAGGAGGAACTGGCCTTTGTTGAGCCTCCACTGTGTGCCGGGACTTTATGCACGCTGTTTGATTTCATTCCATCAGTGTCCTGAAAGGTGGATGACACCCATTCTCACAGGTGAAGAAAGTCTCAGAAGCGTAACAATGGCACCCCGTGCTTATAGAGCATTTGCTGTGGCCGGGCCCGACTCTGAGCTCTGGGTATGAATCATCTGATCCTCCCAGTAGTCCTCAGAGGGAGGTTCTGTTATTCCCATTGTGTGGATGAGGAGACACCCACAGGATAGTTAAGTAACTTGTTCAAGGTCACTTGTCTAGGAAGTGGTGAAACCAAGATTTGAACCCACACAGCCTGACTCCAGAATCTGCCCGGAAGCCCTCCTTGCCGGCTTGTGGCAGACAGTGCGTGAGTGTGGCTGGGCCAGGGACCTCTCTGCTCCACGCACACCAGAAAAGGTCACTTGCCTGCTTGACTAGCCATGTGAGGCAGGACCAAGGCCCTTATCTTCCCGTCCCACCTTGACCTGGGGCCTCGCTTCCTGTTGGCCTGGAGTGGGTGGGGCTGGGCTGGAGGAGGCTTCTCTGTGAGTTGACTCAGCTGTCCTAGTGTTGAAGGGTTCTTCTGTGAGGGACACATTGGGGTGTGCCCCCAGCCACCAAGATCCTGACTCTTGCATTGACTTCTCTGCCTTTGGGGCCTCTCTTTCCCTGTAATGTGAAGAGGGTGGACTACAGATACCTCCAGCCAGTACTCGAGGTCCCATCTCCATGCACAGCATCCCGTGGGACAAGGGGCTCTGGATGACAGCTCAGGCGATGGTGGGGTACGTTAGGTCCCCATTCTGACCCTGACATCTCCAGGAGCTTCAATCTGCCCGCCCATAAGACTGTGTGTAGTTGCATTAAACGGGTCCCACTCCTCTGAAGGAGACAAGTTTGTCTTTGAGGCCTGGGTGTGGCACCTTGGGTGGCTTTCTGGAGCCGGTGGTGAAGGCATTAGGCGTAGGGTCTCCTGCCCATGCCCCTGCTGACCTGAGCTCTGGCCCCCAGGTTTTCGACGCTGGGGAAGTGTTCGGGATCATGCAAGTGGAGGAAGTAGAAGAGGAGGAGGACGAGGCCGCCCGGGAGGTGCGGAAGAAGCAGCCCAACCCGGGGAGCGAGCTGTGCTACAAGGTCATCGTGACCAGGGAGAGCGGGCTCCAGGCAGCCAACCCCAACAGGTAGGAGCCTGGCCAGAGACACCACCACGACCTTCGCCTGGTGAAAGGTGGGAGATGCGGTAATGCAGATTCTCCTGCCCTGCACCTCCGCTGGACATCTTCCTCAGGACGGCTTTGTGGCAAGCACATGTGGCCAGTGGTGTGTCCATCCGGGCTTCAGAGTAGTGTCCATGGCAACACAGAGCATTCCTATGGTGACCAGATGGACTGTGGCCTGACAGCCTCTCCCAGCAGTCTCATTGTCACAGAGGTCCTGCTGCAGGGCATTAGGAGTTCATTTTGCCCGAGGTCACCCTCCAGGTTAAGGGTGCAGGTCAGCCTTACTCCTCCCCAGTCACAGCCCCTTTCTGGTCCTGCTGAATTGGAATCTGGGCTGGGCCCTGGAACACCTGAGGACTTGAGACCCAGAGCAGGCCTGGCCTTGCCAAGGGCCATGGAGTAGTTAGGGCAAAGCTGAGACTGTACCGCAGGCTTCCTGCCCCTAGGGACCAAGAGTGGCTATCCCTAGGACAGGCCTGCAGGCCCCTCTGCCAAAGGTTTTGTGGACCCTCGGAGAAACTTGCTGGGCGCCTGTGTCCATGCACAGCTCTTTGGGCAGGGGTCTGGTCTCTTCTGCAGAGCTTCTCCCGCCACCTCCTCCAGCTGTGAGTGGGCAGTAGCAAGTCACCCCAGAAAGATGGAGAGCCCAGCACCCCGGCCCATGCGTGCTCGGGCTCACCCTCCCCTTCAGGTTCAGTGAAGTGAGTTCTGTGCTGCTCAGGCCCAGGAACAGGTGAATTCAATGCAGTGGCTGCCCTTGGAGCTCCCAGCTCACATTCTCTCTCGGGCGTACAACCACAGAACCTGCTGCTAGCCGTGTTGTGGGTGGTGGGAGGCTGGGAATCCAGAGTCTTGGATTTGGAGGCTGAGCGTTCAGTTCAGCCCTACCTGCTTCTGGGCCTTTCTGCTTCCAGGCCTTCATCCCCCTGAGTCTCCCCTGATTGCCAGGCCCCAACAAGCTCTCCATCCTCATCCCCATGCCTATCTTTGTACAGCACCGCTTGTTGCACGTGCCAAGGGTCACCCCGAAGGTCTGGCTCTGCCCTGCATCCTGTGGTCACCCACTCTAGCACAAGCGCAAGAGTAAACCCACTTATTTTAGGACGGGCCAACAAAACTCATGTAAGCACAAGGAGATAAATACTCCTGAACTTGTCCCCCAGCCTAAGAACTGGAACATTGACTGTCCCTTTCATTTTAAAAAGGGGACAGAGACGGAGGCAAGCTGGCACCTGTTTGGTGCTTCCTAATCCGGCAGGGCTCTGGGAGGATTATGGTCAGCCCTGTGTCCTACAGGGTAGGGACGGCTCGTCCTGTGCCACAGCCCCAACATGCTTCTGTAGGAGCTCAGCTGCAGGGATCCTGTGTGCGGGGACTGGAAGTCTCTCCCACAGAAAAGCCTTGGTGCTTCCAGAAGACCTGGCTGCGTGGGTGAGGCGTGTGGCAGCCCCCGTGCTGTCTGCCTGCGCTGGCCTCTGGCGTGTAGGGCCTTCGCTTTTGTTGAGCAGCTGTGGTGTGCCCGGCCTGCAGGCAGCAAGATGGGAAGCATGGGCTAGCCCTGCAGTGGCCCGAGGTCCAGGTTCATGCTAGTGACTGCTGGTGTGTTTATTGCAAGTGCTTGGTGGACAGTGGGTATACCACATATCTGGTCTCATTTGCTGCTTGTGACAGCCTGGTGACAGGCGGTAGAGACCCCTGCTGCCCTGTTTGAGAAGCGTGAAGAGGAGGAGGCGCTTGCTCAGGATCACACAGGCAGTGAACAGCAGCGCCAGCACCTGACCTAGGCTCACTGGAGTCCAAACTGGGCATAAGTACGGCACCCGGTAGACCAAATCTCAGGAAGCTTGAGCCCTGGTCCCAACACAGCCCTGGGCCTCTTCCTACCCCCACTTCCCTTTGCCCCGTGCCTGCCCGGCAGCCTCACACTGTGGCCTGTGCCCGCAGCATCTTCCTCATCGACCACGCCTGGACGTGCCGTGTGGAGCATGCACGCCAGCAGCTGCAGCAGGTGCCCGGGCTGCTGCACCGCATGGCCAACCTGATGGGCATTGAGTTCCACGGTGAGCTGCCCAGTGCGGAGGCTGTGGCCCTGGTACTGGAGGAGATGTGGAAGTTCAACCAGACCTACCAGCTGGCCCATGGGGTGAGTGGGTAACTGGGCCCCAGGGACGGGGAGGACAGGCATGGGCACAGACCTCTGCTGCCCTGTGCCATCAGGCCGGGTGAGGGGCTGTCCAGAGCAAATAGCTCACATTCTCCTGTGGCTTCCTAAGGAGCATGCTATCCTGGGGACCTCTGAGCTCACAGGACGCAGCCCTCTCAGACTCCTAAACTCAGAGGGCCCAGATGACTCAGCTGCTGCTTTCCTGGCGCCTCTGATTCTGTCACTCTCTTTTTTTTTTTTTTTTTTTTTTTTTTTTTTTTTGAGACGGAGTCTCGCTCTGTCACCCAGGCTGGAGTGCAGTGGCCGGATCTCAGCTCACTGCAAGCTCCGCCTCCCGGGTTTACGCCATTCTCCTGCCTCAGCCTCCCGAGTAGCTGGGACTACAGGCGCCCGCCACCTCGCCCGGCTAGTTTTTTTGTATTTTTTAGTAGAGACGAGGTTTCACCGTGTTAGCCGGGATGGTCTCTCGATCTCCTGACCTCGTGATCCGCCCGTCTCGGCCTCCCAAAGTGCTGGGATTACAGGCTTGAGCCACCGCGCCCGGCCTGTCACTCTCTTAAAAGCCCTCAACCGTCCCTCACCCACACCCGTTGGCCTCTCCGCGGACTCACCCCGTGCTCCAGCCCCTCACCACTCTTAGTTCAGGAAAAGACTCCTGCTTGTTTCTTATGATTTTAGCTTAGATGTCACCTCCTCCAGGGAGCCTTCCTTGAACTCAAAGACTACTCCCCCCACCTCCCAATTACCCACAAACCCAGATACAACCCTACGGGTGCTGGGCTGTGTGCCTTGTTACCAAACGCCCTTTTACCACGAGTTGTCACACTGCGTTACCCAGGCCTGTGTCCTGGTCTGCAAAGGCAGGGCTGCTGTCCCGGAGCCCCTAGCTTAGCTAAAGGGCCTGGGGTATATATGAGAGGGCCTCCAAGATCAGAGAGGTGGCTGTGGGCTGATGGGTGCTCGATGTCTGGGTTCCGGAAGGGAGTTCCAGCAGGTGGACGGGTGAGCGAGCAGTGCCATGTGTGCTCTGTCTGCAGACAGCCGAGGAGAAGATGCCGGTGTGGTATATCATGGACGAGTTCGGTTCGCGGATCCAGCACGCGGACGTGCCCAGTTTCGCCACAGCACCCTTCTTCTACATGCCCCAGCAGCTGGCCTACACGCTGCTGTGGCCCCTGAGGGACCTGGACACTGGCGGTAAGTCCAGCACCTGCCCACCCTGGAAGAGGGGCCTCAGCCCAGTGTCCTGTCACCCTCTCTGATGGGCACGCGTGTCTTGGCACAGAGGAGGTGACCCGAGACTTTGCCTACGGAGAGACAGACCCCCTGATCCGGAAGTGCATGCTGCTGCCCTGGGCCCCCACCGACATGCTGGACCTCAGCTCCTGCACGCCTGAGCCACCCGCCGAGCACTACCAGGTGCGGCCCTCCCCCACCCCCGGGCCTGTCTGGTAGCTTCCAGAATGTTCTCTGTGCAGACACCAAATATTATTTAACCCCAGCCGGGTGCCAGGCCCTGAGCCGGTTACCATGGGAGGCAGAGAGAGTTCTGGGAGCCTCTGAGAGACGAGGGGCTCAGAGAGTGAACACAAGCTGCCTGCGGCCGTGCGACTGGGGCTCCAGATCCCAGGGTGCCTGGTGCTGGCGTCCGTCCTCAGAGGGTCCATGCTGCTCCCTCAGGAAGGAAGGGGCTGTGCAGTTGGTCTTGGCCGTGAACCCCACTCAGCCCCGTCCTCATCTCACCGAGGCACAGAAACACCCTGTGTTCACATATCGCGTGCCTCCCTCACTCAGCAGGCCTGCAAGTTACCATCATGGTCACTGTTATTGATAACAAAAGTGCTTTCAGTCTCGGTCAGGGCCCCAAGGGACCCAGCTGGGCCACTCGGAAGTGCCTGGCTGGAGGTAAGAGCTCATCCAGGCCCCATACAAGGAGGCTGGCGGGTTAGGGAGCCAGAGTTGGTGAGGCCCCAGTGCCAGGGGAGGAAGAGGAGCCTATGGGAACGTAGCCACCTCCAGGACCAGTCAGGGCTGGGTAGGGGGTTCCTACCCTGACCCGTCTCTCCTCCTCCCCTTCCCCTCTCATCTGTTGCTGCTTCCGTAGGCTGGAACCAGCCTACAGGGGAGCCTGTGCTTAGTAGTTTGTGGCCATGTGCCACTCAGTTCCTTACAATTTTACAGTTCTGTTTTTATCTCCATTTTACTGAGGATGAGGACATTGAGACACAGAGAGGTTAAGTCATTTGCCAAGGGTCACACAGCAGGTGGAAGAGCTGGAGTCCAGAACCAAGGGGACCTGGTGGCTTGTGGGCTGAGGCTGCAGGCTTGCCCCACAGTGACTGAAGTCGTCCTTTTTGCACACCAGGCGCTCACTAAGTGCCTCGGAGGGTTGCGGGAAGGGTTAGATGAGTGGGCGCGTGGAGTGGTGGTGTGCTTGTGAGGGCACTCCTCACTGCAGGGGTGGGCTGTAGGGGGGCCTCCTTTCACTTTCGGTCTAAGTCAGTGACGATTGAACCAACCATGCCAAAAACAAGGGGGTCAGTCTTATTGGTTCAAAGGGTGCTTACAAGCCTCCCGGAGCCCCTGCACCAGGAAGGTGCTTAGTACACGTTTGCCTGAAAAAGTGAATGCGTTTGTGGATGCAACTGGAGGGACAAACGCTTCCTGGTCTTGGGCTTGTTTGTTAATGGAACATGAACTAAAAGTTCGTGTTTTTCCTTGGGAAGCTCTGCGCTGACCAGGAAAAGGAGAAGATACAAGGCCAGGTGTCCTTGTTTTTTTCCCATTTGACCCTTCACAATCAGGTCTGTGCTCTGGGCCCAGGATTGCCTGTATCGATTAGCTATGGCTGGGTAACAAGTAACTCCAAAACTTAGCACCTTAAAACAGCAAACATTTATTCTCTCACACGATTTCTGTGGGCCAGGAGTTCAGGAGTGGCTCAGCGGGGTGCCTCTGGCCTCAGGTCTCCCTCAAGGTACACAGGCTGCCCGTCAGGCTGCGGACCCGCTTCTGTACGGCATATGTGCATGCCTGCTGTGTTGGTGCTGGCTGTTGGCAGGAGGCCTGGGCTCCCTGCCTTGTGGGCCTCTCTGTAGGAGTGCTCAGGTGTCCCCAGGATGTGGCACCTGGTTTCTCCCAGAGCAAGCGATCCGAGGGAGAGAGCGAAGAGGAAGCCTCGGGCTTCATGGCCTTGTCACAGAAGCAACCCTGTCCCTTCCACCCTTTTCCTGCTTATTAGAAGCAACTCAGAGATGGATGCGGCTCTGCCTTTGGAAGAGAGTGTCAAAGAGTTTGTAGGCATGTTTTAATTTTTTTTTTTTTTTTTAAATGGGGTGTTGCTTTTGTGCAGGCTAGAGTACAGTGGCATCATCCTAGCTAACTGCCACCTCTAATTTCTGGGTTCAGGCAATCCTCCTGCCTCAGCCTCCCAAGTAGCTGGAATTCCAGGCAACGGCCACCAAGCCCCGCTAATTATTTAATTTTTCTGTAGAGACGGGGTCTCAGTATGTTGCCCAGGCTGGTCCTACACGCCTGGGCTCAGGCGGTCCTCCATCTCAGCTTCCCAAAGTGCAGGCATTACTGGCTTGAGCCACCATGTGCATCCACATGGGCATGTTTTAAATCATCACACTGCTGAAGCTCCTGGCAGCTCTCCTAGGACCTGACACTGCTGAAGCTCCTGACAGGGCTCCTAGGACCAAGCGGCTCCTCCCAGGAGCAGTTTAGCACCTTCTTTCCCGTGTGATTTCGAGGTAGCATTGAGAAGATGTGCAACAGTGTTTACCTTGTTCTTTTGCCACCAAACTAAGACTGTTCAGCACCTGAGGGGCCTGGAGCCCCAGAATCCTGGGGTGAGGGGGTGGTTAGAGGCTTTGGGGTATTGGGAGGGAGGAGCAGCCATACGCCCCGTGAGGCCATAGTACCTGACACCAGGCAGGGAGCCTTGTGTCCCCTCCCTCTCTTCCTTTTCTTTTCTTTTTTTTTTTTTGTTTTTTGAGATGGAGTCTTACACTCTTTCCCAGGCTGGAATGTAGTGGCGTGATCTCGGCTCACTGCAACCTCCGCCTCCTGGGTTCAAGCGATTCTCCTGCCTCCGCCTCCTGAGTAGTTGGGATTACAGGCACATGCCACCACACCCAGCTAATTTTTATATTCTTAGTAGAGTCGGGGTTTTGCCATGTTGGCCAGGCTGGTCTTGAACTCTTGACATCATGTGATCCACCTGCCTTGGCCTCTCAAAGTGCTGGGATTATGGGAATAAGCCACCACACCCAGCCTTTCTCTCCCTTGCTTGACCTCATCTCTACCTCCGATGTGTTTCCTTCTAGGCCATTCTGGAGGAAAACAAGGAGAAGCTGCCACTTGACATCAACCCCGTAGTGCACCCCCACGACCACATCTTCAAGTGCGTAGCCCCCACTCCTTAGCCTGAGACTTGTCCCCAGTCGCTGCCTCCCACTCTTCGTGGTTCCCACAGCCCCAGAACAGTGCTTGGCGCATGGCGCACAGCAAGTCAGCTGTGTCCTGTCTGGGCGCTGCAGTGACAAGTGCAGGGAGTAGTTCTTAGGATCCCAGAGAAAATGCCGCGGAAAGTGCAAGAGTGAGCAGGGCTTTCTGGAGATTTTTTTTTTTTTTTTTTTTGAGACGGAGTCTCCCTCTGTCACCAAGGCTGGAGTGCGGTGGCACGATCTCAGCTCACAGCAACCTCCGCCTCCCAGGTTTCACACCTCACCCATGAGGCCAGGCATGGTGGCTCACGCCTGTGATCCCAGCACTTTGGGAGGCCAAGCCAGGCGGATCACCTGAGGTCGGGAGTTCAACACCAGCCTGGCCAGCATGGTGAAACCCCGTCTCTACTAAAAATACAAAAAAAAAAAAAGTATGGCATGGTGGCAGGCGCCTGTAATCACAGCTACTCAGGAGGCTGAGGAGGAAGAATCATTTGAAGGCTCTTCCTGCAGTGAGCTGAGATCAGGCCACGGCACTCCAGCCTGGGCTACAGAGCAAGACTCCTTCTTAAAAAAAAATAAAATAAAAACATCCTTGAGGCCGGGCGCGGTGGCTCAAGCCTGTAATCCCAGCACTTTGGGAGGCCGAGACAGGTGGATCACGAGGTCAGGAGATCGAGACCATCCTGGCGAACACAGTGAAACCCCGTCTCTGCTAAAACTACAAAAAAAAACTAGCTGGGCGAGGTGGCGGGCACCTGTAGTCCCAGCTACCCGGGAGGCTGAGGCAGGAGAATGGCGTGAACCCGGGAGGCGGAGCTTGCAGTGAGCTGAGATCCGGCCACTGCACTCCAGCCTGGGCGACAGAGCGAGACTCCATCTCAAAAAAAAAAAAAAAAAAAAAATCCTTGAAAGTTAAAAATAGGAATAGGCCATGGAAATGCTGGCAGTGGGTAAAGGAGTCCCCTGGGCAGAAGCGTCGGCCACCACCAGTCCCCATCCCACCCCGTCCTCTGGGCATCAAGGGGTCCCGTCACCAACCCTGCATGCCATGGGGCTGCTCCACTTACCCGGATGCCATGCTCATCCAGTCCTGGAACCCGACACCAGCCAGGCCTGTGCATGCCGGCCCTCCCCAAAGCAGGGAGCCTTTGCTGGCTGGGAACGTGCTGGGTACCTACAGCAGGCACCTGGGCTGCCAGGAGGTGCCCCTCCCGAGAGGCTGCAGGTGTGGCTGGTGAGTTAAGGAAGGCCAGGCCGGCAGGTCCAGGCTGGACACCTTGTGGAAACAGGCACAGGTGAGGACCCAGAGATGCAGAGCAGGTTCCGCCTTAGCCTTCACAGGAGCCCCTCCCTGAGGCTCCCAGATACTCCCCTTGGCTGCCTAAATTTGGTCCAGCCAGGGACAGGCAGCCTGCTCCACTCTGTCCCCTCCACTGGGCCTGAGGGCTTTCCTCCCTGCTGGCCTCTGCCCCAGCCGGGCAGCCCAGGGGCTCTTGCTGAGACATGAGTCTGGTGGTGACCTGGCTGGGGCCTAAGGTCCCTCCACCTCCTCTGGGGCAGAGGCCTCACGGAGGCCCTTGGTGTGCCCGTGTGAAATTGGAGGCCCTGGGTTCATCCTTTTTCCATGTGAGAGGAAAGAACTAGCACATAATAAACACCCAAATTATGTCATTTAATTTTAACGACAAATGTGAGGTGGACGGTGTGGTCCAGTCCTGAAGATGGGGAACCAGGAGTCACAAGGGTACGGGTTGTCCCCCTCCCTCAGCAGATCGGAGGGAGCAGGTTCTGAACCTGGGCTGTCCAACATCGTGACTCGAACCCAGGACTCGCCTCTGCCTCATTAGCTTCAAAACAGGGAGGGGAGTCCCTGAGCTAGGGCTGGTGCTGGAGTCCCACTTGGACACTTGGGAGCCGGGGTCACCCAGCTCGGGCTCTCCCCACAGGGTCTACACGGACGTGCAGCAGGTGGCCAGCAGCCTCACCCACCCGCGCTTCACCCTCACCCAGAGCGAGGCAGACGCCGACATCCTGTTCAACTTCTCACACTTCAAGGACTACAGGTGAGGGCACCTCTGGCCACAGGAGTCCTCCCAGTCAGGGCCTGTAGGCACTGCCAGCCTTCCCTTGAGCTGGCGCACCTGCCTCCACCCTGCAGGAAACTCAGCCAGGAGAGGCCGGGCGTGCTCCTGAACCAGTTCCCGTGCGAGAACCTGCTGACTGTCAAGGACTGCCTGGCCTCCATAGCGCGCCGGGCCGGCGGCCCCGAGGGCCCACCCTGGCTGCCCCGAACCTTCAACCTGCGCACCGAGCTGCCCCAGTTTGTGAGCTACTTCCAGCAGCGGGAAAGGTGGTAAGTCTCAGACACGGCATCGGTGTGCTCCATGGCCCTTTCCCCCAGCCCAGCCTCTGTGTCCACCTGCTCCTCCGTGAGCACCCACTGTGGCAACCGTGGTGCGGGAGCCGAGCTCTGGGTCCCGAATGTCACGGCTGGCCTCATGGACTGCAGGACCTCTCCAGGCTTTTGCTGGGGCTGTCCTCTCCACTGCAGCACAGCTCCCTGGGCTCTGGCCAACCCCTCCTCATTCCCCAAGCCCCTGCCTCTGACAGCTCCTCTCTGGTGCCCACTCAGTTCCCAAGGAGAAGTGGGCCACCCACTTCTGCCGCTGTGTCCTGGGGTGGCATCATGTGGGAACACAGGCCCCAGGTGCCACCCAGACAGCCCTTCTGCTCCCCAGGGGCGAGGACAACCACTGGATCTGCAAGCCCTGGAACCTGGCTCGCAGCCTGGACACCCACGTCACCAAGAGCCTGCACAGCATCATCCGGCACCGAGAGAGCACCCCAAAGGTGGGCCCTGCAGCCCAGGAGCCCCGGGACTCAGGGCCCTGGCTGGACAGTGAGAGGTGGGGCAGAGGGGACCGAGTGTCATGGTCCTCGTGGACAGGTCCAGGCTGGGCAAGATGGCTTACACCTATAATCTCAGCACTCTGGGAAGTGGAGGAGGAACACCTGAGCCCAGGGGATTGAGGCTGCAGTGAGCTGTGATCGTGCCACTGCACTCCACCCTGGGTGACAGAGCAAGACCCTGTCTTTAAAAAAAGAACTGTCGGCCGGGCGCGGTGGCTCAAGCCTGTAATCCCAGCACTTTGGGAGGCCGAGATGGGTGGATCACGAGGTCAGGAGATCGAGACCATCCTGGCTAACACGGTGAAACCCCGTCTCTACTAAGAAATACAAAAAACTAGCCGGGCGAGGTGGCGGGCGCCTGTAGTCCCAGCTACTCGGGAGGCTGAGGCCGGAGAATGGCGTGAACCCGGGAGGCGGAGCTTGCAGTGAGCTGAGATCCGGCCACTGCACTCCAGCCTGGGCTACAGAGCAAGACTCCGTCTCAAAAAAAAAAAAAGAACTGTCCTGGGTGCGTCTACCCTCCAAGTCCCTACCACATAGCGTGCCAGGTATGGCTGCCCAGCAGGATGAGGTGGCTGAGCCTGGACAAGGAGCCTCTCAGAGCCGTGGTAAAGATTCGTAGTGAGGGGACATCCAGAGGCAGTATCGGGATTGCAGGGCACAGCATCTGCCTGGGCTGTATACCTTGTCAGAGGCTGGCAGGAAATGCACCACAAGGAGGATTGGAATGGAGACTTCAGGCCATGGGGCGGGGGTGGATGGAATTATGGGTGAAAATTTATATTCCATTTCAATTAAAAATGGATATAAAGACTTTGCTGCAGAGCGTGGTGGCTCACGCCTATAATTCTAGCACTTTGGGAGGCCAAGGTGGGCAGATCACCTGAGATCAGGAGTTCGAAACCAGCCAGGCCAAAATGGAGAAACCCCTTTCTGCTAAAAATACAGAAATTAGCTGGGGGTGGTGGCGGGCACCTGTAATCCCAGCTACTTGGGAGGCTGAGGCAGGAGAATCACTTGAACCTGGGAGGCGGAGGTTGCAGTGAGCTGAGATTATGCCATTGCACTCCAGCCTCTGTGACAGAATGAAACTCCATCTCAAAAAAAAAAAAAAGACTGGGCACAGGCACAGTGGCTCACACCTGTAATCCCAGCACTTGGGGAGGCCGAGGCGGGCAGATCACAAGGTCAGGAGATCGAGACCATCCTGGCCCACACGGTGAAACCCCGTCTCTACTAAAAATACAAAACCTTAACTGGGCATGGTGGTAGGCACCTGTAGTCTCAGCTACTCAGGAGGCTGAGGCGGGAGAATGGCCTGAACCCGGGAGGCGGGGCTTGCAGTGAGCCCAGATCACGCCACTGCACTCCAGCCTGGGCAACAGAGCGAGACTGTCTCAAAAAAAGACTTTGCAGCAACCTCGGCAGGTTTGAAAAGGCAGAAGGAGGAGTAAAGTGCAGCCCTGTCTTTGCCCCCGCGTGGTTTTGTGTGCTCAGGAGCCCCAGAGTGCTCTGTCCTGGCCCAGCAGAGGGGAGACGAGGGCCACCAGTGAGCTTGCGCCTGTGTCCTCCAGGTTGTGTCCAAGTACATTGAAAGTCCTGTATTGTTCCTTCGAGAAGACGTGGGAAAGGTGAAGTTTGACATCCGCTACATCGTGCTGCTGCGGTCAGTGAAGCCCCTGCGGTTGTTCGTGTATGACGTGTTCTGGCTGCGGTTCTCCAACCGGTAAGTGGAGGGCTGGCTGGGTCCAGGGACAGGGAGCTGGGGGACCGGGTGGAGGTAGCAGGTGGGCGATGGGCCCTTTTTGGAATCAGAAAGTGTAGTTGGAAGGTGCCCTCCATCACTCACCCCGCGAGCAGCCCTTGGAGCTTGTCTCCCTTCGTGGTAGTTGGCGGTGACTTGCCCTGCCCACATGAGAGTTCTGGCATTGCCCACAGTAATGGATGTGAACATTCTTTGTAAAAGAACCAGGTGCCGTTTTTATGGACCTGCAGAGACTTCACAGCTAGTATCTCACTCACCTCCACCCCACCTCAGTGAGGCCGTGGGGCTCCCCCACCCACACAAACAAGGGAACAGGCTCCCGCCGGGGCAGCAGGTGGTCCTGCCCCAAGCCCTTAGCCCCTAGCTGGGAAGGTTGAGTGGGTGGCACCTCCCTCGCAGGGACAACGCTGGCTCAAGAACCCACACGCGCTTGTCTTCCAGGGCCTTCGCACTCAACGACCTAGATGACTACGAGAAGCACTTCACAGTCATGAACTACGACCCGGACGTGGTGCTGAAGCAGGTAGGGCCTGAGGGAGGTGCAGAGCAGGTTCACACGGAGGCCAGGGCACACCCAGACCCCACCCCGCCCACACTGCCTCCTGGGAGGACTGGCACACGGGCCGGTCCCAGGAGCCGCCTCCTGAGTTCCTGCTATGGAAGGTGATTGTTAGCCCTGCCACGATGAGCCGGGCTGGGCTCTGTGTTGTCTCAGGTAGGCCTCCGGGTGCTCGCTGTGTTTGAGATGATGCGGACACGGGGATGTGGCCAGCAGCAGGTTGAGACAGTGTGTTCCCAGCCAGGGCTTAATCCTCACCGCCACTTCAACCGGAAAAGCACACCACCCTGTGAGCGCCAGGGCAGGCAGGGCCGGGAGGCACAGAGACGCATACGCTGAGAGGCCCCACCTGGTCCAGCTGCCTGCTGGCCCGTGACCCTGCCCGGGTCTAGGACCTCCTGTCCTCCCTGGTGCACAGTGCTGAGCAGTGCCCTGTGCAGTGGGCACTCAGGGAATGGCAGCTCCACCATCTGAGCACCTGGAGCTCAGGGGCATCTGGACAAAGGCCCTTCCAAGATGGGGGCGAGAAACAGAGGTGGCCAGCCAGTGCACAGGGACAGGTAGGCACAGCCTCCACAGAAGCGAGAGGCCAGCTCTGGGTACAGGAAGGAAGAAAGGAAGTCCTGGAAGGCCTCTGTGACCTGGCTGGTTAATGAGTGTTTCAGATGCACAAAATGCCTACCCCACCCTGCCTATCACCAGCCTTGCAGGCGCCCTGGACTCCCCATGCAGCCAGCCCCAACGCTCCCCGGCTCCTGAATTGTGTGGCTGTCATTCCCAGGCGTGTCTTGATTCTTTTCAGCATGAGTATGTCCCTGACCATTCAAGCTGCTATTTTGCTTACTTAAGTTTTTTGTTTTGTTTTGTTTTGTTGAGAGACAATGTCTCACTCTGTCACCCAGGCTGGAGTGCGGAGGCGTGATCTCGGCTCACTGCAATCCCAGTCTCCTGGGCTCAAGCCATCCTTCTGCCTCAGCCCCCTAAAGTAGCTGGGACTACGGGCACGTGCCTCCACGCCCAGCTAATTTTTTTGTATTTTTAGTAGAGACAGGGTTTCACCATGTTGCCCAGGCTTTTGTCAAACTCCTGGACTCAAGCGATCTACCTGCCTCGGCCCCACAAAGTGCTGGGATTACAGGCATGAGCCACCACGCCCGGCCTCCTACTTAGGTTTTTATGTAAATATCATCTTATGGAACAGATCCTTCTGCAGCTTGCTTTGTTGGCTGAGTGGCGTGTTTTGAGGCTCAGGGTTGTTGCTAAGTGTGGCTGCAGGTGGTTATCCAAGGTCTTCGCTAAAAATAAACCATGGCACGTGCACACGCGTGGAGGCACCTGTCCATGCCCAAGTCTGAGGAGTCCTCTAGGAGGACTTGGAGAAAGGGCCCTACCATGCCTTGGTGACTGTACCAGCACACACTCCTCACGGGGCCCAGCGGTCCTGTTGCTTCTGTCCCTCTTATCCTTGCCTGTGTTGAAGCCTACTCCCTAGGATCCAGAGCCCCCAGCAGGGCCCCAGGACGTTGCTGGAAGTCGCCCTCAGGTTACCAGCCCCTCCCTTCTGTACTGCGGGGGATCATCCCAAGAGCCCTTTCCTGGAGCCCTGTGCCTGGGGACGTGCGTCCAGCACGGCGTGGATGGCGGGCTTGCGTAGGGGCCTTTCCTGGCTTGTCCTTTACTGGGAGAAACCTGAGCCGACTGCCACCTTCATCGGGTGTGTTTTGGGTAAAGTCTTGAGGCCAAAAAGATCTTGCGTCCCTCAAGCACTCCGAGCTGGTGCTGAGCCGAGGCACAGGCGGGCCCCGCTGGGGGTTCTGAGCTCCGCCTCCTTCGCACTGTACTGAGCTGAGTGTGAGGCTGGGTGCTGGCTCAGGCCCTGCAGTTTCTGGAGCTCTCGATGTTCAGTGTCTCGCGTGAGCCTCACAGCTGCCTGGCAAAGTCAGTTTACTGGGCAGGGCACATTTTTTCCACTTCACAGAGGAGGAAACAGGCTCAGAGAAGTTAATCCGTTCGTCCAGAGTCACGCAGTGAGACCCGGGGCCCAGACTCCATCTCCTACCTTCTGTTTGGACCCTGAGGGGCTGGGGCTGGCTGCCTGCTCCTGGAACCCCCACCCAATGTCAGAAGCTTCTGGTCTAGGCAGTGGCAGGCTGCCTGCTCCCCGGCCCGGCAGGGCCTGTGCGGAGCGTGATGGGCCCTGTGCAGAGCGCGATGATGGGCCCTGTGCGGAGCGCGATGATGGGCCCTGCGCGGAGCGCGATGATGCGCCGTGCGCGGAGCGCGATGATGGGCCGTGCGCGGGACGCGATGATGGACCCTGTGCGGGGCGCGATGATGGACCCTGTGCGGGGCGTGATGGGCCCTGCATGATTTGGACTCTGCGGAGCGTGATGTGGACTCTGCGGAGCATCATTTGGACTCTGTGCGGAGCGTGATGGGCCCTGTGTCTGTTGCAGGTGCACTGTGAAGAGTTCATCCCCGAGTTTGAGAAGCAATACCCAGAATTTCCGTGGACGGACGTCCAGGTAAGTCCTGTCCTGCACACCATCGCAGGCCAGTGGGGCAGGTCCCGGGCTGGGGGCCTGCAGGAGCTGCTCCCCTCCCTCTCGGCTGGTGTGGGCTGGGAGGGACCTTTGTCTTCTGCAGTTGATCCTTCTCCCCAGAGGCTGGCGAGACAGCGTGGGCTCCCCTCCCTTCCACCGTAGGCATTTGTGGGTGCTCCTGAGAGGGAGGGAGCTGGAGGGGCTGGTGGGGCACCCCTGGGACAGCCAGAGGACGGCAGCACTGCCTGAGCCCGGAATCCCAGTCATCTGGAGACGTAGGCTGGGTCCCCATGTCCGGCAGCAGCATTCTGGGTGCTGTGTTGAGTTCCTTGGGGCAGTGGGGAGCCACAGGGGGTCTGAGGCAGGAGATGGGCAGATTTACAGAAGGTGGGCGCCAGGAGTAAGAGGGCAGGTGCTAGGTGGAGGCAGCCATGGTGAGGTCTAGAGACATGAAGATGTGGGAAGGGGTGACTTGGCCCATGTGGGGCCCGGGGCTTGGACAGGGGCAGCAGACCCCCATTGAGAGGCTGTCTGAGGAGGCCTCATGACTCAGCCTCCTCGGTCCCCAGGCTGAGATCTTCCGGGCCTTCACGGAGCTGTTCCAGGTGGCCTGTGCCAAGCCGCCGCCCCTGGGCCTCTGCGACTACCCCTCATCCCGGGCCATGTATGCTGTCGACCTCATGCTGAAGTGGGACAACGGCCCAGATGGTAAGAGGGGCGCCCCATCTCCTGATCCAAACCAGCAGGCGCCCCCTCTGCCAGCCAGCCACATGCCTGGAGAAGGCAGGGGGCTGCCCCAAGCTGTCCTCTGGCTTGAATCAGCCAGGAATCTGGGTTGGGGGAAGTGCCTGCGGTGCAGAGACTGTAGGGGACGAGCTGCGGGTTGGGCCTCTGTGTCGGGGAAGAGCTCACAGGACAGGAGACCCGTGTGAAGGACACCCTGACCCCAACCCACACCACCCTGGCTGGCCTCCCCTGTGCCAGACCCACACACTCTCCACCGCTGCTGCATGTCTGCTTTTTTTTGACTAAACTGAACATCCAAGCCTAAAGGGCCAGGCTGTCATCCCTAGGGCTAGAGGCAGCCCTGGCCTCTCCTGGAGAAGAAGATGTCAGGCCAGGCCTCCCCAACAAAGTCAAGAGACCCAAGTTCTAGGTTCGGGCTTGCCCTGCTCATCCCCTGGGAATCAGGGCCCAGGTTCACAGCCTCCCCAGCCTTTGCTGGGTCCCCAGGCCATTGGCCTGCAGAGTGAAGCCAACGAGCCTTCACACTCTGCTGCGCTCTTTGCCGTCAGGAAAGCGGGTGATGCAGCCGCAGATCCTGGAGGTGAACTTCAACCCCGACTGTGAGCGAGCCTGCAGGTACCACCCCACCTTCTTCAACGACGTCTTCAGCACCTTGTTTCTGGACCAGCCCGGCGGCTGCCACGTTACCTGCCTTGTCTAGGCACTCGCTGTCCCCAAAACCTGTGCTTGGGGCAGGATTCCAACCTCAGTTCTCTGAGCTGCTTCTGCAAAGGCCCCCATGCCCCTCCCCACATCAGCTCTGGGCATAGCCTCAGCCCCAGGCCTCTGTCCTCCCGAGCCATCCTCCCGGCCTCACACTCCGGGAGCACAGCGTCCTCCTCCCACCTGTGGGTCAGAGCAGGACAGTGATGGTGTCCCCCGGGCTGAGCACCGCCCCAGGCCCTGCCCTCACCCCTCACCACCATCTGTGCACTGATGAGTCTCCAGTTTAGCCAAGGGCTTCGTTCCTGGCATGGAGAATTTGTTCCTGGCTGCTGTGTTTCCAGGAGGTGCTGGGAGAAGGGTTCCGTGGAGTGAGACAAGGTGTCCTCGGGAGCAGGGTTCCACCGGGAAGCGTCTGGGAGCCCTGTGTCACACAGTGCAGGCCGGTTTCTCTTCCGGGGTCTCAGCTCTTATGCATCAGGATGACCTCGGAATGGGTGTGGGGCCCCACACTGCACCCACAGGGCTCTATGCGACGGGGGCCCAGGAGCAGCCTGAGGCTACCACCAGGCAAGCCTGCCTTATCACCCATTCCAGCTCACCCAGGACCTTCACCAGCAAACCTCCTGCTGAGGTCCTGGCAGGAGGCCACTGTTAACTTTTCCGTTTGCTGAGGGTCACAGACCCCGACAGGGAAGTCGATATCTGTCTTCCCAGTGGTTGCCCTGCTCGCTGGGCACTCCACGGAGTCCCACCCTCCTCTGAAATGGGCCAGGATCCTTCAGCAAGGGGCGCCTGGGGCTGGGACTGATTGTGGACGGCGGAGCACCGACAGAAAAGGATTCCAAGGAGAACTTCAGGTTAAAGTCAGATGCCACCTACCAGGGTCTACAGTCAAAATGTTGACTTTTTCTTATTTTTTAATGTATGGGAGAAAAATGTAAAATTCCAGTTCTTTTCTAATTGTGTTTCTGAAATTAGGAGTCAGCTGCCAGCGTTTTTGTGTGGCTGCAGTGTGCCTGGGCCCAGCTCACGGGCAGTGGGTGGCCCAACTCCCCAAGCAGGCGGGAGCTACTTCCAGAGCCTTCCAGTGCGTGGGAGGGCAGGGCTAGGTGTGGCGGTGTCTCCTCTTTGAAATTAAGAACTATCTTTCTTGTAGCAAAGCTGCACCCAGTGATGCTGCCTCCTCTCGCCGTGTTGTCTGGGCCCCTGTTTACAAGCACACCTTGCCCTTTCTGAGGGGAGCTATGCTCTAGCCCCTGGAGAACCTGTTGCAGGGGCAGGGCGGGCCCATCGCCTTTGGCAGCTCCTGGAGAGCTGTTGACATGCAGTCCCCCTTTATTGGTTTGTGCTGCAATAAAGGCCATCTTCTCTTACTTCTGCCCTCTTTTCTCTTTGGACCCCGGAGCCACAGGCTCAGCCTGGCCTATCACCCCGGCTGTCACTGAAAAACCCCAAATACCAAGAAGTCACCCAGAAAAAGTGGGAGAAGAAATACGATGGCCTTTAGATCACAGGCCTCCATCCCAAAGTCTGATTTCTCTGTGCTGGATCTGTTTCCAAGCTGGCCAGGAGCCTCAGTCCTAGTGGCCCTAGAGATAGCGGCCTCCCCACACTTGCCTCCTTGTCCTGGGGTGGGGACAGTGAGAAACCCTGCCCACTGGGGCATCTGCAGAGCCCCTCAGGCCACTGCTGGGCAGGTGCATGGACACCGTCAGTGGGTGGCAGCAGCGCCACATGGTGACCAAGGAGGTTAAGATTCAGAAGGCAGGCCAGGCATGGTGGCTCATGCCTGTAATCCCAGCACTTCGGGAGGCTGAGGCAAGCGGATCACAAAGTCAAGAGATGGAGACCATCCTGGACAACATGGTAAAACCCCATCTCTACTAAAAATACAAAAAAAAAAAAAAAATTGCTGGGCATGGTGGTGCATGCCTGTAGTCCCAGCTACTCGGGAGGCTGAGGCAGAGAAACGCTTGAACCCGGGAGGTGGAGGTTGCAGTGAGCCACTGCACTCCAGCCTGACAACAGAGTGAGACTCCGTCTCAAAAAAAAAAAAAAGACACAGAGCGGCCCCGAGGCAGGCTGCCTGGACTGCGCTGCTTCTCTCCTGAGCCTCCCTTTGAGGGGAGGCCTCAGGACTGATGCCCACATGGACTCTGTCCAGATGCTCAGCAGCCGGTGCTCTCACTGGTTCCCAGCTCACTTAAAACCTGGTGCCCAGGGAGCAGCTGGGACAGCCCCCAGAATCAAGACCACATGGTCCAGGCTTTCCGTGCTTGTAGATAGCTGTTCTCTGTCCCCACATGTCCTTGCACCTCTGCTCACTGCAAATGGACACCCCCAAGGAAGGGTGGACATAGAGACCCAGGGACTCCATGAGCTGGAAGACCAGCCGGCTCCAGGTGCTAAGGCAGTTGCCAGGAGATGTTTATCCCACTAAATACTTCTTCCTGGTACTCATTTGCAGCCTCGTCAATCTGTGTTAAGCCATCCAAAGCCAGAATTGACCAGGCACAGTGGTTCATGCCTGTAATCCCAGCACTGTGGGAGGCTAAGGTGAGCGGATCACTTGAGGTCAGGAGTATGAGACCAGGCTGCCCAATGTATTGAAATCCCATCCTACTAAAAATACAAAAATTAGCCAGGCATGGTGGTACGCACCTGTAATCCCGGCGACTCTGGAAGCTGAGGCAGGAGAATCGCTTGAACCTGGGAGGCAGAGGTTGCAATGAGCCAAGATCGCGCCACTGCACTCCAGCCTGGGCGACAGCATGACTCTGTCTCAAAAAATAATAAACCCACTCAGCATCAAAGCCTTAAGTCCCTAGTGGATGACAGCAGCTTAGAAAAGGGGGTAATGTTGTCTGTTACGAGCAGGGGAAACGTCGCCAGGCTGTTAAAAAGAAACCGGCAGATGAAATGCTAAATGTATTCTCTCGCCCGTTTTTCCAGGGCGTTTTTATGGCAATGCATGTTTTGTGGCCAGCAGGAGCCATGTGGGATATTTGCTACAGATGAACAACCCCACGAGTTGGGCGGAGATGGCAGACGTCTGGGTTGCACTTTCTCCAGTCCCTAAGTGTCTGGCATGCACTCAGGTGTCCCTTGACACTTCAAAGGATGCCCCTGTGCCCTGCGGGGATGGTGCCTGCTCACTGGCATGCTGGAGCGGGAGACAGCCTGGCCTGTAAGTTTCTTGCTAGCAAGGACCTCTCTGCCATCCGCTGCTTGGACTAATGTCTGCACAGAGTTCTGGAGGAATTCAACTCTGAGCGTCTTGGAGAACTTCAGAAATAATAAAAAAGATACACAGAGGCTCCCCAGCTGGCTCCTCTGCACCGGTGAGCGTCAGGAAAGCCATGTGGGCTGAGAGCTCAGCTGAGTGCCTGTGGCCACGAAGCTGTTGGGTCCTGCAGAGTGTGATCTGTTGGGCATCAAACTCTGCCAGAGTCGAGGGAGCGGGAGGCTGAGGGTCAGGATGGAGCGGCTCAGCCTCTGGGCGGAAGCCATCCCTTCTGTCAGAAGAATGCAGTCGACTGTCTTTGCTCATCTTTTCCCTGAGCTGTTCATTCTTCGTGTGTGTGTGGATGTGGGTGTGGGTGTGGGTGTGGTGTGCGTGCGCCAGAGTGAATGGTATAGACAGTCTCCCTATGTTGCCCAGGCTGGTCTCAAACACCTGGCCTCAAGCAATCCTCCCGCCTCAGCCTCCCAAAGTGCTGGGATTACCTGTGTGAGCCACTGTGTCCAAGTTTTTGTGAACGTCAGGTTGCATTTGAGGTTCGGGTCGGGAGAGGACACAGGAGTCGGGGGAGAAGGGAGAGGAGGCAGCAGCCACAGGCTGCTGAGTGATGGCAAGCTCTCTCTGAACATTTTGCCAATTTGAATGAACTTAGCCGCCAAAAACAAAATGCCCAGCAGGTCAGGCCTGGCCGCGGGGAGGGAGCCGCAGGCTGTGTTGCTGAGTGCTGCGTGGGTGTGGTGACCAATAGCAGGATGGAGGAGCGCTGCGTGTGGTTCTTGGCTCGTTTACTCCAAACAGCTGCCTGGAGAGGTCATGGGTCGCCCAGTTGGAAGCCGGGGTGAGGGAGTGAGTGGCTGTGACGCCTCCAATCCTGGCCGCTCTGGGCCAGCAAGGAGGCCCTGTCTGCTGGAGTCGGGACCTAACCTTTCCTGCCTCGGACACCCTCTTGAGCCACCTGGGTGTTTGTGGGGCTATCCCTGGTGCAGTGAGGCTGCCACAAGCCTGGGCCCCTGGGGGACAGGGCAGTCAGCACCCCCAGCTCTGTCCTGGGTAAAAACAGCTGAGGGCCACGCATTGGGCAGGACTAGGCATTGGACACTGGTTGTGGGCCCAGCCATTCAAGGGCCCGGGCTGAGCATCCTGGAAGCCATGGGAAGTGGACAGGACCCCCTCCCTCTGCCGAAGCCCACGGCCCCAGCTGGGTCTGCGCCAGTGTGGGCTCCAGGGTGGCACCCAGGGTTGCTCTGTTCATCTCCTGCAGGGCTTCAGGAGCGTCCCAGGAAGCGTGGGGCAGCCCCAGCCGGATCCAGCCCTGTGTGGAGAAGGCAGCCCAGGCAGATCCCGCAGAGACGAGCTCCAGCGCAGCCCCAGCTCCCCCTCTTCCCTGTGGCTGGGGGTCCCACCCAAGCAAAAAGGCCATGGTAAAGGAAGTCAAAAACTTTATTCAGCTTATAAAATTCCATGTTCCGAGAACATGCTCTGAGCATGCAGAAAGCGCAGGACACTTCTCCTGGGTGGGGGCTCAGGTGGGGCCACCTCTGAAGCTCTGCTGACCCCCTGGGCCAAGGCCCTGACAGACTAGCAGGCCCAGTGGTTGTGAAAGCGTGACAGCCACCATCACTGATGGCACCTGCTGGTGCAGCTGCAGTCCCTGGTGGGCCGGGCACTCACTCTGGCAGCCGCCGGCCCCCACGCCAGCCACGGTTGTCCCGCCACACACAGTAGTTGAGTGTGGTCGCGAAGGCCAGCCAGGCCAGGTAGGGGTAGAGCAGGCGGGCGGCCAGCGGGCTCACCTGGTACCAGGCCACGGTAGTGGCTGCCGCCGCCCCACTGACCAACAGGAGATCCACCAGGGCCTGCAGAGATTGGGGGAGGAAGAACAGGGAGGCCTGAGGCACCACGTCCACCCAAGTGCGTGTCCCACTGCCCAACTGCTGCTGGATTTGGGAGTCAGGAACCTCACTCACCCCCACTCCACCCCTGAGTGACCTGGCCAACCCCCTCCCCCATCTCAGCCTCAGTTTCCTCATCTGTAAAATGGGAACAGTCCTCCCGCCTGACCCATGCCATGTGTGGGGTGCACATGACATGCCTGAAGTGAACTCGGTTTGTTCAAGGGTGCGGTGGTGGCTCAGAGAGGTCTTGCAGGTCCCTTCCCCTCTCTGAGCTCAGAGCCTCCACGGAGGGCAGCGCTGACCTTCCAGCACTACTACAAGGCCCAAACAAAAACCTGCTCTTTTTCAGGTACAGTGGCTCACGCCTGTAATCTCAACACTTCGGGAGGCCAAGACGGGTGGTTCGCCTGAGGTCAGGAGTTCAAGACCAACCTAACCAATATGGTAAAACCCTGTCTTAAGGCCAGGCACAGTGGCTCACGCCTGTAATCCCAGCACTTTGGGAGGCCGAGGCGGGCGGATCATGAGGTCAGGAGATGGAGACGACCCTGGCTAACAGAGAAATGCCGTCTCTACTAAAAATACAAAAAATTAGCCGGGCATAGTCGGGGGCGCCTGTAGTCGCAGCTACTCAGGAGGCTGAGGCAAGAGAATGGCCTGAACCCGGGAGGTGGAGCTTGCAGTGAGCCGAGATCGCGCCACTGCACTCCATCCTGGCCGACAGAGCAAGACGCTGTCTCCAAAAAAAAAAAAAAAAAAAAAAAAAAATCCCTGTCTCTATTAAAAATAAAAAAATTAGCCAGGCATGGTGGCATGTGCCTGTAGTCCCAACTACTCAGGAGGCTGAGGCCGGAGAATTGCTTGAACCTGGGAGGCGGAGGTTGCAGTGAGCTGAGATCTCGCCACTGCACTCCAACCTGGGTGAGAGAGTAAGACTCTTGTCTCAAAAAAAAAAAAAAGAAGCTGTCGTGTAGAGGGGCCAGTGACCCTGCCCACACAGTACCAGGCTTCATGTGGGTTTTCCTATACAGTAGCCCCCAAACCCACCCTGCAACCCCTTCTGCCTTAATAGCTTCCCTCACTGAAGGAGAGTCAGTCGAGGGGAGGCTCCAGGGCGTGGGCTGCTTAGAGCTAGAGAGACATGGCCTTTTGCCTCCCCTGGCCCCACCTACATTGACCCAGTGTCCTATGTGATGCCCCAGGGCCTCCAAGGGTCAGACCCAGGGATCAGGGACACATGCCGTAGCCACACTTACCCAGCCCATTTGTCGGGCACCAAAGAAGATGGGCGGCCACGCCCAGTTCAGGGCCAGCTGCCCGGTGTAGAGGCCCAGGGGAACCACAGCCTCTTCCGTGAAGCCTCCCAGCTCTTTCCAGACCAGGTAGGAGCCATACCTGAAACAGAGGCCGCAGTTCAGAACACCATTAGGAGCAAGGCCAGGAGCCTTGCCCACCTCCGAGTGACACAGTGATGGCTCATGTGTGACCTGACACTGATGGCTGTGTGATCTCAGGGAAGTTGCCTGACCTCTCTGGGCCTTCATTTTTCATAGGGTTGCTGTAGGGATTCTAGTTAGCACACTGGCAGTGCTTCATGCGATACCCAGCATATAGGACACTCAATACACACCTGCCATTATTATCACTGTCACTGCTATGAAGGGGAACCACATGGTGTGACTAGGTAGAGAGGAGGCTCTTAACCTAGCCAGGGCACTGCATAGAGGATAGGACATTTGGGCTGGGCCTTAAAGGATGAATAGGAGTTTTCAGGGGAGGAAACAGGACATGCAAAGACTGTGAGGTGGCTGTGAGGCAGATGTGAGGCCCCGAGTCAGTCTGTGACTGCAGGATGAGGCCCAGGGGGAGGCCTGGTGATGGGAGCTGTTAACACAGGGCAACAGTAACACCACCAGTAACAGTAGGCGATGCCCTCCGGCACTCACAGGAGCCCTACCTATGAGGAGGCCCTACCACTTCCCAAGCATTCACTCATTTCAGCTTCCTGATAATGCTGTAAGGCAGGCAGTATCAGCACCCCCTTTACAGTGAGGAGACTGAGGCACAGGCGGTGAAGTGACTGAGATCTCTTGGCAGGCCATCAGTGGATAAAGTCCGGTCGGCCGGGGCCAGAGCCCTGACTCTCACCTACTAACGAGGGGTTTGCCTTATCCAGAGCTACAGGGAGCCCCAAAAAGTTCCCCCAAAGACAGGCTGGGACCAGGTGGTATAGGAAGGCCAAGCAGGGTGGGGACACTGGAGCCAGGAAAGTGTGGGAGCCTGGCTGGGCAGGGCCTGGGCCGGAAGGGGTGAGGCCCAGGTGACACCCAGGTTCCAGGGCCTTATTCCCATCAGAGCTGGGCACCTGGCCTGGCCTCTGCTATCTGCCCCCTGGAGTGCCTGGCACCTGCGTCCCCACCCTGCATTGGGCTGACACGGAACCAGTATGCAGGGAACATTCCAGAAGGCAGTCAATTCCCCGCCTCCTGGGTGCAGTCCCCTCTACAGCCACCAAGAGGCGCCCTGCCCCTCCCAGCACGTCCTTTCCGGGTGGAATTCCCCTGGTCTAGTTGCAAGGGACTCAGGCCAGACTCAGCCTGAAGGGGGCTGTGCGGGGTCCACACTTGTAAGCCCTGTGTCCTTGGGAGGCCCCTTATCATGGGGGGCGTTGAGTATGAATGAGATGAGCCTGGCACTGGGCAGGAGTTCAACAGAGGAGCTGCTCTCGGGGCTGTCACTGCCGTTGTTAATCTTGGAAAGCATCCATGCCGCTGCCCAAGGCCAACCTTCACACACTAAGCCGGCCTCCGCCTGGAGCTGTGAACACGGCAGGGATGCCAGGGTGGGGTGAGCATCTGACCCGTCCCCCCAGGGGCCCAGGAGGAGAAAGTTCAGTTGTGCAATCAACAGGCCCACAGCTTCCCCACCCTGGCTTGCCAAATGGGGCTGGGGAAACCATGCCGTGGCCCATGGCCCGCCTGGAGGAGACCCTCTGTCCTGGGCCAGGCCTCTCCTTGCAAAGGGCCAGGCTCATCCCCAGGCCAGCGCGCGCGCCCACCTACCCCATGGCTGAATAGAGCGTGCCCCAGACAGGGCCCAGCACCCAGTGAGGCGGGTGCCACGATGGCTTCTGCAGGCCGGCGTACCAGCGGAGACCCTCGCCGTGGACAAAGCGGGAGCCCACGAAGCACCCCAGGCTGGGCGCCAGTGTGAAGCCCATGGCGGGCACCCAGGGCGGGGCCATGGCTGCTGCAGCTGCTGTTCAGGGGAGCTCTGAAAGAAAAGACAAGGCTGGGTGAGGGCATTCCTGAGGCCATGGGGTTAGGCCTGTGTCTCCTCCAGCATCCCTGAAAGGCCTGTCACCCACAGATCAACCAGTTGGCTTATCAGGAGGCGCAGAGATGTGCAGGGCAGGAGTGGCTGAGTGAACACATTTCCAGCCCTGCTCCTGCCCCAGCTGCCTGGCCTCACCTTTGTCCACCCTCACCTCGACCTTGGGTCTCCTGGCACTGACCCCTCCTCCCTGCTGCCTCTTCCGAGGCCAGTTTGGGTCCCCTCCACCAAGAAGCCTTCCCAGCCTGCCTCCCTGGGCCAAGTCCCAGCTCTGGGGGCTCTGTCAGGCCAGTGCTTTACATTCCAGCACTTCACATTCACCTTTCACTCACTCACTCACTCATTCGGTGACTGCTATCAGACAGAGTTTGGGTCAAATCCCTTTCCTCACTGCCTCACTGTGACCTCAGGCAAATCACATCAACTCAGGGCCTCAGTTTCCCCCTCAGTAGAGTGGGATATCAATGCTTACCTACCTTGAACACAGCTCAGTGCACAGCAGCAAGGAGTGTCTCTACACAGCTGTTTCAGCACCCCACACGGGCCCCACTAAAACCACCGCCCCTTCCCCAAGCACCAGAGATGGACAGTGGCCTGTCTGGGGCCACAGTGCACTCTGGGCCAGGCTCTGCCCCGGTGGCAATATGGCTCCCACCCTGGCCTCATCAAAAAATGAAGGACTAAGGTCCCACTCACTCTGATTCTAGGTGGAGAATCAGGGGTCATCTGCTCTTGTCTGAGACAAGAAGCCACACAACCGGATTTAGTTCCGCCAACTTGCAGCAAGGCCTGCTGGGGCGAGGGTTGGGACCCAGCGGGGCACGGGGTTGGGGAGGCCCTGAGTGGGCACAGACTGGGGCTGAGGGAGCCTGGACCTCAGAAAGGGACCCTCTGACCAGGGACCAGGAAGGAGATGCCACAGGAAGAACAGTGAGCACTTTTGCCCCAGGGGAACGCGAGAGACAAGCAGTCCGGGGGTCATGGAGGCAGCCAAGTGGGGGCAGAGGGGGGTCAGCGGAGACTGTGCTGAATGTGGGCTTCGGCAGGGGCAAAGGGCAAAGGGCAAAGGGCAAAGCCGGCCCCAGGGAGAAGGAGCAGCTGCTGGCCTGGAATCCATGGAGCTGGGTGAGCACAGAAGCCACATCAGTGCCCAGCAGCCACCTCAGTGCCCAGCAGCCAGGGACTATTAAAGACTGGCCCCTCACAAACCAAGCTTTTGAAGGCTTTTTAGTGATGAAAAAGTTGTTCTCACTGTAACACGAAGAAAGCAGAATATACATAGACTACAGAATGACCCCAATTTTGGCAAAGAATGGATAATATAGATATGCTTTTTTTTTTTTTTTTTTTTTTAAATACAGTCTCGCTCTGTTGCCCAGCCTGGAATACAATGACATGATCTCAGCTCACTGTAACCTGTAACCCCCGCCTCAGCCTCCCACCTCCCAAGTAGCTGGGATTACAGGCACATGCCACCATGTCGGGCTAATTTTTGTAGTTTTAGTAGAGACAGGGTTTCACCATGTTGGCCAGGCTGGTCTCGAACTCCTGACCTCAGATGATCTGCCTGCTTCGGCCTCCCAAAGTGCTGGGATTACAGGCGTGAGCCACTGCGCCCAGCCGAGATATGCATTTTTTTTTCTCAATTGTAACCAATGCATGAAGATGTTAGCCACAGTCATAATCATAAAGCCAGCATTTCCAGGGAAATGGCTGTATGCCAGGCCAGGCAAGCTTTACCCCAACACTGGCCATGAACCCTCACCCTGCGGGGGAGCAATGCCACCTTATGGCCGTCTGCCAACAGAGACCTGAGGCACAGGGCAGTGGAGACGTCTGCCCAAGGCCCCTCCACAGGCCAGCCACTCAGGATTCCAGAGTCCACCCTCAGCAGCAGGATTTATGATGCTAAGTTCACTACGTTACTTGTTTGCCAAAATATGTATAATGAACATTACTGTATTTTATATTTCAGAGACAGAGTGTCGCTGCTGTCCAGGCTGGAGAGCAGCAGCACCATCGCAGCTCACTGCAGCCTTGACCTCCCAGGCTCAGGGGATCCTCCCACCTCAGCCTGGAGGTAGCTGGAACTACAGGCATGCACCACCATGCCCAGCTACTTTTTGTATTTTTTTGTAGAGACAAGTTCTCTCCATGTTGCCCAGGCTAGTCTCAAACTCCTGGGCTCAGGTGATCCTTTCACTTTGTTCTCCGAAAGTGCTGGGATTGTAGGCATGAGCCACCATGCCTGGCCAGGGCACTTTTTTTTTTTTTTTTTTTTGAGATGGAGTCTTGCTCTGTCACCCAGGCTGGAGTGCAGTGGCAAGATCTCTGCTCACTGCAACCTCCGCCTCCCAGGTTCAAGCGATTCTCCTGCTTCAGCCTTCCAAGTAGCTGGGATTACAGGCACCCGCCACCACGCCCAGCTAATTTTTATATTTTTTAGTAGAGACAGGGTTTCATCATGTTGGCCTGGCTGGTCTCAAACTCCTGACCTGAGTTGATCTGCCTGCCTCAGCCTCCCAAAGTGCTAGGATTACAGGCATGAGCCACCGCACCCGGCCTGTTTTAAAGGAACAATCAGAGATTGTCCTTTGATTCCCATGCTGCAGATTCCCATGCTGCCACTTACTATGATTCCCTCCCCTCCCTGGACCTCAGTTTTCTCACCTGTTGAATGGGGACAGTTACCCCATCCCCCAAGGTTGCTGCACAGATGAGCAGTAAGGATGGACATTCTTGGGGGCTGGGCATGTGACCTAGGTCCTGGCAAGAAATATTCCTGTGTTCCCCCTCTCCCTCCCTTCTGCCCCTCCCCCTCCTGCCCCTCCATCCTGCCCCTCCCCCTCCTGCCCCTCCATCCTGTCCCTCCCCCTCCTGCCCCTCCATCCTGCCCCATCCCCTTCATCCTGCCCCGCCCCCTCCCTCCTGCCCCACCCCCTCCCTCCTGCCCCACCCTCCAGCTTCCAGGGTACACTGCTAATGGGGTGGTAGTGGGGGTCTGATGTCACTACACATATGAAAGGCCACCTTCCCCGGTACAGGAGGTACTGCTGAGCACTGGCCCTGCACCACCGCCAAGTGGATATGGAGCTCTGGACCGCAGCCCTGGGACCACCTCCCAGCTCAGCCTCCCACTACATCCTCTCAGGTAAGCCCAGGCCAGCTCAGCCTGCTGCCCATCTGGGCAACTGAGACATAACCGCCGCTCTGCTGGAGCCTGCGTGAGTCCACAGCTGAGTGACGTTGTGGGGGAACCGTAAGGAGTCTCGTTCAGCCTCCGCTGGAAACGAGCCGGACCAGGGTGCCTGTACGTGCGTTTTCCCAGGATACCCCCAGTTGAGGCCCACCTGCCCCACACTGATGGCCCACTCTCAGTCTCACAAGTGTCCCTGTCCAGGCGAGCAAGGTTAATACCACCAGCATAAGACACATGCACATCCAGAACCCCTTGATACCACACGGAAGCTGATGCACTTTCAGTGATGTTCATGCAACAAATGGAAACCCCAGTGCACCATTCAGCAGCATTTGTATATTACCATTGTTGTGCAACCACCCTCTGTATCAAGTTCCAAAGCATTTTCAACCCCGAAAAGAAACCCTGTATCCATCAGCAGTGGCTCCCCTCCCTCCCCCCACCCCTGGCAGCCAGCAATCTGACTTCTCTCTGGGGACTTGCCCATCCTGGACATTTGGTCTCAATGCAGTGTGTGGCCCTGGTGTCTGGCTTCCTTCACTGAGCGTCATGTTCTAGAGGTCTTCACCTTGTAGCATGTGGCAGAACTTCTCCCTCCCCACGATTCTGTCACCTGGCCCCAGCACCCAGCCAGGGCCAGGCGCACACTCGGAGCCCAGTAAATCACAAATGGAACTCACCCAGTGTTCCAGCTGACATGACCTTAGAGACCACCCTCCAGGTCTCCTGTTGTACAGAACGAATTAAAGTCACAGAGGCATGGCGGCTTTCCCAAGGCCACAGCAAGAGAGAGCAGGGTCTGGAGCCGGTTCTGAGTCCCGTGCTCACACTCCCGCCCCAGGATGCCCCCTTCTCAGGCCTGGCTGTGGTTATGACCCACAGGGCCAAGGGGCTCAGAGGGTCTGCCCCACCAGAAAACAGGGTGGTCAGATGCCCCACATGGAGAAAGCCTGGTGGCGGGCGGGGAGTTTCCTAGGGCCTCTGGGGAACTGCCCGGCTCCTGAATCGCCCAATCAGGGAACAGGTGGGCAGGGGCGGTAC
Source organism: Theropithecus gelada (assembly GCF_003255815.1). Lineage (NCBI taxonomy): Eukaryota > Metazoa > Chordata > Mammalia > Primates > Cercopithecidae > Theropithecus > Theropithecus gelada. Next base: position 7,443,584 of record NC_037678.1, read on the forward strand.
CCATCATGATGAGTCATGCTGGGCCGGGCTAGGCAGGGTCCAGAAATCTGCTCTGGGATGGGCCCAGGGAAGGCTGGGGTGGGCCAGGGGGCACACATGGCAGGGACGGGACTCGGGGTTCAGGCAGAGGGGTGAAGCCACCTATGCCCCTTTGTCTCCTTCAAGTGAACAGGGATCCAGACCTCGGCTCTGCCTCCATCCAAGGCTCGTCTCTGGGCCCGGCTTCCCTCCACATCAGGTGGGTAAACCCGCCGTGTCTGCTACTCAGGGGCCTGGGGTAGCTCAAGGGAGGAAGGGGTGGGACAACAACGTTTCCCTGAAAACTCTAGAGAAGAGAGGGCTTGTGGGTATCGGTGTGGGGCCACTAGCCCCATTTCCTCCAGGGGAAGACAGGGCCTCAAGGCTTGGACCTGAGACGAGACCCTATCAGCCATGAGAGCCCCTGGACACTCCACAGGTGAAAATGCCCTGCACGGAGCAGCGCCCCCAAAACAGGGGCAAGATCGGGGCAGGGTAGAGGACGCAGGACGTGGAGGCAGGAGAAGGCTCCAGGCCTTGCTCAGCTCTGGCTGTGCACGGGCCTCTGGTAGACAGGGGCCTGCATGGTGGAGTCCGTGCTCATCCCGATGGTCACTGCCTCGTTTAGTCCCCACAGCGGCCACAGGGGACTAGCTGCTTCTCCCTGAGCCACACGGCCCACTTGGCCTCCATAGTGGACTCATGACTTGTCCCATTTTCCAGATGAGGAAGCTGAGACATGAGAAGTCACGGAACTTTCTAGGTCTGAGTGACTCCAAAACTCATCCCACCCCTCCCTCTGAGCCGGGTGTCTGCCAGCCTGCTCTGGTCTGCATGGCCACTTGCCAGCATCTGTGTCACCAGCCGTCTCAGCCTCCTTCCTCATCTGTAACAGGGCTCATAAAGCCTGCAGCACCAGGATTGGACCCGCAGGCCCCAGGCCACTCCACCCCACCTGTGAACTGTGCCAGAAGGTTCTCCCAAGGCCAGCAGCATTGCTCTCTCCACCTGCCACAGCGACATCCCAGCCCCCACAGAGCTTCAGGCCCCGCAGGATCTGAGCCCTCCCCCACCAAGGGTGGGACCCAGGGTCTCCGGGTCTTGTGAGACTTCACTCCTGGCCCGGAGACCCCAGACCCATAGCTGCCCCAAGGTATCTCATCTCCTGGGCCTCTGTGTCCCTATCTGTGAGGTGGTGGTCGAGCCAGTGGGTTTCAGGGTGTCTTTCTGTTCTCGGAGACCTCCCTATAGGTGACCCAGAAGGCCAGGCACAGTGGCTCACACCTGTAATCCCAGCACTTTGGGAGGCTGAGGCAGGCAGATCACCTCAGGTCAGGAGTTCGAGACCAGCCTGGCTAACATGGTGAAACCCCGTCTCTACTAAAAATACAGAAATTAGCCAGGCATGGTGGCGGGCGCCTGTAGTCCCAGCTATTCAGAAGGCTAAGGCAGGAGAATCACTTGAACCCAAGAGGTGGAGGTTGCAGTGAACCGAGATTACGCCCCTGCACTCCAACCTGGGCAACAGAGCAAGACTCCGTCTCAAAAAAAAAAAAAGAAAAAAACCGAACAAACAAAAAGCAAAACTTAACTAACTAAAAAAAGAAGGCGATCCAGGAACAGAATAAGGAATGTGTCCCTTCTCTGATCCCCACCACCCCCAGCTGCACCCAGCTCCCCTGAGCCTTGTCTCTCCAATGAAGCCACCATTGTCCCAGAGACTTGTTTTCAGGCTTTTAAAAAATGACTCATGGCTAATCGTCCTGACTTTGTGTGCGTTTTTCATTACAAAAGTAACCAGTGGAACAGCCCACAGGTCTGGAAAAATCCACAGCCAACCTGGCCACCGAGTGGCCTGGCAAAGGGTAGGGTGAGGGTGGGGTGTCCAGGGGGAATTGGTTCTGTTAAGAAAGACTCCTTTCCTTTCCTTCAAGGTTCGGGGGTTCAACTTTTTTTTTAGTGAAAAATAAAGAAACAGCCTGGCCGACATGGTGAAACCCCGTCTCTACTAAAAGTACAAATATTAGCCAGGCTGAGGCAGGAGAATCACTTCAACTCAGGAGGCAGAGGTTGCAGTGAGCCCAGCTCGAGCCACTGCACTCCAGCCTGGGCAATGGAGCGAGAGACACCGACTCAAAAAATACATATAAATAAAAGTAAAGAAGAAATTAAGAATGACTTCCCTAGTGGTCCAGTGGTTAAAAAGAAAATAAAATTAAAAAGACTACTGTTTTACACAAAGAGAGCACATCCACGCATTGTTTGCACAATCAAAAGTAAAGAAAACACAAATAAGCCAGAAACGGTGGCTCACGCCTGTAATCCCAGCACTTTGGGAGGCTGAGGTGGGAGGATCGCTTGAGCCCGGGAGTTCTGCAGGAGACTGCAGTGAGCTATGATTGCATCACTGCACTCCAGCCTGCCTACCAGAGTAAAACCCTGTCTCAAAAAAAAAAAAAAAAAAAAAGAAAAAAAGAAGGAAAAAAAGAGAAAGAAAGAAAAACGAAACAAAACAAAACAGAGATTCAAAACTGAAATACTGAAAAAGCTAAAGGTAAATGTAGGCTCCCTCCCTGTGAGCCCAAGCCCTTTACCCCACCTGGAGAACCTGCTGTGAATACTTTCTGGTAGATCCAGCCAGACAGGGTGCCTCATGCCAGGCATAAGTCTGTAGAGACGACAGGACACAGCACGTGTGTGTGCACACACGCACACACTCCCAGGAAAGAAAGTGGCCCTCGGGGCACAGTGGAGGAGGCAGGCTGGGATCAGACTGCACGGGTCCAGGCCCTGGCTCCACCACGCCAGCTGCATGACTCTGGACAAAGGCTTCTTTGGTAAGCCTCCGTTTCCCCCAGTTTCCAGCACTCCCCTGGGGGCCCAGGATTCCCGCGGAGCCTCCCTGTGGGGCTGCCAGCAGCCAGGTGGAGACTCAGGGGCCGCCTTCCCCTGCTGGGCTGAGGCTGGCTCTCCTGCCCTTGCTACACAGCCCCTTTCACCGCCAGTGGAAACCTGCCTCACGCTGCCCTGTCTCAGGCCCCACCGACTCCACAGAGACGCCGGGCCTCGCCCACGTTCTGGCAGCAGGCCTTCATGGGCAGGGCTTGCTGTGTGCCAGGCGAGCTGGGCGACTGCTTCCTGTACACCACCTCTCCTAATATCCTCGCCCTGCCTGAGTCCATTCTGGGACAGCCTCAAGTCCTGTCTCTCCTGCCATCCAGCCCAGGGCACACTGCTGGTATTCCGTAGAGCCGGCCCCTGGCAGGCTGGCCAGAGGGGCTCCAGGCCCACGCCAGGCCATGGCCTCTGGAAGCTGCCCTGGCCAGCAGTGTGTTCACAGCAGGAAGCCCCCGCTTCTCCCACCTGGGCTCCGTCTTCTTTGCAAGGGGCAGGGGAAGCAGACAGGTCCCAGAGGCTGCTCGGCTCAGAGTAAGTCCCGTCTAGGCTGCAGCGCACCTGAGCCCCGCACTGGGAATCGAGGGCCAGGGGGGCCTCTAACCGGCTTTGGGCAAAAAAAACTTCCCCGATCTGGGCTGTTCTCCTCCACTATGAAACGGGGTGTCTTGGGGGATCAGGATCCTGCCTGAGGTCTCCCAGACATTCTGAGACCCCGAAGGGAGCTCCGCCTGGGATTGCCCATCCGCGGAATGGGCGGGAGAGGGAGCGTCGGCCTCTCCTGGGACCGCGCTTCCTGCAGGAGAAGCAGGGGCGGGGCGTGGCGGAGTTGCCCAAGTTTCCCCTCCCGAACCCCCAGTCGGAGGCGGCCCGCGCAGGAACCCCGGCCGCGGAGGCCCAGACCCGGCTGCCCGCCGCCTCCGCCCCTGACCCGATAGCCGAGCCCCAAGTGCTGCCCCGGGCCGCCCCCTCGGGTGTCCAGTCCTCGGCTCCGGCCTCAGTTTCCCTCTGTCCCGCGGCGCTGTCAGAGTCGCAGCCGTGCGGGCCCCCATTTCCCGCTGCCCCCTCCGCGTCCCGTTCTCACTCACCAGCGGCGAGGGCACGCTCCGGGAAGGGCACTGCCTGGCAGGAGTTAGCCAGACCGCTGTGCCTGCATCCGCCCCGCCCCTCTCAGCCGCCCGGCCCCGCCCCGCCACCAGGCCCCGCCCGTCAATCCACCGCCCGGCCCCGCCCCACTACCCGGCCGAGCCCCGCCCCGCTCCGCCCCGCCCCGCCCCGCCTGGCAGCCCGGGCCCTGGACCCACTGGCACCCCCGCGGGACCGGGAGCTCACTCCTCAAAGCCACCTCTCCCGCGGGACGCGCTTCTGCCTCCCCCCGGCCGCGAGCGAGTCTCTCGGCTCCTTCTCCTCCCCACGGTGACCGGTGATGGCCGCCCGGCCAGACCCAGCACCTAAAACGTTGCCGTGTGTCCGCCGGCGGGTCGCTTGTGGTTTCTTCTAGTCTCATTTTCCCATCTATAAAATGCGGCAACAAGACCGATCTCCGAGTGGGGGATTGCCTCTCCTGAGGGCAAGGCCCTGAGCGTCCTCCTGCTCAGCAGCCTTGGCCCCATTTCCGGAGCACCCCAGTTCCTTGAGCTGTTGATCCAGGGCACGGAGGCTGCGCGCTGCACTCTTAGTCCTGGCCCGACCACTTTCTGACTGGTTCTCTGGGTCTCCATCTCCTCATCTGTAAAATGGGCACAAACTCGTGGGACTGATGAAGCCACAAGGCGGTGATGCAGGCAGGACACCCCTCAGATGCTCGGCGCTCAGTGAGGGGAGAGGCTGCCATCATCACAGTCCAGAGGTGGCCTCCAGCTGCCCAGGTCCACTCCCATGCAGGGCGTGTCAATCCCCAGGCCCTTGGCACTGTGGCTGTCTTGCTGCAGCTCAAGGCTGTCCCAGCTCCCTCTGGCCAACTCAGACTGGCAACACCCCTCAGCCTGCACCAGCCACATTGGGCCAAACTGATCCTGCAGGGGCCAAGGAGAACAGTGGCTACTTCTACCCAGACACAGAGGCCAGGAGCCTCCTTCCAGCCAGGCTGTACTATGGCTTTCCTAGGACCTGGCATTGTTGCCTTTGTGAGCCTCTTCCTCTATTAAAAGACAAACATATATAATCTATTTTTGACTGTGTTGGCCTAAAGACAAGGATAACCCAGGCTTGGTTCCATTCATCATTCATCTTTTTCTTCTGGGTTTCTTTTTCTTCCTTCCTTCCTTCCTTCCTCTCTCCCTCCCTCCCTCCCTCCCTCCTTCCTTTCTTTCTTTTTTTTTTTGAGACGGAGTTTCGCTCTTGTCTCCCAGGCTAGAGTGCAATGGCACAATCCCGGCTCACTGCAACTTCTGCCTCCTGGGTTCAAGTGATTCTCTCCTCCCTCAGCCTCCCAGTAGCTGGGATTACAGGCACCTGCCACCACGCCCGGCTAATTTTTGTATTTTTAGTAGAGATGGGGTTTCACCATGTTGGCCAGGCTGGTCTTGAACTCCTGACCTGAGGTGATCCACCCGCCTCAGCCTCCTAAAGTGCTGGGATTACAGGTGTGAGCCACCGCTCCCTGCCGCTTTTACTTTTAAAAAATTCCTTCTGGCCAGGCGCGGTGGCTCCCACCCAGGTGTGTTTCCCTGAGTACTATGTGTGCAGAGAGGCAGCACATCCCTGGCTGGGGCAGAACAGGCGCCATGGCCAGGCCAGAAGACTCCCGGAAAGATAAACTCAGCTGAGTGCCTGGGGTACAGGCTGGGCCCAGCCTCTGTGGGCACTGACAAGAGCCCCCTCTGGGGCAGGCAGAGGGCATGGCTGTGGGTGGGGCTCCCCTGTTTGGACGCTGAGCAGAGCTGTGGCATGGACATTCAGCAGGAAATGGTCAGGGGCATGAGCCGTTCTGTCTCTTGCTTCTGAGCTCACAGTGCCCTGAGGAGTAGGGTGCTCAGACCTCAGAAGCAGGGTGAGGCCTGTCAGGTGGGCCATGTGTCCTCAGCAGACCCAGGCAGCAGGGCAAGAACGGGGCTTCCTCAGCCTGTGATCGGGACCAGCCAGGTGCAGGCAAGAGTCTGGGCCAGGGCCAGGTACAGTGGCTCACGCCTGTAATCCCAGCACTTTGGGAGGTTAAGGTGGGCAGATCATGAGGTCAGGAGATTGACACAATCCTGGCTAACACGGTGAAACCCCATCTCTACTAAAAATACAAAAAAATAGCAGGGCGTGGTGGTGGGCACCTGTAGTCCCAGCTACTCGGGAGGCTGAGGCAGGAGAATCGCTTGAACCCGAGAGGTGGAGGTTGCAGTGAGCCGAGATCATACCGCTGCACTCCAGCCTGGGTGACAAAGTGAGACTCTGTCTCAAACAAACAAACAAAAAAAGAATCTAGGCCAGGCTCGTGGGGCATTCTGTACCTAAATGAGCAGCATGGCAGCAAGGATGTTGGTAATGCCAGCTCTCAACACGTCTCGAGTCACGCTGCTCCCCGCTGGACAGGCTGCACAGGCTGGGTACACACACCATTCCCGGGTCTTTCTTCACCCCCTGGGGATGCCCCCGCCCCCTCCTGCATGGGTCTTTATTTCCTGGATTTCACATCTTCCTCCTTCTTGGTCCCCCCTTGCTTGTGTTGGGCCTGTCCTCCAGGAGTTCTTGAGAAAGACTGCCCGGAAGGTAACATTGCTGAATTCTTGCATCCTACCCCATAGATCCCCATAGATGGCTGACGCTTGGCTGAACTGGAGCTCGTTGTCCTTCAGAATAATGAAGAGACGCTGTTGGCCAGCTGCAGTTGAGCAGGCTAAAGCCATTCTGTTTCGGAAGCCTTTGGTTCTTTTTTGTGTTTTGTTTTTTATTTTTTTGTAGACACAGGGTCACGCTACGTTGCTCTGACAGGTTTCCAACTCCTGGGCTCAAGCAATCCTCCTGCTCTGGCCACGCTGTGGATCCTTTATATGTAACCGATTTTGTTCTTCCTGGAAAGTTTTTAAGATTTTGGGCCCCAGAGTTCTGCAATTTCACACTGATATTCCTCTATGTGGGCCTACTTTTTTTTTTTTTTTTTGAGACAGAGTCTCACTCTGTAATCCAAGCTGGAGTGCAGTAGTACGATTTCAGCTCACTGCAACCTCTGTCTCCTGGGCTGAAGCAATTCTTCTGCCTCAGCCTCCCGAGTAGCTGGGATTACAGGCGAGCTCCAACACACCCAGATGATTATGTGGCCTCATTTCCTCCACTGTGCCCGCACTCAACAGGCGCTTTCCTGCTGGAAGCTCATTCTTTACTTTTCAGAAGTTGGATTATTTCTTTGATTTCCTTCCCTCTATTTTCTCACTTCTCTTTCTTTTCAAATTTGTGTTATGTAGCAATCACTTCTCTTTCTGGAACTCCTATGACTCAGAATGTAGGGCCTCTAGGGCTGTTTTTCTAGGGTTGTTTTTCTAACTTCCTTTTCTCTTTTTTTTTTTTGTTGAGAGAGAGTCTCACTCTGTTGCCCAGGCTGGAGTGCAGTGGCGTAATCTCAGCTCACTGCAACCTCTGCCTCCCCAGTTCAAGGGATTCTCCTGCCTCAGCCTCCCGAGCAGCTGGGATTACAGGCATGTGCCGTGACACCTTGCTAATTTTTGTATTTTTAGTAGAGACAGGGTTTCGCCGCATTGGCCAGGCTAGTCTCGAACTCCTGACCTCAGGTGATCCACCCGCCTCGGCCTCCCAAAGTGCTGAGATTACGGGCATGAGCCACTGTGCCCGGCCGTCTTTTTTTTTTTTTTTTTTAATATCACCTTTTATTTTAGATTCGGGGGTACATGTGCAGGTTTGTTATATGGGTATACTGTGTGATGCTGAGGTTTGGGGTACAATTGATTCTGTCATCCAGATAGTGACCATGGCAGTAGTGGGCAGTTTTTCAATCCTTGCCTCACTCCCGCCCACCTCTAGGAGTTCCCAGTATCCATTGTTCTCATCTTTATGTCCAGGTGTATCAATGTTTCACTCCCATTTATATGTGAGGACATGAGGTATTTGATTTTCTGTTTCTGCATTAATTTGCTTAGGATACTGACCTCTAGCTGCATCCGTGTAACTTCCTTTTCTTGCTGACATTTTTTTTTTTTTTTTTTTGAGATGGAATCTCGTTCTGTCGCCCAGGCTGGAGTGCAGTGGTGCGATCTTGGCTCACTGCAACCTCCACTTCCTGGGTTCAAGCAATTCTCCTGCCTCAGCCTCCTGAGTAGCTAGAATTACAGGCGCACGCCACCACGCCTGGCTAATTCTTTGTATTTTAGTAGAGACGGGGTTTCACCGTGTTGCCCAGGCTGGTCTTGAACTCCTGAGCTCAGGCAATCTGCCCACCTCGGCCTCCCAAACTGCTGAGATTACAGGTGTGATCCATCACGCCCGGCCTTTTCTTCTTCTTCTTCTTTTTTTTTTTTTTAAACAGAATCTGACTCAGTCACCCAGGCTGAAGTGCAGTGGTATGATCTCAGCTCACTTCAACCCCCACCTCACAGGTTCAAGCAGTTCTCATGCTTCATCCTCCCAAGTAGCTGGGATTACAGGTATGTGCCACCACGTTCGGCTAATTTTTGTATTTTTAGTACAGATAGGGTTTTGCCATGTTTGGCCACGCTGGTCTTGAACTCCTGAACTCAGGTGATTTGTCCGCCTTGGCCTCCCAAAGTGCTTGGATTACAGGTGTGAGGCACTGCACCTGGCTTCTGTTTTTTTTTTTTTTTTTTTTTTTCCAGACAGGGTCTCCCTCTGTCACCCAGGCTGGAGTGCAGTAGTTCAGTCATGGCTCACTGCAGCCTCATACACCTGGGCTCAAGCAGTTCTCCCGACCCAGCCTCCTATGTAGCTGGAACTACAAGCATGAGCCACAGTACCCAGCTATTTTTTTTTTCCTTTTGTAGAAACAGGGTCTTTCAAGTATCTGCTTTTGGTGAAGAAAAAAGGAAACAGTCTTGACTATTTTGCCCAGGCTGCTCTTGAACTCCTGGCCTCAAGCGATCCTCCTGCCTCAGCCTTCCAAATCACTGGGATTACAGGCCTGAGCCACTGTGTATGGCCAATAATTTTTTTTTTTTTTTTTCTTTCTTTCTTTCTTTTTTTTTTTGAGACAGAGTTTCACACTTGTTGCCCAGGCTGGAGTGCAATGGTGCGATCTTGACTCACTGCAACCTCCGCCTCCCAGGTTCAAGCGATTCTCCTGCCTCAGCCTCCTGAGTAGCTGGGATTATAGGCATGAGCCACTGCACCTGGCCCAGAGACCCTTTGTTTGTCCCTCTCCCGTGAAACCCCAGATGGGTCCTAAAGTAGGGGAGGGACATCACCCAGTAGGGAGCTGTAGGGGACCTAAAGATCTGTTTCTCAAAGGCATCTCCAAATAATCCTCTTTGTTTTGGCCTTCTTTCACCCTTAGCTCTAGCAGCAGCAGCAGCAGCTGCTGCCCATTGTTACATTTTTGAGGATTCTGTTGTATGCATAAGGACTGGCTCCCAGCCTTCCCCACTCCTGGCAGGGATTTAGCTGTCTGAGATCAGCCCAGTCAGGTAATACCAGCCAATCTGCTTTCCAGCTTCCAGAGATTCTACTGCTGGGGATCTCCTTTCCTGTTCTTCCTGTCCTTGTATATTTATATCTTTAAATATCTCTTTGTTGTGGATTTATGGGCTTCCAGAGGCAGTGCTCTCTCTATGCGTCTTAACCTGAAAGTCTCCTCCATATATATATATATATATATTTTTTTTTTTTTTTTTCTTTTTTTTGAGATGGAGTTTCTTTTTTGTTGCCCAGGCTGGAGTACAATGGCGCAGCGCAGTCTCAGCTCACTGCAACCTCTGCCGCCCAGGTTTAGGCGATTCTCCTGCCTCAGCCTCCCGAGTAGCTGGGACTATAAGTGCCTGCCACCACGCCCAGCTAATTTTTGTATTTTTAGTAGAGACGGGTTTCTCCATGTTGGCCAGGCTGGTCTTGAACTCCTGACCTCAAGTGATCCATCTGCCACGGCCTCCCAAAGTGCTGAGATTACAGGCGTGAGCCACTGCACCTGGCCGAGCCTGTGTCTCTTGAGTTGCTTTTAGGTTAGCATTAGATAACCCCAATTGCCAACCCCTATTCTGTCACTAACCACCTGTCACTCACTATCCATTACAGCGTTGCTGTGAGGAATTAAATAAGCTAATATCTGAAACATACTCAGGGCTTTGTTCAATAGCATAAAGATCTATTGGATGCTTATTATGTGCCAGGCACTCTGTGGTTTGTAAGAAAACATAAAAGAGAGCTGTTATCTTGCATAGTTGGGAGCTGACAACGGATGGTCGGCCATGCCAACTCCTGTGGTTGGGAGAATCATATGCAAGAAATGTGGTTGCTGGCTGGGCGCGGTGGCTCACGCTTGTAATCCCAACACTTTGGGAGGCCGAGGCGTGGTGGATCACCTGAGCTCAGGAGTTCGAGACCAGCCTGGTCAACATGGTGAAACCCTGTCCCTACTAAAAATACAAACATTAGCCGTGCGTGGTGGCGGGCGCCTGTAATCCCAGCTACTGGGGAGGCTGAAGCAGGAGAATCGCTTGAACCTGGGAGGCGGCGGTTGCAGTGAGCAAAGAACGTGCCACTGCACTCCAGTCTGAGTGACAGAGCGAGACTCTGTCTCAAAAAAACACAACAACAAGAAAACCACCAATGTGGAAGAGTTTCAAGTGCTCTTCATGTGCCAGGTAGAAAGCGTAAATATTACATTGCGTTGCGTTATTTATTCCATAAATATCTGTTGAGGACCCATTGTGGTGTGGCATCATGTTCCGTTCTTGGCTGTGGATGTTTAAGTAAACGCATGGGTCCCTCCAGGTCCCCAGAGCGCAGCCTGAAGGACCTCGGAGCCGCGGCGGAACCAACCCCTGCGGAACCTTTCTTCCCGCTCCAGATGCCCCGGGAGCCCCGGCAGGAGATGCGTCAGGGACCACGCTGCGCCGCGCCGCCGCAGGTGGGCCTCGGTCGCCACAGTAACGCGCGCGGGCGGGTGTCTGACCATGAGCGTCCGGGTCGCGCGGACCGCGTGGGCCCGGGGCTTGGGCGCCAGCGGCCGCCGCGGCGTCTCGAGCTTCCCGGTGCCTCCGCCGGGCGCCCAGGGTGTAGCGGAGCTGCTGCGAGATGCGACCGGGGCGGAGGAGGAGGCGCCCTCGGCGGCGACGGAGCGGCGAATGCCGGGCCAGTGCTCCGTGCTGCTCTTCCCTGGCCAGGGCAGCCAGGTGGTGGGCATGGGCCGCGGTCTGCTCGGCTACCCGCGCGTCCGCGAACTCTACGCCGCCGCCCGCCGAGTGCTGGGCTACGACCTGCTGGAGCTGAGCCTGCATGGGCCGCAGGAGACCCTGGACCGCACCGTGCACTGCCAGCCCGCGATCTTCGTGGCATCGCTGGCCGCTGTCGAAAAACTACATCACCTGCAGCCCTCGGTGAGGCCCGAGGCCCCGTGGCAGGAGGGGGAAGGTGAGCTCTGCCTGAGCTCTCATCACCAGGCTGGTCCGCCCAGGGGCTTCCGCCTGCCATTCCGGGGGGCTCCCACGTCTCACTCACTCGATCGAGGTGTTTTTGTTTGTTTGTTTGTTTGTTTGTTTTTGAGGCGGAGTCTGGCTCTGTCGCCCAGGCTGGAGTACAGTGGCGCGATCTCGGCTCACTGCAAGCTCCGCCTCCCGGGTTCACGCCATTCTCCTGCCTCAGCCTTCAGAGTAGCTGGGACTACAGGCGCCCGCCACCACGCCCGGCTAATTTTTTGTATTTTTAGTAGAGACTGGGTTTCACTATCTTAGCCAGGATGGTCTCGATCTCCTGACCTCGTGATCTACCCGCCTCGGCCTCCCAAAGTGCTGAGATTACAGGCATGAGCCACCGCGCCCGGCCTCGATCTAGTTTTATAGAGTTCCCATGTATGCCAAGCAATGTTTTAGGCGCCCTGAGCAAAACAACGATCCCTGCCCTGGGGGACCTTACATCTTAGTGGAGACAGATAGTAAACAGTACATGAGGAGGGGCCCGGTGGCTCATGCCTGTAATCCCAGCACTTTGGGAGGCCGAGGCGGGCGGATCACCTTAGGTCGAGAGTTCGAGACCAGCCTGACCAACATGGGGAAATCCTGTCCCTACTAAAAATACAAAATTAGGCGGGCATAGTGGTGCGTGCCTGTAATCCCAGCTACTCGGGAGGCTGAGGAAGACAAATCACTTGAACCTGGGAGGCAGAGGTTGCGGTGAGCCCAGATCTTGCCATTGCACTGCAGCCTGGGCAACAAGAGCGAAACTCCGTCTCAAAAATTAAATAATAAAAAAAAGAAAACAGTAAATGCAATAACTAGGTAAATTGGATGCTCTGTTAAAATGATAAGTGTTACAGAAAGAAGTAGAGAGCAGGTAAAGGGGATGTGGGAGTGGAGGGCGGTTTGTGGTTTTAAATGATCCTAAATCATTGAATGAATTACTAAATGATTTTTAAAGGATTAAATTTCTTTCTTTTTTTTTTTTCTTTTTGAGATGCAGTTTTGCTCTATTACCCAGGCTGGAGTGCAGTGGCACAAACTTGGCTTACTGCAGACCACTGCCTCCTGAGCCCAAGTGATAATCATACCTCAGCCTCCCGAGTAACTGAGATTACAGGTGTGGGCCACCACGCCCAGCTAATTTTGTATTTTTAGTAGAACCAGGGTTTCTCCGTGTTGCCCAGGCTGGTCTCAAACTCTTGACCTCAAGTGATCCACCCACCTCAGCCTTCCAAACTATTGGGATTACAGGCGGGAGCCACCGCACCAGCCTAAACGGCATGCTTTTTTTTTTTTTCTTTTGAGACGGAGTTTTGCTCTTGTTGCCTAGGCTGGAGTGCAGTGGCTCGATCTGGGCTCACTGCAAACTCCACCTCCCAGGTTCACCCACCTCGGCCTCCCAAAGTGGTAGGATTACAGGCATGAGCCACTGCACTGGCCTAAATGAAGGAACACTGAGATTAGTTGAGAATGTCACTTCATTCGAAGGTGGTGGATTGATTGTTATTAATATTTAATAAGACGGTAAATGTTAAGCTAGCACTTGAGATCCTTTACCCTATTTCACCTTCACAACCACCTTATGAGGTTAATACTGTTATTTGATGGTTGAGGAATGCAGACTCAGGGATATTAGAAGAATTAGTTACGTGTTCCTGTTGAATCATCATCATCATATTCATTCACTGCTTACCGTAGGCTGGGTCTGTGCTAAGCACTGTATAAACATATTCACATAATTCTCTCAGCAGCCCTTTGGGGTAGGTCCTGTTCTTTCCTCATTTCACAGATGAGATAAAAAGCTCAGAGGGATTAGGAACTCTCCTGAGCTAAGAAACCTAGTCTCTGACTCAAAGTCATGCTCTTGGCCGGGTGAGGTGGTTCACGCCTATAATCCAGCACTTCAGGAGGCTGAGGCGGGTGGATCACGAGGTCAGGAGTTCGAGACCAGCCTGGCCAATATGGTGAAACCCTGTCTCTACTAAAAATACAAAAATTAGCTGGGTATGGTGGCAGGTGCCTATAATCCCAGCTACTCATGAGGCTAAGGCAGGAGAATTCCTTGAACCTGGGAGGTGAAGGTTGCAGTAAGCCGGGATCGTACCATCGGACTCCAGCCTGGGCAACAAGAGCGAAACTCTGCCTCAAAAAAAAAAAAAAAAAGTCATGCACTTAACTTGTACACAATGATATGGCCTGAGAGCCTGCTGCAGGGCCACGGCAAGGGAATCCAGAGTCCTGGGTTGGTGTCAGTGTGACCATGGACGCATGGATGGAGTTGACTGGACTATAACTAACCAGGAAAGCTCCTCCTAAATAAAGGGGCAGGACTCAATGGTTGTCAGCGTCACTTCTGTGTGTCCTCTTCCAGCTGGTGCACCAAGTTCGTAGAGCCTGGCTTACTGAGATGCTGAACACCCTGCCATCTCTCCTGGAACTGGACTCCCCGGGAGAATGAGGCCTCACGTTCTGCGTCTGTTCCCACAGGTGATTGAGAACTGTGTTGCTGCTGCTGGATTCAGCGTGGGAGAATTTGCAGCCCTCGTGTTTGCCGGAGCCATGGAATTTGCTGAAGGTACAGGAAGGAGTTTGGTTTTATGCCAGGCTGTGGTCTTGGGCTCATTAGGGATAAGGGACACTGCCAAAAATGATACTGGACCCACTCAGGTGATGGGAAGGGAGCACATGGACGGGTGGCATTGGCGCATGAGGACAGGATTTTGCTGTGATTCCTTTTCAAGGCTGAAGGATTCGTTAGGGATTTCCCTTATTTTTATAATCTCACAAAATCTGCTTGCTGAACTGTCTCACCCACTATCCTGCGCACTTATACCTGCAGCACCTGCCACGGATAGTGCGTGCTCAGTAGATGTTCATTGAATTAAAGAGTAAATAAATACTGGATCTGGAGCCATATCAGTTTTACTTCTTAAGATTTTTGCTGGCCAGGAACCATGGCTCATGTCTGTAATCCCAGTGCTTTGGGAGGCCAAGGCAGGAGGATCACTTGAGGCGTTCCAGACCATCTTGGGCCACATAGTGAGACCCTCATCTCTGCCCCCAACAAAAAACAAAAATTACGTTGGGTGCGGTGGTTCACACCTGTAATGCCAGCACTTTGGGAGGCAGAGGCAGATAGATGTTTGAGCCTAGGAGTTTTAGACCATTGTGGGCAACATGGTGAAAACTTCATCTCTACTGAAAATACAAAAATTGGCTGGGTGTGGTGGCTCACGCCTGTAATCCCAGTACTTTGGGAGGCCGAGGCGGGTGAATCACGAGGTCAGGAGATCGAGACCATCCTGGCTAACATGGTGAAACCCCGTCTCTACTAAAAACACAAAAAATTAGCCGGGCGTGGTGGTGGACGCCTGTAGTCCCAGCTACTCAGGAGGCTGAGGCAGGAGAATGGCATGAACCCGGGAGGCGGAGCTTGCAGTGAGCCGAGATCGCACCATTGCAGTGCAGCCTGGGTGACAGAGCAAGACTGTCTCAAAAAAAAAAAAAAAAAAGACAAAAATTAGCCAGGCATGGTGGTGTGCACCTGTAGTCCCAGCTCGAGTACTTGGGAGGATCACCTGAACCCAGGAGGTCAAAGCTGCAGTGAGCTATGATCATGCCACTGCACTCCAGCCTAGGGGGCAGAGTGACACCCTGTCAAAAAAAAAAAAAAAAAGTTAGCTGGGCTTGGTGGCATGCACCTGTAATTCCAGCTACTCAGGAGCCTGAGGTAAGAAGATCACTTGAGCCCCTGAGTCTGAGGCTACAGTGAGCTGTGATTGTGTCACTGCACTGCAGCATGGGTGGCAGAGCAAGACCCTGTCTAAAACAAACCAACAAGAATCTAGTGTAGAAACACGAGAGGTTATTGGGACTGGAGAGGGAGAAATGGAGAGTGCCTACATAGTGGACATGGAGTGTTTGAAACTAGAGACAGTTGGTGGTTACACAACATTATGAATACCCCAAATACCACTGAATTATACAAATTAAAGTGGTTAATTATATTTTCTGTGAATTTCACTGTAGTGCTTTTTTTTTTCAAAGCATTATAGCATTATTAAGGAAAGTTTCATAATTTCACATTTTATGAAATAATTTTATTACATGTATCATTTTATGTGTACATAATGTGCAGAATTAGGCCTGGTGTGGTGGCCCACTCCTATCATCCCAGCCCAGCACTTTGGGAGGCCAAGGCGGGCGGGTCACCTAAGGCAGGAGTTGGAGACCAGCCTGACCAACATGGTGAAACCCCATCTCTACTAAAAATTCAAAAATCATTTGGGTGTGTTGGTGGCGGGCACCTGTAATGTTAGCTACTTGGGAGGCTGAGGCACCAGAATCGCTTGAACCCAGAAGGCAGAGGTGGCAGTGAGCCGAGATTGTGTCACTGCCCTCCAGCTTGGGTGACAGAATGAGACTCTGTCAAAAAAAAAAAAGTGTGGAATTATAGCATATTTACAATTTTGTGTTTTCTTTTTCTTTTCTTTTTTTTTTTTTTTTTTTTTTTTGAGACCGCATCTTGCTCTGTCACCCCAGCTACAGTGCAGTGGTGCAGTCATAGTTCACTGCAGCCTTAGCCTCTTGGCCTCAGGTGATCCTCCCGCCTCAGTCTCTAGACTAACTGGGGACTACAGGCTCACACCATCATGCCCAGCTAATTTTAAAATTTTTTGTAGAAATGGGGTCTCGCTGTGTTGCCAGGGCTGGTCTGGAACTCCTGACTCAAGTGCTCCTCCAGCTTCAGCCTCTTACAGTGCTGGGATTTCTTACAGGTGTGAGCCACTGTGCCTGGCCTAATTTTTTCCCTTGACATTTTACTTAGTTATTGAATGTCTCTGTGGAAGGACTTCTACGTGCTCTCCCCCGTTTTCTTGTATGTTTTCTTCTACTTCTTTTTTTTTTTTTTTTTTGAGACGGAGTCTCTCTCTGTAGCCCGGGCTGGAGTGCAGTGGCCGGATCTCAGCTCACTGCAAGCTCCGCCTCCCGGGTTTACGCCATTCTCCTGCCTCAGCCTCCCGAGTAGCTGGGACTACAGGCGCCCGCCACCTCGCCCGGCTAGTTTTTTTTTTGTATTTTTTAGTAGAGATGGGGTTTCACAGTGTTCGCCAGGATGGTCTCTATCTCCTGACCTCGTGATCCGCCCATCTCGGCCTCCCAAAGTGCTGGGATTACAGGCTTGAGCCAGTTTTCTTCTACTTCTTGTCATAGGCTCTTGTTCATTTGTTTTTTTAAGAGACAGGGTTTTGCTCTGTCTTCCAGCTTGAGTGCAATGATGCAGTCATAGCTCACTGCAGCCTCTAACTCCTAGTCTCAAGCCTTAGCCTCCAAGTACCTGATGTCATAGGCTCTTTATGTGTTTGTCCTACAGTTCTTGTGTAAGGGAGCTAAAAGTCCAGTACATAGAAGTGCTAAGTGAATGAAGATCTGTCAGGATTTGCTCCTTAGGCCTCTCTGTTGACCTCTGAAATGCTGTGCAGGTCCCTTAATCTCTTTTTGGTCTGCTCATCTCTTCTGTCTGCCCAGGAAGCAGGACCAGGGTGTTGAGGGTCTGGTAGTTTCAGGCCATTCTTGTGTGTGGCTTTGTAGGGTTTTTTGATACAGGGTCTCACTCCATCACCCAGGCTGGAATACAGTGGCATGAACACAGCTCACTGTAGCCTCGACTTCCTGGGCCCCAGCAAAGCTCCCACCTCAGCCTCCCAAGTAGCTGGGACCACAGGCACACACCACCACGCCCGGCTCATTTTTGTATTTTTGGTAGTGACAGGGTTTTACCAAGTTGTCCAGTCTGGTCTCGAACTCCTGAGTTCAAGTGATCTGCCTGCCTTGGCCTCCCAAAGTGCTGGAACTACAGGTGCGAGCCACAGCGACCAGCCCTCAGGCCACTGTTACTATCAGTGGCACTGCCTGCCTGGGCACAGCCTGCCCTCTCTCCACGCTCTTGAGCCACACTGAATCAGGAGTTGTAGGTTTTCGTTCATCTGCCTTGGCTGTGTCAGGTTCTCTAGCTCTAAGCAGGGACAGTAACACTTGACTTAGGACAATTATATTACTGAAATTCATGTAGTACAGGGGCCCATGTCTCTGATGGTTCTTTTTTGTTGTTCTTGTTTTGAGACAGGGTCTTGCTGTGTCACCCAGGCTGGTGTGCAGTGGAGCAATCATAGCTTACTACAGCTGCAGCCTCAACCTGCCAGGCACAAGTGATCCTCCCGTCTCAGCCTCCCAAGCATCTGGGACTACAGGCATGCACCACTATGCCTGACTAATTTTTATTATTTTTTTGTAGGGACAGGGTCTCCCTGTGTTGCCAAGGCTGGTTTCGAACTCCTTGGGCTCAAGCAATCCTCCTGCCTCAGCCTTCCAAAGTGCTGGGATTACAGGCGTGAACCACCACGCCTGGCTTGATCTCTCTTGATAAACTAACTAATAATCATTCCCGGCTTTCACAACAGCCCAGGCAGATTAGATACTATTATCCTTATTTTATTAACTAAAAATTTGAACCTCAAGGAGGTTGTGACTTGGCTAAGGCAATGTGGCTGCTTCCACCTGGTTCCTCTTTACCTTTCACCGGGGTTTCTCAATAGTGGCACTATTTTTTTTTTTTTAAGTGGTGCTGTTGGGCCAGGTCATTTGTTTTGTGGAGGGTAAGGGGAGCTGTCCTGTGCAGTGCAGCACGTTGAGCAGCATCCCTGGCCTCTACCCACTAGATGTCAGTGGCACTCTCCCCTAGTCGGCACAACCAGAAAATGTCTCTGGACACTGCCCCCAGCCTGTTGAGCACCACTGTCCTACTCCAGACCAGCTTTATGGAGGAAGCTCCTTGGGTTAGTTTGCATAGTGCCAAGCACAGCAGCGTACTTTTGGTGGTGAGCGCCTGTGTAGTCGATGGAGCTATATAGAACTGTGGCCCTGTGGGCCGGCGGCAGACACCAGCGTCACTGTCTCTAGTGCAGAGTGGAGCTTGACCTTTGTTTTTCAGGCCTGGCCTTTTCTCCTTCATTCTGTGCCCTCATTTTTCCAAATGCACTTCTCTCTGAACAGGTTTGTATGCGGTGAAAATCCGAGCTGAGGCCATGCAGGAAGCTTCAGAAGCCGTCCCCAGTGGGATGCTGTCTGTCCTCGGCCAGCGTCAGTCCGAGTTCAACTTTGCCTGTTTGGAAGCCCGGGAACACTGCAAGTCTCTAGGCATGGAGAACCCTGTATGTGAAGTGTCCAACTACCTCTTTCCAGATTGCAGGGTGATTTCAGGACACCGAGAGGTGGGTGTTGATGGGAGCCGCCTTCATAAACCCCAGTCGAGTACACAGGGTTGGAACTGCTCCACACCCGTGAGGCCCAGCAGTGTGGCGGGTGCTCTGTCCAGCCTGCTCTTCAGGAAGTATTTTGGTGCCAGGGCAGTGAGGTGGACTGAGTGCTGCAAAGCGGGCAGGAGCAAGAATGCTGCCCTGCTCCACCATGTGTAGAATGGGGTCTGGAACCAACCAGCCAGCCCATGTAAAGGGGCAGGGCCAGGTGATCTCCAGGGCCTTCCCGTAGTACATTCTGGGCTTTTGAGGAGCCTCTGATCTGGTTGCTTCCTTAGAGAAAAGAGATCTGTTTTCTTTTCTTTTTTTTTTTTTTTGAGACAGAGTCTCTCTCTGTCGCCCAGGCTGGAGTGCAGTGGCGCGATCTCCACTCACTGCAAGCTCCACCTCCCGGGTTCACGCCAGTCTCCTGCCTCAGCCTCCAGGGTAGCTGGGACTACAGGCGCCTGTCACCGCGCCCGGCTAATTTTTGTATTTTTAGTAGAGACGGGGTTTCACCACGTTAGCCAGGATGGTCTCGATCTCCTGTCCTCGTGATCCGCCCGTCTCCGCCTCCCAAAGTGCTGGGATTACAGGCGTGAGCCACCGCGCCCGACCAAGAGATCTGTTTTCTGCTAGATCGCTCTGCCTGCCCTGCTTTTTTTAGGTGTCTGTTTTTGCACTGGAGTCCATTTCCTTTCCACCGTCTTTCCTTCCATTTGCTACTTCCCCAAACATTTATCAAGCGCTGGGGACGCACAGACTGATTAGCCAGGGTTCCTAGCATCAAAGGAAGAACCCCTGTGAATGGATGACTCCAGGCTGAGGGGCGCAGTGAGGGTCTGGCTGACTACTGATGGGCCTAAGAGCAACCCCCGGAGGCAGCAGCTGGAGGGTGGGCGTGCATTCACCAGCAGTGGGGCATCCTGAGCAGAGCGGCAGGAGCCCCCTACGGAAAGAGCAGTGGGTGCTGAGTGCCCGGCTCGGGGAATGCAGAGTGAGCGCAGATTGCAGCCCGTGTGAGGGGCTGCTGCCCAGACCAGGCATTTCTGTCTTACTTCGTGTCCCTCACAGCCCATCCTGTGCTATATGGAAGGAAGAGCTTCTTTTTTTTTTTGAGACAGGGTCTCACTTTGTTGCCTAGGCTGGAGTACAGTGGCACCATCATGGCTCACTGCAGCCTGGACCTCTTGGGCTCAAGTGATTCCCCCCACCTCAGTCTCCCAAGTAGCTGGGACTACAGACACAGGCCACCACACCCAGCTAAAGGAAGGGTTTCTTAATCACATTTTCCACACCAGAATGCTGAGGCAGAGAGAGGCGAGTGCTTGGGGATGGTAGCCTGAGCCCGTCTCACTCTGAAGTCTGTTTCCTCCACTTGACTGTGCTTGACTCCCCTTCCCCTTCGAGGGCTCACTGTATGCCAGGCGTTCCCGACTGCCTCCTCTGAAGTAGTGGAAGTTGGCGGGAGCCTCCTGTGACTGTTCTGAGGTGGTAGGCAAGTCAGGTACGGTGGCCCCAGGTCAGTCATGGAGCTCGTTATGCATTCCCTGTAGCAGCCGTGGAAGGAAGCCCAGAAGTGACTCAGGAAGGACCTCCCAGTCAGGGCAGGAGTCTCCCCAACAGGCTCCCAGACAGGTGCACCCAGTCTAGGTGACAACTCCTAGGTTTGTCCTTTTGGTACTTTTTTTTTTTTTTTTTTTTTTGAGACAATGTCTTACTCTGTCATCCAGGCTACAGTACAGTGGCACGATCTTGGCTCACTGCAACCTCCACCTCCCAGGTTCAAGTGATTCTCCTGTAGCTGGGACTACAGGCGCACGCCACCATGCCCAGCTAATTTTTGTACTTTTAGTAGAGACGATTTCACCATGTTGGCCAGGCTGGTCTTGAACTCCTGACCTCAGGTGATCTGCCCACCTCAGCCTTCCAAAGTGCTGGGATTATAGGCGTGAGCCACTGTGCCCAGCTGTCCTTTGGTATTCTTAGTAGTGCCACAGCAAAGAGCTCAGGTGAGGGCAGGGGTAACTCCTCAGTGGGGAAGCCCCTTTCCAACAACTGATGTGAAAAGGCTCCTGGGCCCTGCTCGCCCAACGCCTGGGCCAAGGACCGGCCATTGCAGAGGAGCCTGCTGGCCCCTGTGATGGTGACCTTGACCCCTGTGGCCCTAGCCTGGGACTTGAGAGGGCTCAGCTGTTGAGCCAGAGTCCAGAGACCTTACATGGAAAGCACTTTGAGACCACAGATGCTCCAGGAAGTGCTACTGAGTAGCCATCCCCATACCTGCCAGTCACTCAGACAATCTAGGTGTGGAGGGAGGGGCTTGGGCTACAGAGTCCAGAAGGCCCAGACCAAAGAGGCTCCTGGTTCCTGCAATCCAGCCCTCAGTGGGATGAAGCCGGATGGAGGGTGATAGTGGAGGGGAAGCATGGGTGAGTCAGTACAAGCCAGGTTTTGCTGCAGTGACAAGTAGCCCACATTTCAGTGGTCACAGCAAACAAGCACAGGTCCCACTCCTGGTCTGTGCTCACCAGGCTGAGTTCTGCTGGGTGTCTTCAGCCCAGGACTCAGGCTATGGGAGCAGTCTCAAGGGAACACTGATGGACTAAAGTGGGTGGATGACTTGAGGCCAGGAGTTCAAGACCAGCCTGGCCAACATGGTGAAACTCCATCTCTACTAAAATTAGCCAGGCTTGGTGGTGCACGCTTAAGAGTCCCAGCTACTCGGGACGCTGAGGCAGGAGCATTGCTTGAACCTGTGAGTTCAAGCAGGTTCAGGTTGCAGTGAGCCAAGATCACACCTTTGCACTCCAGCCTGGGTGACAGAACAAGACTCCATCTCAAAAAATAATAATTAAAAAAAATAAAAATTAGGCCGGGCGCGGTGGCTCAAGCCTGTAATCCCAGCACTTTGGGAGGCCGAGACGGGCGGATCACGAGGTCAGGAGATCAAGACCATCCTGGCTAACCTGGTGAAACCCCGTCTCTACTAAAAATACAAAAACCTAGCTGGGCAAGGTGGCGGGCGCCTGTAGTCCCAGCTACTCGGGAGGCTGAGGCAGGAGAATGGCGCGAACCCGGGAGGCGGAGCTTGCAGTGAGCTGAGATCCGGCCACTGCACTCCAGCCTGGGCGACAGAGCGAGACTCCGTCTCAGAAAAAATAAAAATTAAAAATTAAAAGAATATCTGCTATTTTAAAGACCTTTGCAAGTTCTGTTGCTTGCTAACTGTTGCAAGGGTTTGGAGCTGTTGGCTCACCCGAGTCCCCTTCTAAGCTCAGATGCCTCCAGGGGAGCTTTTTGGCATCGAGAGGAGAGCTCTTTTCTCCTCCAGAGAAACCCCAGATGAAGGTGACAATATCCCAGACCCTGCTTTGTGAAATGGGGCTTGAATTTTAGTTGTGAATTTTTATTTTGAAGAGGATGGAATAAAAAGCAAACAGACTGGTCAAAAATTATGAAAGGAGTGATAGAATTCTGAGAACTAACACTTCTTAGATAGTGCTTTTTCCTTTACCAGACACTGTTGCGTGCCTTGTAGGGTTTGCTTTTCCTGGCAGTGTTGTGAAGTAGATGGAATTGTGCTTATTTGAGGGATGAGACAGAAGAGATTCCAGGATGTTAAGTGAATTGCCTGGGGATGGTGCTGGGACAGACAGGTCATATGTCCACATCTAACCGCTGTGGGTCTCTTTGTGGTCACCCTCCCAGTTTGGCCGTGTGAATGGTCAGATCGCTAAAGGCGGATTTCTGGGACACTGCCCGGCTGAAACTTCCTTCCTTCCCCAGGCTCTACGGTTTCTCCAGAAGAATTCCTCTAAGTTTCATTTCAGACGCACCAGGATGTTACCGGTTAGTGGTGCATTCCACACCCGCCTCATGGAGCCAGCTGTGGAGCCCCTGACGCAAGTTTTAAAGGCAATTGACATGAAGAAGCCTCTGGTTTCTGTCTACTCCAATGTCCACGGGCATAGATACATGCATCCCAGCCACATCCAGAAGCTGCTGGCCCAGCAGGTGGTCTCCCCGGTGAAGTGGGAGCAGACGATGCATGCCATATATGAAAGGAAAAAGGGCAGAGAGTTCCCCCAAACTTTTGAAGTAGGCCCCGGCAGGCAGCTGGGAGCCATCCTGAAGAGCTGTAACATGCAGGCCTGGAAGTCCTACAGCGCCGTGAATGTGCTGCAGACCCTCGAACCTGTGGACCTGGACCCTGAGGAGCCCCCGAGATGACTGCAGGGGGCTCAAATGGGATAATGCCCTCTGCCCTCCTGAGGAGAGGCTGTAGGCTGCGCCTGCCACACCCTCCCTTCCTAATGGCTCCTCCTCTGAGGAGTGAAAGGGATTTATTTGCAACGTGCTTTGAAGGCCACATAAAAAGCCCTAAAAATGAGTATTTCTTTACATGACCCAGTCCATTTCTCCCCCTTGGAAAAACGTTTGGATGTTGGGAAGGATGACGCCACGGGGCTGGTGTGTGGGGAAGCTGGAAGCCTGGCCCCGCCTCTGCCAGCCCTGCACCATGGGCGGGTGTGCCCTCTCAGTCGGAAGGGGCATACTGGCTGCTGCAGGCTGCACTGCTCTGTGGATGCTGGGGACATGCTGGTGTGGCCTCAAGTTGGGCCAGTGCCAAGGGAGCCCCTCCTCCACCGCCAGCCTGCCCCCCAGGGCTCCTTGGTCACAAATCTGAAAGGTTGTAGAACCCAATTGGCCTTAGCAGTTTTGTTCACCCCCTCACTTGACAGCTGGGAAACAGAGTCCCACATTTGTTGACATACCCAAGACATATGTATTGAGTGCCTACTGTGTGCCAGAGAGTGAGGGGCTCTGTTCTGGTAGAACAGCCACGGCTGCGTCCTTCTGGCGGGAAGTCTGTGCAGGGAGAGACAGGCATCCCCTAAACAGGAACTGAAAGCCCAAAGGAAATAACCCCCAACAGTGGATTTTACGCCACAGACCAGGACAAGGGAGAAGGCAAACCGTCGGGCCAAACCAAGACGGCATTTGTGGTCCCCGGCTGCAGGGAAGGATCTGATTAGGAACACACAGGCCCTGCCCTCCCCACCAACACGGTGCACCTCCCTGGGGCAAGAGGAAGCCTGTGCAGGTACTGCCAACCCCCAGAGAGGACCAGAGTCTGTTGGAAACCAACATTTTATTGAGCACTCCTGCTCCTTGGAATCTATTCCAGTAGATTCTTTGCCAAGGGCATCACACATCACACAGGGGTGTGGCCAGCACTCCCCCTGCTACCTGCCGTGTGGGCGGGGGCAGGAGTGAATGGCTCTTCCTGGGCACAAGCCACAGTTAACCGGCAACAAGTTCGGAGCCATAGGAATTCATCTCTTAGAAAAAACGAAAACTGGAATTTAAAAAAACACAAAAAACCTGAGTATAAAACCTCAGCAGTGTTCCAGCACTATCTCAGAGTTTAAATATAAAAAGGCATCATGAGAAAACAGTTAAAAAGACAACAGCAGCAGGCCGCCACCTCCAGGGCAGTGGTCACAGGGGTGGGGCCAGCCCCGCCCTGAGCCGCTGGGGCCTCACTTGAGCAGCAGGTGCAGGCCCCCGCTGAGCAGCGCCAGCAGCAGTGCCAGCAGCAGCAGCAGCGCCAGCAGCACCTGTTCACGGGACACCTGCAGGAGCAAAACAGTGGAGTCAGGCTCGGAGCAGGTCCCAGCAATGAGGCCAGACAGGGGTGACAGCAGAGTTCCAAGGGGAAGCCCAGGGAGGTGGGGACTGGGAAGCAGCTCGAGGGAACCAGAGAAGGAAGGAGTTCAGGAGAGGGGGAAAGTGGCCCTGAGGACATGGCCAAAGAGGCCAGCGGCCGCCAGTCTGTGGGACACAGGCAAAGGGTGGACACAGGTCAGGGCGGTCAGCTGCCCTGGTGGTGGGCAGTGCAGAGTGGCACCAGGCTGCCAGGACGGCTGCTCAGGGAGGCCTCTGCCCTGGCGAGGAGACGAGAATCCTGTCTGCCAGGTGAAGGCTCTTGGGCCAGAGGGAGACCCAGGACCACGCACTGGTTTGTGCACTCAACCAGGAATCCCAAACTCAGAAGCCTATGGGACCAGGCGGATGTGGACAACGATGACACAGCAGATGACAGGGAGTGATGGGGACTGTGGCGCCCTGAGGAGCAGCTCTGACAGCCCCCACTGGCCGCAGAGCAAATCAGGGTCAGGAATCTCTAAGGCTCTTACCCAGGACCTGGGATTCGGGGATCTCCAGAACCTCATTATGTTCTCCCTAAGGGTGGTGAAACCATCCATGAAACTTCTAAGAACATCCCTGATGTCGTCCGTCTGGTCGTAGATGAAAGCCAGACCCAGGCTACAGACAAAGAGGATGGGGGGACAAAGCCATTACTGCAGGAACAGGTAGGGACAGCCTGTACTTAGATGACACCATCACAGCTGTGGGGAGCAGGGGCCTGTGCCCTCCCACCCCACAGCCACCCGGGGCCCTTTCCATGGGCACCTTCACCTGCAGGGGCCTGTTTGTGGTGAAATTCATTCTGATTTCCTGCTTCCTTCCCCAGCCAGCCACCTGCCAGTGGCCCTGTCTTCCGGAGCTGGCCACATAGAAAATAAACCCCCATTCTACAGAGCCCTGGCAAGCCACTGCCCACTCTGTTCTCCCACCGGAGACTAGCCGAGAGGCCCAGCCCTCAGGGTCTAGGATCCGAGCTCACGTAGCACCTCCTTTAAAGACCATGGTGGAAATGTACCATCTGGGCTTGATGAGGATGGCGAGAGAAGGGCCCTGGGCTCTGCTTTGTCTGTTGCCCAGGAATGCCAGGGACAGGTGGCAGGGGGCCAGTGCCAGGAGCTGGGCGCTCCCAGGGAGGTGCGGGAAGCAGCAAAGGGTTTCAGTACAGCCCCAGAGTGTCAGGACACATTCCCCACAGGGCTTCCTCAGGGCCCAGCCCTATGCTGCACTCAGGGCCTTTACCCACCGCCCAGGGCCCCTCCCCAGGTATAGAGGCCTGGGCAGGGCACAGGCCGGTTACCTGTGCATGGCCACCTCAGAGAGCTGGGCCAGGCGCGGGGCCCTGAGGCTCACATCCATCTCGTCCCCGATGCAGGCCAGCCGCAGGGCCAACATGTCACTGCAGGGAGCACACATAGGAGTTGGGGTGTGGCTGTGCTGTGGAAGCCACATGTACCTGGACCCACCCAGCCAATGGAATGTGTGTGGCTGGGAGTGGCCCAGAGGATAAAAGATGGTGTCAGATTCGGGGCAGGCATTGAGCGGGCCTCCCTGCATCCCTCCTCCAGCTCCCACTTGGATTCAGAGATACCCGCGAGGTCCCATCCGTGGGTGGCCCCAGAGGTGCCAGAGACACCAGGGAGCAGCACTGCCTGCGTGGTGAGTCCCAGGCCCTCTTGTGCCCGTGACTGCCCACTAGCGTCAGCAGCAGGTGAGTCTCCTGAGGCAGCCTGCCCGTGCACCCAGGGATGCCTGAACATCCAGAACTCGGTCTCTGAACTTCCCTGAAGAATCCTGGGGCAGGCCCACCTGTGGGCTTTGGTGGAAACGGTGGACAAGGGGAACAGGCAGGTCTGGGGAGTGCTGAGCGCCCTGGATGGCTGAGGCTGGCTTCCCACAGGGGTTGCAGCTTACCTTCCTTTGTGGGAGGTGAGGGGGCTCTAAGACCTGTGTCCTGGTTCCCAATCCTGAAACCAGCCCTGTTGGCACCACCACTCTCAGAATGGGGGGACTAAGAAGCCCCTGGTGGCCCCCCCCACTAAGCCACATCCTTGATCCTACACCCCATCCACATCCACTCCCACACAAAGACTGAGACACTCCCCACCCTCCCAGCTTGCTGGTCTGGACCTCCACCAGGGACCTGTGTGCATTCCATCCCAGTGACTACAGCGGGGGAATTCCCAGGGAGGTGGGACTCCTAGGGGCCCTGAGCTGAGGCCGGGCCAGGGCCCTGGCCCCACCTGCCTGACCTGCTAATGCCCTGGGCCTACGCTCCCTACTTGAAGGGGATGCAGGTGGGAGGTGTACAGGGGTGGGCTGGCAATCAGG
This sequence comes from Theropithecus gelada, assembly GCF_003255815.1. Lineage (NCBI taxonomy): Eukaryota > Metazoa > Chordata > Mammalia > Primates > Cercopithecidae > Theropithecus > Theropithecus gelada. The sequence goes on from NC_037678.1 coordinate 7,470,399, forward strand.
GTTGGGGGCTGTGGTCCTAACTCCTGTCACCCTGGGGAACCTCAGGCAAACACTGCCCCAGGATGGAAAACACTGTCCATCCATCCTTGTCCATTAATGGACAAGTCCCTCCAGTTCTAAAATCCCAGCCAGCCCAATCCCTGTGTCCAGGACCTTAATGACTAAAAATCCTGAGGCTGACAGCAGAAAAGAATCCTGTGGAACCTGGAGCTGGTCCCTGGCCTGTGGGAAGCGCCACATCAGAGCCAGGATTCCCCAGCAGAAAGCAACAGCTCAGGTCAGGCCTGATCATTCTCTTCCAGGCTCAGGGTAGAAACTACTGAGGTCAGCTGCTCCTGGGCCTTCACATCCCTCATCTGTACCAGGGGAAGAATGAAAGTGCCAGTCTTGGCCGGGCGTGGTGGCTCACGCCTGTAATCCCAACACTTTGTGGGGCCAAGGTGAGTGGATTGCCTGAGGTCAGGAGTTCAAGACCAGCCTGGCCAACATGGTGAAATCCCGTCTCTACTAAAAATACCAAATAAAAATTAGCCGGGCGGCCGGGTGTGGTGGCTCAAGCCTGTAATCCCAGCACTTTGGGAGGCCGAGGCAGGCAGATCACGAGGTCAGGAGATCAAGACCATCTGGCTAACATGATGAAACCCCATCTCTACTAAAAGTACAAAAAATTAGCCGGATATAGTGGTGGGCACCTGTAGTCCCGGCTACTCAGCAGGCTGAGGCAGGAGAATGGCGTGAACCAGAGAGGTGGAGCTTGTGGCGAGCAGAGATCATGCCACTGTACTCCAGCCTGGGTGACAGAGACTCCGTCTCAAAAAAAAGAAAAGAAGTGCGTGTCCTTCCTGCCGCTGGGAAGGCCGGGTGTGCCTGGACATAGCTGGGAGCAGCTGGCAGAGTGCAAGGGTCAGGTCCTACTGGACCTTGGCCCCTGAAACCCCAGGCAAATCCTTTTGCCTCCAGGGGCCTTGTCAGTCCTAGGAAGATCCCTTCATGCCTCAGTAATTCTTTGAAGCTGGGGCCAGGAACTGCATGGCCTCCTCAGCCTCTTCCATAGGTTCTGCTTTTCTTTCTCTTTTCTTTCTCTTTCTTTTCTCCTTCTCTCTTTGTGAGACGGAGTCTCACTCTGTTGCCCAGGCTGGAGTGCGGTGGTGCAATCTCAGGGCTCAGTACAACCTCCGCCTCCCGGGTTCAAGTGACTTTCCTGCCTCAGCCTCCTAAGTAGCTGGGACTATTGGCGCCCGCCCCCCTCCCCGACCCCCATACCCGGGTAATTTTTGTATTTTTAGTAGAGATGGGGTTTCACCATGTTGGCCAGGCTGGTCTCGAACTCCCAACCTCAGGTGATCCACCCACCTCAGCCTCCCAAAGTGCTGGGATTACAGGCATCAGCCATAGCGCCCAGCCCGGTTCTGGTTTTCTAAAATGAGAGCCATCAGAGGCAACTGAACCAGAGCAACTCCATCTTGAATAGTGGCTGGGTAACAAAAGGCTGAGACCTACTGGGTTGCATTCCCAGGAGGCTAGGAATTCTAAGTCACAGTCACAGGAGGAGATAGGAAGTCAGCATAAGATACAGGTTACAAAGACCTTGCTGATGAAACAGGATTCAGCAAAGACGCCAGCCAAAGTCCACCAAATCCAAGATGGCCACAAAAGTGACCTCCAGTCATCCTCACTATTCACTGTGCACCAACTCTATTAGCATGCTAGGATTCACTCCCACCAGTGCCACGAGTTTACAAATGCCACGGCAACGTCAGGAAGTTGCCCTCTATGGTCTAAAAGGAGGAGGAATCCTCAGTTCCGGGAACTGCCCACCCCTTACCCGGAAACTCCTGAATAATCCACCCCTTGTTTAGCATATAATCAATAAACAACTATAAGCATATTCAGTCAAGCAGCACATGCACCTGCTCTGCCTATAGAGCAGCTTTTCTTTTTTTGAGATGGAGTCTCACTCTGTTGCCCAGGCTGGAGTACATTGGTGCAGTCTTGGGTCACTGCAACCTCTGCCTCAGCCTCCTGACTAGCTGGGACTACAGACATGTGCCACCAGGCCAAGCTACTTTTTTTTTTTTTTTTGAGATGCAGTCTCGCTCTGCTGCCCAGGCTGGAGGTGCATTGGTACAATCTCGGCTCACTGCAAGCTCCGCCTCCCAGGTTCACGCCATTCTCCTGCCTCAGCCTCCCCAGTAGCTGGGACTACAGGCGCCCGCCACCACGCCTGGCTAATTGTTTGTATTTTTTAGTAGAGACAGGGTTTCACCATGTTAGCCAGGATGGGCTCGATCTCCTGACCTCGTGATCCATCCGACTCGGCCTCCCAAACTGCTGGGATTATAGGTGTGAGCCACCACGCCCAGCCCCAGCTACTTTTTGTATTTTTAGTAGAGATGGGGTTTTGCCATGTTGACCAGGCTGGTCTAGAACTCCTGACCTCAAGTGATTCACCTGCCTCAGCCTCCCAAAGTGCTGGGATTACAGGTGCGAGCCACTGCGTGTGGCCCAAATTCTTTCTTGCTTGAGATCCAAGAACCCTCTTTTGGGATCTGGATCGGGTCCCTTTTCTGGCAACAGAGCCACCTCCTTCAAGAGGCCTTGATATACTCAGCAGGTCGCTAAGGGCCTGGCCTGTCTAGCTCCCTGAGGCCCAAACACTGTGCCATTTTGACAGCCAGTGGCCCCAGGTCCATCTTGGGACTGTGAACATGGTGGCTGTCCAGGGGTCTGTGAGCTGGTGTCAGGGGAGAGGGGACAGCAAAGCGAAGCCAATCCCAGGGCAGAAGCCTCCATGCCCACATCTGGGGAATCTTCCTCTCAGGGGCCCGGCCTGGGAGGCGTCTGCAGTGCTCCCCCAGTCACAGAAGCTCTGCTCATCCGGCCCACCCCTGAAGTCACTATCAGGCATGGGGTGGGGCAGGCCATGGGGACCTACCTGTCCTCCATACACTCCAAAGGATCGAAGTCCTCCATAGGGTCCAGGTCCTCTTCAGGGTCAGTCACACCAAGAACCTCCATGGTTAGGGGTTCCAGGAGCTGCTCATACAGGAGGGTCTCCATCAAGATGTCTCTGGAGATGGGTCTAACTCCAGACATTTCTCCTCTGGGGCAAAAAGACAGCATATGGCTGGACCCCTCAGAACTGAGCGGTCTGGGGGCTCTCTCACAGGGTAACCGCCAGATTGCATAGCCCTACTCACCCGCTCTTTTGATCCGCTAAAGCTGTCAATATCCCCCAGCCCCAGCTCCTGCAGGCATGAATCCCGCTACATGCTGTGTGCCTCTGGGCAAATTGCCCAGCATCTCTGTTCTTGGAAGGGAGGGACTTGAAGATGATTCATAAGGGCCCTTTCTTTCTTTCTTTGTTTTTGGATACTGAGCCTTGCTCTGTCCCCCAGGCTGGAGCGCAGTGACACAATCTTGGCTCACTGCAACCTCTGCCTCCTGGGTTCAAGCGATTCTCCTGCCTCAGCCTCCTGAGTAGCTGGGACTATAGGCATGCACCACTACGCCTGGCTAATTATTTTGTGTTTTTAGTAAAGACGGGGGTTTCACCATGTTGGCCAGGCTGGTCTTGAACCCCGACCTCAAAGTGATGCAACCCACCTCGGCCTCCCAAAGTGCTGGGATTACAGACGTGAACCAACCGTGCCCAGCCTTTTTCTTCTTTGTGAAACAACATCAGAGTATAAATAAATATTAGAAGTCCTCTGACACCAGACCTCAAGAAAACCCAGGCACCTGCTGTCAGCACAGGGGACAGAGGCGAGGCTGCACAGGCAAGGCAATTCCTCTGCACCACTTAACAGAAGGCCACACCTGTTCTTTGGTGTCTGCTATTTCTCTTGAGAAGACAGGCAGAGAAGCAGCCTGAGAAAAACGTATCACAATCCCCATTCCCAGTGAGACCATCGCTAATTCTTCTAGTGTTTTTCCTAAACACATGAGCGCATCACACATCCTTCTTCACAAATGGGATCACCCATACACAGTGTTTTACAGTCTTTACTGGCAAACGCTATTTACCTCTCCAATATCCATTCCACCTGGCTCCTTGCTGATAGAACCCCAGTTTTCTTCGGGGTGGTCCTGCATTGTCATTCATCTAAGCCAACCGTGGCCCTCCTCTCCCTCAGCTTCCCAGCATCCCTTGCAGCTGGTGGCAACCGTGTAACCCAGTTCTGGTCAATGAGGGCTCAGAGGCTGGAGGCAGGAGTTGGATGCCAGGGAGCTGACACAGCCAGGGCAGCCCCTTCAAAGATGGAGCTGCAGCGGCTGGCCAGCAAGAGCAGAGTGGGGAGGCAGAGCGCCCAGGCCTCAGGGTGTTGCTGAGCTGCCTCCTCCAACTGTTTGTAAGAAAAATGAACCCAAATGTGTCCTCATCGCCATTCATTTGAGTTTCTTGTTCTTTGCCACCAAAGGCCTTCCTAACTGTGATCACTGCGAATTCCCACGTCAATAAATGTTTCATCCTGATGGCAGAGAAGGGTTCTGCGACCCGATTCACTATCATGTACCCCACATTTACCCCACAGTGTACCAAACAGTCTTCGATCTAGACGATGATAATGACGATGACTGTGGCATGGGAATCTAATGGCCTAGTTCAAAGCCCAGCTCTGGCAGTTAGCACCAGTGTGTCAGTTTCTTCATCTGTGAAATGGGTTTCATGGTCTGAGAGCCCTGCCCTGGGCTATTGGGAAGACGAAATAAGGAACTCCTTCATGTACTTTGAACAGGGCCTGGCACGCTGGGAGGAAGCTGGCACTAACCATTACCTTTATGCTTCAACTCATTATTTTCTTACCATAATACCCTGGGTGTTCTTAATTTTCAATTCCCCATGCCTGCTGATAGAACACTCTGCCCTCCCACTATCTCACTGAACTGTTTGTTCACACAGGACACTGAGGCTTAGAGAAGTTCATGACTGAGCCAAGAAGGGACAGAGCTCCAAGTCTCCCTGCCCCCACGCGAGGGAGAACTGACAGCAGGCAGGACCCACAGGGCCGCCCTCCCACAGGCCTAGGCACAAGTATGTGATCACAACTTGCTTTCAGTATTCAAGGGAGATGGATGGGCTGGGTGCGGTGGCTCACGCCTGTAATCCCAGCACTTTGAGAGGCTGAGGTGGGTGGGTCACCTGAGGTCAGGAGTTTGAGACCAGCCTGGCCAACATGGTAAAACCCTGCCTCTAATAAAAATACAAAATGAGCCAGGTGTGGTGGCGCATGCCTGGAATCCCAACTTGAATCTGGGAGGCAGAGCTAGATTCTGACTCAAGAAGAAAAAATAAAATTTCACAGATGGGATGTTTTACATTGTATAGACTGCCAGCACTGTGCGTGTTAAGGTGGCATTAAAAGAACTGTGTCCAGAACTTCCGGCTGCCTTGCGTGTCTATGCAAATGGCATTTCCCTAGGAAAGCAGCTCCAGCCCTTGTTTGCTTTTCCCCCCTTTCCCTACCCCTCGAAAAGGCAGTCTCCTGCTCTGTGCTCCCGTGGAGACCCCGGTACCTCCATGCCCCGCAAAGTGAGAACGACAGTGGAACCTCAGCTCACTGTGAGCTGAGCTGTGAGCTGCACGGAGCCTTGCCTTGAGCCACTGTCCCAACAGCCCCCTTACCCAGCAGGCATTCCCAGAATCCTCAGGCGCCAGATAGGAAGAAGGCCCCAGCCACCAGAGTGGGCTACGCTGTCCAGGGTCTACAGCAGAGAGCAGGCCGGGCCTACCTGAGGAGTCAGTCACCCACGCTCTGCCTTCAAGACCCTTTCAAGCTCCCCACCCCACCAACCTCCCCATCTGAGTAGACCCAGGACCACGTCTCACCTTAGATTAATACCCTAACCCAATCCTTCCTGCCCCAGCCTTGGTTTCCCCATCTATTGTGTTTTTGTTGGTGGTAGTGGTTTTTTTGGTTTGTTTGTTTGTTTGTTTTTTGAGACAGTCTCACTCTGTTGTCCAGGCTGGAGTGCAACGGTGCTATCTCAGCTCAGCTGCAACCTCCACCTCCCAGGTTCAAGTGATTCTCTGCCTCAGACTCCCAAGTACCTGGGACTACAGGTGCGCGCCACCACGCCCCGCTAATTTTTCTATTTTTAGTACAGACAGGGTTTCGACATGTTGGCCAGGCTGGTCTCAACTCCTGACCTCAAGTGATCCGCCCACCTCAGCCTCCCAAAGTACTGGGATTACAGCACTTTGGATTAACTCATTAAATACCCATTACCCTCCACCACATCAAAGAAGTGACCTAATCTGAGCCTTTAACCTCCGGCCTCTAGGCCCAGGCCCCAAGATTGGCTTGATATGAATGGCGAAGATCCCGTCACCAACCGGGCCAAGGCTGGCCTTGGGGCCCAGATCTGCATGGGAAAACTCAGTGTTGAGCCAGGGAGTGGAGGGTGGGGGGCCTGCCCAGGAGGGTCCTTACAGCTGTGGTCTCTCCTGGCCACCCCACCAGCCCAAGAGAGGCCCAGTCCTGGTCAGCTCTTACCTGGCACCTACGCTGAATGCCTTACTGGTCTCCAGCCTTCAGTGGAGCTCTCTCCAACCTAATCTCAAGGTGGCAGCCTCAACCCTGACCCTGTCACTGCTCTGTTCGGCTCCCTAGACCTGGCCTGGTCGGTGCAGCTCACGCCTATAATCCCAGCACTTTGAGAGGTGGAGGCAGGTGGATCACCTGAGCTTAGGAGTTTGAGACTAGCCTGCCTAACGTGGTGAAACGCCATCTCCACTAAAAATACAAAAATTAGCTGGGTGTGGTGGTGCTCGCCTGTAATCCCAGCTACTCGGGAGGCTGAGGCAGGAGAATCACTTGAATCGGAAGGTGAAAGTTGCAGTGAGCCGAGATCGCGACATTGCACTCCAGCCTGGGCAACAGAGCGAGACTTGTCTCAAAAAAAAAAACAAAAACTGGGGGGGTTGTGCCACATCCACTAACAGGCCCTCCCCCTGTGGCCCTGCCACCCCAATCTTGGTTCCCGCCCTAACCACACTCAAGATAAGTACGCTTTCCACGGATGGTGCCTGGTCCTGCCATGCCTCCAAGTCTTCAAATGTGCAGAGCTCACCAGCCAACCTCAGACTGGCCCATGCCTATGCCTATTGGCCCTTTTATAAAAATTAAATTTTATTATTATTTTTTTCACATATAGGGTCTCACTCTTTTGCCCAGGCTGGAGTGCGGTGGCCTGATCATGGCTCACCAAAGCCTCCAACTCCTGGGCTCAGGCAATCCTCCCACCTCAGCCTCCAGGGTAACTGGACAGGTATGTACCATGCACATGGCTAATTTTTATATAATTGTTGTAGAGATAGGGTCTTGCTTTGTTGCCCAGGCTTGTCTCGGAACTCCTGGCTTCAACTCCCACCTGGGCCTGCCAAAGTACGGAGATTATGAGTATGAGCCTGGCCGATTCAGGCATCACCTTATTGGACCCTCAGAGTCTGCGTGTCTCTGCTCCCCTCTGGCTCCAGCTGACCACACTAGCTGCTGCTCAGTTTCGTACCTGTGGCGGGCTGGAGTGTGGGCTCTGCAACTGGGCTGTTGGGTGTCCCTGGGCAAGTTAGCTGACCTCTGTTTCCTTAATTCTAAAATAAAGATGGCTCTGCCTGTAGTCCCAGCACTTTGGGAGGCCAAGGCGGGCAGATCATGAGGTTAGGAGTTCAAGACCAGTCTGGTCAACATTGTGAAACCCCGTCTCTACTAAAACTACAGAAATTAGCTGGGCATGGTGGCGGGCACCTGTAATCCCAGCTACTCGGGAGGCTGAGACAGGAGAACTGCTTGAACCCGGGAGGCGGAAGTTGCAGTGAGCTAAGATTGCGTCACTGCACTCCAGGCTGGGCAACAGGGCAAGACTCCATCTCAGGAAAAAAAAAAAAAAAAAAAATTAGAATGGAGATACTAGTAACACCTATTGCACAGGACTATTGTGGGGATGAAATGATCCGGCACAGAGTAAACCCCTAAGAGGGGAGCTGCTGCTCTTACTAGTTTCTGGTTCTCAGCCCAAGGCCTGGCATAGAGCAGACATACGTTTGTTGACTGAAGACATGGAGGCAATCTGTTCCCAGAGGCCCCCTGTGAGGTCACTGCAGCTGCAGATCCAGGAAACTGGACTGGTTTTTATTATCTTTTTTTTCCAGCAAACTTGCAAATGAGTAGTTGAAACCCTTCTTTGGTGAAGGAAGACACACCTAGCCGTGTGTCCCCACCCAGGCTACAGCCCACACTTTGCCTCCTACACATTCACAGTGGAAACACCAGGCGCCAGTCAGAAGCCCTGTTTTACCCTAAGAGGTTAGGATGCAAATCTCGTGTGCAGAAGAGCGCGCCACACCCATGGCCTTGAGGGTACCTGCAGGGCTCAGAGTGGGAGGGAGGGCAGGTTCTGGGCAGAGCAGCCTGCATTTGGTGAACAGCTCTGCACTCCACAGCTCATCTGGACACAGCTCATCTGGACACAGCTCTGCACTCCCGTGGCTCATCTGGAAGATGGGGAAACGCCATCTACCTCCCAAGCCCCTCCCAGGTTGCGCAGAAGCACGAGCAAGCAGAGATGTGTCCTGCACAGTCCTCAGCAGGTGTTCAAGGGCTGAGGCTGCAGGAGTGTCAGGGCAGGGGTGGGGGGCAGAGGTGGGTGGGGCTGGACCTGAGGGTGGGGTCGAACTCCCGGTAGGGACCCTCAGACTCTCATGATCTCACCCAGTCCTGTCAAAGCCAGGCAGGTAGGATCTGACACTTCCCGTTTCACAGGCAGGCAAACCAAGAGGGTCAGGGGCCACGCTGGGGTCACAGGGAGGGCCGGCTGAGTGGGCCCAGCTAGAAAACCCTGGTCTAGTCTTCCACCTGCAACCCTCCCAGTCACAGCCTGGCCCTGGACCATGAGGGTGGGGACGCAAAGCCCTTAGAGCACACACAACTCCAGTGCAGCCCAGCAGGAAACGCCCTGAGCCTGCAGCCAGGCTGGACCTCAGTTCCACCCCCTGCTCGGCCCCTGCTGTGTGAGGCAGAACAACCAGCTCACCTCTGAGCCTTGCAGAAACAGTGGGGCCTCCAGGGCTGCTGATAGGATGAAAAGATACGCTACTGCCCATTTCCCGCCACCTAGCAGGGGCTCCATAAAAGCTGGTTAACACAATCAATGGCCTTAGAAGGGAGGAGATCAGAGGCCACTCACAGCTCAGGACACCACAGTGGACTGCACATGTTGCTGCCTTTCTGGAGGGTAGTGTGACAATCAGCATCCACCAGTCACACACGCACATGACCCTTGATTTCTAGGGATGCATCCCACATACACCCCTGCGTGGACCTGGCAGCCCTGAAAAACTGAAGCCAGAGATCTGCAGACACCGCTGTGCTGTCATCACAGCCCTTCAGGAGGCTGAGGCGGGCAGGTCGCACGAGCCCAGTTCAAGACCAGCCTGGCCAATATGGCGAGACCCCCCCTCTAAAAATAAATTGACAATAAAAATTTTAGGCCGGGCATGGTGGCTCACGCCTGTAATCCCAGCACTTTGGGAGGCGGAGGTGGGCGGATCACGAGGTCAGGAGATCGAGACCATCCTGACTAACACAGTGAAACCCCGTCTCTACTAAAAATACAAAAAATAGCCGGCGTGGTGGCGGGCACCTGTAGTCCCAGTTACTCGGGAGGCTGAGGCAGGAGAATGCAGGAGAATAGCGTGAACCTGGGAGGCAGAGCTTGCAGTGAGCCGAGATAGTGCCACTGCATTCCAGCCTGGGCAACAGTGCAAGACACCGTCTCAAAAAAAAAAAAAAAAACAGACAATAAAAATTTTAAAAATATATGAAATGGGCCAGGCGCCGTGGCTCATGCCTATAATCCCAGCACTTTGGGAGGCCAAGGCGGGCAGATCACAAGGTCAGGAGTTCAAGACCAGCCTGACTAACATGGTGAAACCCCGTCTCTACCCCGTTTCAAAAAAAATTAGCCAGGTGTGGGGTGCGCGCCTGTAATCCAGCTACTCGGGCAGCTGAGGCAGGAACATCGCTTAAACCTGGGAGGAGGAGTTTGCAGTGAGCCAAGACCGCGCCATTACACTCCAACCTGGGCGACAACAGCAAAAAACTCCATCTCAAAAAAAAAATATATATATATACATGAAATGGAGCTGTTTGATGTTTTTCTTCAAGGTATATTTTTTCTTTTTTTTTTTTTTTTTTTTGAGACAGAGTCTTGCTTTGTCACTCAGCCTGGAGTACAGTGGCCAGGTCATGGCTCACAGCAGTCTCCACCTCCCAGGCTCAGGTGATCCTCCCACATCAGTCTCCCAAGTAGCTAGGACTGCAGGCGCATGCCACCACTCCCGGCTAATTTTTTGGGTTTTACATTGCCCAGGCTATATTTCAAGAAGCTCAAAGTACACAATGCCCTACATCATGACTCCCTCACCACCTGACTGGGGAAGCCCAGGCTCCAGAGCCCGCTGTTAGGAACCTGCACGTGTCCAAAACTGCTCAGTTTGGAAGGGTGGGTCAATTCGCTTCCCATAAGTGATGGAGAATTAGCTAGGAAAAAAGAGGGAAGGCAGGGAGATTTAGAGAAGGGAGGAGAGGGGAGGAGCACCAAAGGAGAGAGGGAAGAAAGAAAGGAATTTCCTTTTTTTTTTTATTTCTTCAAGAGGGAGCCTCGCTCGGTCGCCCAGGCTGGAGTGCAGTGGCGCGATCTCAGCTCACTGCAGCCTCGTCTCTGACAGTGAAGAGCAGACTATGGATGTGCAGGTGGGTATTCAAAGCGTGGTTTCCACTGATTGTGTGCCACGCTTGCACTACTCTACACTGAAGAATCCTCAACCGAATCAAATCAAAGTTGGGGGACATCTGTACAGTAAAGTTGTAAGAGGCCGGGCACAGTGGTTCACGCCTGTAATCCCAGCACTTTGGGAGGCCAAGGTGGGCAGATCACAAGGTCAGGACATTGACACCATCCTGGCTAACACGGTGAAACCCCGTCTCTACTAAAAAAATACAAAAAAATAGCCGGGCGTGGTAGCATGCATCCGTAGTCCCAGCTACTCGGGAGGCTGAGGCAGGAGAATCGTTTGAACCCGGGAGGCGGGGGCTGCAGTGAGCCGAGATCACCACTGCACTCCAGCCTGGGCGACAGAGTGAGACTCCATCTCAAAAAAAATAAAAAGTCGTAAGGGTGACAGTGTAAGGGAAGCACTCTCTCCTTTCCTGCCAGTAGAGTAAAGGGGATCGGGGCCCTTGACACAGTCATCCCTGAAACGTCAGCACAGCAGGGGTAGGGGGCTTGGGCTCTGGGGCCAGCCTGCACAGCTTCACTCATACATGGGCTACTCTTGGGGAAGCAGCTAGCTTCTCTGCGTCTCAGTTTCCTCCTCAGTAAAATCTACCTCCTGGGGTTGCTGTGAAGATTAAATGAGCTAAATCAGGTACAGTACTCATGAGTGAATGCTCAATAAATATGAGTTGTTATGTTTTGGAGGCTCGCAAAGAGCCCTTTAGCTCAAAGTATCCACTATCACAACCTTGTGACAGTGATAGGAAGGAGTGGCCCTGGGTCTCACTACGGCACCTTCTACAGAAAACAGGCGTAGCCGCTGGGCCCAGGGACAGAAACCAGACATTCCAGTCCATCTCCAAAAAGCAGCACACTTTCCCCACATAGCATGAAAAAAAAGACACCTCTACCGCGCTGCAGACATGCATTTAGTTCTAAGAAAAAAAAAATCAGTAGAATGTATCGTTTCCTCAAGTTTCAAGAAAAAAAAAAAAATGAAAGGTCACTTTTTTCTCTTTAAACACTGATGTGTAGCTAGTAACTTGGATAAAAAGGTGCCACCCTACACAATGTGCTCAGGGTGTTCTGATTCCAGGATGGGCTTGGCCGCCTGGGCTGGGCCTGGGAGACCTCCGTCCTTCACAGTGGAAACTGAAGCCGGGTGCCAGGGCCGCATCCGGCTTCAAGATCTAGAATCAGAGCCTTTGAAATTGAAAAGGGGCATCTGAAAGGGCACCCCCACCTGGGGCTTTCGGAGCTCAGGCTCCAGAACAAAGGGGTCACCTGGCTAGTGACAAGATGGGAGTCACCCTGAGCTGCAGCCCCCCCAAGATCCTCCTGTGGGAGGCCCAATATGGAGAATTATCATTTTGGGACAGGGTCTCTCTGTCACCTAGGCTGGAGTGCGGTGGCATGAACATGGCTCACTGCAGTCTCCACCTCCCTGGGCTCAGGTGATCCTTCCACCTCAACTGCCCAAGTACCTGGGATTACAGGCATGCGCCACCACACCCGGCTAATTTTGTATTTTTAGTAAAGACGGGGTTTCATCGTGTTGCTCAGGCTGGTCTCAAACTCCCAACCTCAGGTGATCCACCCACCTCAGCCTCCCAAAGTGCTGGGATTACAGGCGTGAGCCACTTCACCTAGCAGACCTAGCGTGTATCCATTACTTTGAACTTGACAATGAGTCTGTAATTACTTACATAATTAAACATACTATCCCTTACCCCAACCTCCACTGAGGGGGGCTATGTGATCCTGGTCACAGCACCTCTCTGATGCGCTCGCAGGGACAACCACAGGAGTGACACTGAGGCCTACATGAGACTTCAAACCCTGAAACCCTTGGCTGGGCGCGGTGGCTCACGCCTGTAATCCCAGCACTTTGGGAGGCCAAGGTGGGCGGATCACTTCAGGTCAGGAGTTCAAGACCAGCCTGGCTAACATGGTGAAATCCCATCTCTACTAAAAATACAAAAAATTAGCCGGGCGTGGTGGCAAGCGCCTGTAATCCTAGTTACTCTGGAGGCTGAGGTGGGAGAATCGCTGGAACCCGGGAGGCGAAGGTTGTAGTGAGCTGAGATGGCACCACTGTACTCCAGCCTGGGAAACAGAGTGAGACTCCACCTCAAAAACAAAAACAAAACAAAACCCTGAAACCCTTCGGAAACAAGGCATCACCCAGAGGCAGGACACAGGGGCTACTTTCACATCATGCTTCCCCCACCCAGTGGCCCCTCAGGGCCCCGCACAGGGATGCAGATGTGCCGAGTGACAAACAGGCCTGTTTCCGTTTTGCCTGGCATATTGTAGAGATGGTCCAGATGTTTGGTTTAATGTCAGTTTCTCTCTTATCAAGAAAGCAAACCCCACTCCCTCCCACGCACACCCCACCCCATCTGGTACAGCCCCAGACAGAGTCAGGGCTCTTGCGGAGCCTGGCTCTGACAAGGGGCACTTGGCTGCTGAACCCCTGGGCCTGGGCCACGTTGGCCATGGGGCTTTGGAAGAATTCCTTAGCCTCTCTGGGCCCCTAATTCTTCATTTCTAAGACTAGAGTTAGGGGAAGCCAGGTGTGATGGCTCACTCCAAAATGCATTTAAGGCCAGGCACGGTGGCTCACACCTGTAATCCCAGCACTTTGGGAAGCCAAGGCAGGTGGATCATCCGAGGTCAGGAGTTCGAGACCAGCCTGGCCAACATGGTGAAACCCCATCTCTACTAAAAATACAAAAATAGCTGGCTGTGGTGGCGGGCGCCTGTAATCCCAGCTACTTGGGAGGCTGAGGTGGAAGAATCACTTGAACCTGGGAGGCAGAGGTTGTAGTGAGCCGAGATTGTGCCATTACACTTCAGCCTGGGTGACAAGAACAAAACTGTCTCAAAAAAAAAAAAAAATGCATTTAATACATGTAACCTACCCAACCTCACAGCTCAGCCTTTTGGAGGCTCCCAGCACTTTAAGAGGACAAGCTGAGAGGATCACTTGAGCCCAGGAGGTTGAGGCTGCAGTGAGCTGTGATTGCGCCACGGCACTCCAGCCTGGGCGACAGAGTGAGACCCTGTATCAAAAAGTCAGGGGAGAGAGATTTTAATCTATGTCCTTTCCTGTTCGAACACCTATAAAAATAATCCTAACCGTAGAGGAAGTGTAACAGACTAATAATTCTCTTGACTGATTTTGAAATGACCCCAAAAAGGGGAAGCCTGTGCCTTTTTATCACCATGAAGGAAGCAGAGAATGCCAAGCCACCACCTGGGTCTACAGTTGTTAAGTTTCAAAAGTTCATATTTAAAACAAGTTCTGGGCTGGGGTGCGGTGGCTCCCTCCTCTAATCCCAGCACTTTGGGAGGCCAAGGCAGATGGATCAACTAAGGTCAGGAGTTCAAGACCCCCCTGGTCAACATGGTGAAACAATGTCTCTACTAAAAATACAAAAGTTAGCCAGGCGTGGTGGCTGGTGGCAGGCACCTGTAGTCCCAGCTACTCAGGAGACTAAGGCAGGAGAATCACTTAAACCTGAGAGGCAGAGCTTGCAGTGAGCCGGGATCGTGCCACTGCACTCCAACCTGGGAGACAGAGCAAGACTCACTCAAAAATAAAAATTAGGCCAGGCACGGTGGCTCACGCCTGTAATCCTAGCACTTTGGGAGGCTGAGGTCAGGAGTTCGCAACCATCTTGGCCAATATGGCGAAACCTCATCTCTACTAAAAATACAAAAATTAGTCAGGCGTGGTGGCGTGTGCCTGTAATCCCAGCTACTAGGGAGGCTGAGGAAGGAGAATCACTTGAACCCAGGAGGTGGAGGTTGCAGTGAGCCAAGATTGCGCCACTGCACTGCAGCCTGCACGACGGGAGCAAGGCACCATCTCAAAAACAATAAAATAAAGAAAACAAGTTCTGAAATGCTGAGGCTGAAGAATATGAAGACTGTTCACCCTGGGCCGGACCCTGAGGCTTGAGAGGCAGGTGCCGCCCCTGGGCTCCGCTTCACGGTGTTTGGGTCTCCCCTATGAACTTGCGCCCCAGCCCTTTTGCACCCCAACTCCTCCTTTACATCCCCCCTCTGCTACCATCATTCCCCAGGCAGGCACAGGGGACTCTCTCATTCCTTGGGGCTCAGGCGCAAGTCACTTCCTCCCCACCCTCCCCCGGACAGAATTAACTGCTCCTCATCTGTGTTGTCCCAGCACCTTGGGTAAACAGACCTGGATTGGGCACTCAGCCCATCAAGGTCTCATTAAATGTTTACCTGTGTGTCTGACCCAGCCGGCCGGGAACCTGCACGGCCCCAGCACAGAGCAAGGACCCAGTGAAAGCAGGTGAGAGGATGTGGACAGCCAGAGAAAGGCTTGAGAGTTCACTGCAAAATCCTAAGGATGAGGAAAGGGGTTAATCAAGCGCTCGGCTCATGACGGCAGGCTGTTCCTGGCTGGGAGACCCTGGACTGGACAGTATCACCTTCTGTTAAAGGACAGGAGGGAGAGCCCCATGGGCAGATGTAGCCCTGAGAAGGAGGTGAAACGCTGCATGCAGGGTATACATGCAGATCACAAGGTCAGAAGTTCGAGACCAACCTGGCCAACACTGTGAAACCCCATCTCTATTAAAAATACAAAAATTAGCCTGCCATGGTGGCACGTGCCTGTAATCCCAGCTACAGGAGGCTGAGGCAGGAGGATCACCTGAACCCGGGAGGCAGAGGTTGCAGTGAGCCGAGATCACGCCACTGCACTCCAACCTGGGCGACAGAGCAAGACGCCATCTTGGGGAGGTGGGGGGGGTCAAGAATACTTGATCTTAAATATCCAAAACGACAGGGACCCTCACTCAAATAAACAAGTGAGCTTTTCTCTGTTTGCTGCACGGCTTTTCAGTCTGGGTAACTAGGTGCCAAGTTCTCTCCCACCCCCAGAAAAACAGGTTTACTACGCAGGGCCTGGCGAGGCCCAGTGGTGTTTTGTATTGTCACATCCTAATATTGACACTAGGAAAATCAGCTGCCCTTTGTGCCCGCCCCTCTCCTGCCTGCCTCGGGGCCAACAAGGAACTTAGGGGCCGGCCACTGATTTGCTCACATTCTATGTTTCTACCAGGGACCAGCCCCAACCAACCAGTGGCAGGACAAAGGGAGGCTAGGAAGTGATCACATGTGTCCAGTTCAGACACACTGCTGGCTTCCTGGTGACCAGCAACAGTAAGACTGGTGCGGAGACTTCCTCCGTACTGCTCAAACTGTTCTGAGCACAGACGGCAGTCAAAATCTCATGGGATCCACCAAGTCTGCAGCAGGGGAAGCAAAAAGCCATCAATTGTCTACACATTTAATAGGTTCACTAAAAACAGGATGCTTTCCAGGGAGAGGCGAAAATACCACCAGCAGTGGTGTCAGCTTCAAGACTCACTGGCCAATCAAGCCCTTCCTCAATTACCTCCTTCCGTTTATTTGAGACGGGATCAGAAATTGGGAAAAAAAAAAAAAGTACACTGTTCTTAGTAGTCTCTGGTTTCTTTGCAGCTCTGTGGCACAAGATATCATTTTTTTTTTTTTTTTTTTTTTTTTCTGAGATGGAGTCTCATGTTAGCCCAGGCTGAGTGCAGTGAGTGGCACCATCTCTGCTCACTGCAATCTCCACTTCCTGGGTTCAAGCAATCCTCCCGCCTTGGCCTCCCAAAGTGCTGTGATTACAGGCAAGTCAAATGTGTAAGAAACTTGAGCCAGGCGAGGTGGCTCACGCATGTATTCCCAGCCATTGCACTCCAGCCTGGGCAACAAGAGCGAAACTCCGTCTCAAATAAAAAAAAAACTTACAATAACTAACATGTATGCAGCCCCTCTATCTAGCCATAGAGTACCTGAGCTGTAACACATATTGGGGATCTACCATTTGATGCTTTTTTTTTTCCTTTGACAGAGAGTCTCACTCTGTGGCCCAGGCTGGAGTGCAGTGGTGTGATCTCAGCTCAGTGCAACCTCCGCCTCCCGGGGTCAAGCAGTTCTCCTGCCTCAGCCTCCCAAGTAGCTGGGATTACAGGCACACTCCAACATGCCTGGCTAATTTTTGCATTTTTAAAAGAGACTGATTTTGCCATGTTGGCCAGGCTAGTTTCACAACTCCTGACCTCAGGTGATCCATCTCCCTCAGCCTCCCAAAGTGCTAGGATTACAGATGTGAGCCACCGTACCCAGCCTAATGCTCCTTTTTTTGAGACAGGGTCTCACTCTGTCTCTCTGGCTAGAGTGCAGTGGCGTGATCAGGGCTCACTGCAGCCTCAACCCCTCCAAGCTCAGGTACTCCTCTGAACTCAGCCTCCTGGGTAGCTAGGAACAGAGGCACATGCCACCATGCCCAGTTAATTTTTTGCTTTTTTTGGTAGAGACAGGGTTTCACCATGTTACCCAGTCTGGTCTCAATCTTCTGAACTCAAGCAATCCTCCTGCCTCAGCCTCCCAAAGTGCTAGGATTACAGGCGCGTGTCAAATGTGTGAGAATCTTAGTCTTAATATCCTTAAGACAAAATGATGATGATGATAATAATAATAATAATAAAAGGGCCGGGCATGGGGCCACATCTGTAATCCCAGCACTTTGGGAGGCTGAGGCGGGTGGATCGCCTGAGGTCAGGAGGAGTTCGAGACTACCTTGGCCAACATGGTGAAATCCCGTCTCTACTAAAAATACAAAAAAAATTAGCTGGGTGTCGTGGTGGGCGTCTGTAATCCCAGCTACTAGGGAGGCTAAGGCAGGAGAATGGCTTGAACCCAGGAAGTGGAGGTTGCAGTGAGCCGAGATCACGCCCCTGCACTCCAGCCTGGGCAACAAAAGCAAAGCTCTTGTTTCAAAAAAACAAAACAAAACAAAACAAAAAAACACCCAGACTGTGCCATTCCTGAGAACTTATTCCAAAGACATGCCCAAATTAAGTAGAAATCAGGGTAAGTCTTAACTACACGGAGGCTACTAACTTGAGTCGGGCTTTCTTCACCTGGGCAGAAACCTCAGAAATACATTTTGCAGAATGAACAGAAGGAACTGAGGTTCAGAGAGATGGAATAGCCCTTCGGAGGCCACAGGGCTGGAGAGTGGAAAGAGGTTTTGGCTTGGGTTCCATAAAGGGCCCTTGGCTTCCAGCTAGACAACCCTGGCATTTCTGTGCCTCCTGGGACTGAAATCTCCTGTTTCTCCACCTGGAAAACGAGGCCTCCTGCTCCCAAGGACAGGCAGATGTTAAGAACTTCCAGGCGCTAGTGCCCACCAGACTCTGCCCCTCCTAATGTGGGGACATGAGGCAGACACCAACCTCCCTGGGAAGCTCGGGCTCCCAGACCACAGTAAACACTGCGTTAAAACAGCAACAAAAATGTTACAGTAGTAAGAGCAACAACAACATCAACAACCACGTCCTACCCCACGAGTGGCTCATTCTGGCAAAACTGACAATGAAGGGGCTTGAAAGCGATCACATTTAGGAGGCCAGAGCCCAGACGACGACCAGCTCCGAACCCCACAAGCCTTGTCGTGACCGCGCCCCGCAGGCGGGGGGACCCCTCTCGGGTCACCCGCAGGGGCGCACCCCCAATTTACCTAACAAGGTCGCACGCCCCAGCCGGGCTCTAGTCCCCGCGACCAGTGCGGGGCGCACCTGTGCGGGGCGCATGGGCAGGTGTGGGCGGGCGGCTGCGCGCCGCTCCGGGTGCACGTTCCTGTTCCGGACTTTCTGGGCGTCCCGTTACGAAGCATTTCCTCGGCCCTTAGGTGCACAGCGCCTCCGGGAGCCGGTCCCAGCAGCACCGGGCACGACGCCATCTTCCCTCTTTTAAGGGCACCGGGGCTGTGCGGCAGCGGCCGTGGGCTGGCGGTGCCGCGCTGCGCTCTGGCCGGGTCCGCACGACCCCAGAGGTCGGAGTCCGGTGCCCGGAAGCCGCACTCGAGGACGGTGCTAGGGCGATGGAGCGTCCGGCCGTAGCAGCGAGACGCAGAGGAACCACCCCATTGCACAGGCGCGGAAACTGAGGCCCGCAGGGGCCGCGCCTGGCACGATCGGCCGTCGGGGACCTGGAGCCCCGGGCAGAAAGGGGATGTTTCGGAGCCGGAGTCCCGAGACGTCGCCCCACAAGGGACTCGCCAGCGACTTGCTGGGGCGGAAAAACCTGGGCACGGGTCCCCACACTTCCAGCCGCTCGGCACCCGGGCCGCGGCCTGGGCGCTAACCGCCGGGCTCGAGCTGGGTGGAGCGGCGGGCGGCAGCAGGGTCAGGGGCACTCACCTGGCGGCGGCGATGCTGGCAGCGTCTGTGAGCCACCGGAGAAGCTTGGTGTCTACTGCCCGGCTGCCGGCGCGGGACCTAATAGGTCCGGGCGCCCCGCCCCTCCCGCCCCGCCCGGGTCCCGCCCCGCCCCGCCCCGGGAGCGGCCTCTCGCACCCCGAGCGCGGAATCCCGGACTGGGGTCTGAATGGCATTGGCAACAGAACCGCTACAAGTGCAGCCTGTTGGCTTGTTTACAGCCTCTCTGCCCCCTGCGGTTCTGCAAGCTTGTTTTGTCCCGTGCGTCGCTGTTTCCCCTGCGCCCAGCACGGGCGTGCAGTCGAGATCGATCCATTGACAGAATCTGGGTGTATAATCCAAGCCCTTTACACGGATGGCCTCCCTTCGAGCTCAAAGTACTCCTCGGTGCTTTTTTTCACGATCATTTTACCCACCGAGGCTCCAAGAGGACGAAATGACTTGCTAAATGACAGCGTGAAGCCAGCGTTCAAAAACGTGCTCCTTTAGGCTGGCAGCTTCGGGACTTAGGTGTTTTTAAGCCTATTTCACGAATATGAAAACCGAGGTTCACACTTGGGTAGCGGCAGCATCCAGTGCTCCATACCCGAAGCCAGGGGGACTGCCCCTCCACTGCCGCCCGTCCGCAGCCTTCCAGCTGCAGCACCCACCCCCTGCCTTCCCCCTCCCGTCGGGGCTCCGGGTCCGCGAGAGGCAGGCCGGAACGGGAGGGATTGGGGGCAGGGGGCCCACGTGCAGACCTGGTGAGAAGGACCCCAAAGCCCCCGCGAGGGACAGAGAAATCAGGAAGGTTCCAGGCGGGGTGGGCTGGTGGCAGCCTGCCCCGCGGGGATGAGTAGTGCCTAACAGCGGCACTGGGGTATATTGGGGGTGGGAGAAGGCAGAGCGCTCCTGGAATAACAAAGTAACAATTGTCCTGCGCACAGCAAAGCTTGTTTACCTCTGTCTTGATCCCCTCAGAGATTAGGGGAGGGGCAGGGGTTCCCCTCCCCCAGCTCTGTCGTTTGCTACCTGTTGGGTACCCTCACTCTGTTCTTCCCACCTGTAGGGTAATGACTTCCCCCTCAGTGTTCTCATCTGTGAAATGGACAACAGCACCTACCAAGAGCTGGGCTGTTGGGAGGACCAGAGGAGGTAAAGCCTGATAAAGTCTTCAGAGCCCCTCCCTCCTTCTAGGCCTTGGACCTTCTTTGCTTTTGTAGTTTTTTGTTGTTGTTGTTGTTGTTGGTTGGTTGGTTTTTTGAGATGGAATATCACCCTATTGCCCAGGCTGGAGTGCAGTAGCACAATCTCAGCTCACTGCAAGCTCCGCCTCCCGGGTTCACGCCATTCTCCCGCCTCAGCCTCCCAAGTAGCTGGGACTACAGGCGCCCGCCACCGTGCCCGGCTAATTTTTTTTTTGTATTTTTAGTAGAGACGGGGTTTCACCATGTTAGCCAGGATAGTCTCGATCTCCTGACCTCGTGATCCGCCTGTCTCGGCCTCCCAAAGTGCTGGGATTACAGGCTTGAGCCACCGTGCCCGGCCTCTCTTCCTCCTATTGATCAGCATATTATCTTGGGATTTTGCAAAGTAAATAAGTACTGTATTTTCACCCACTCCACCCTTGAATCATCCAAAGTGTCCCCAAACGGTCCTTCTTTCTCCATCTGTTCTGCTAATGTTTACTGAACATCTCCTACATGCCTGGCACTGTGCCTCCAGTCTCAAGACCCCTCTGCAAGCATCTCACTCATATCAGGTCTTCTGGACCCATGAGACCCCGTGTCATTGCTTTACCACCCTGAATCTCTATTTCTTCATCTGCAAAATGCATTCAGAGGGAAGCCCCCATTATGAAGGGTTCCCCACTTCTGACTGTAGCCACAGTCAGGGCAAGCTGCTTTGTAGGGGTTGGAGTTTATGTAGTTGGGAGGCCCTAGAAGAAAAGACTGTTACAGGGCTGGGCGTGGTGGCTCACACCTGTAATCCCAGTACTTTGGGAGGCCGAGGCTGGTGGATCACCCGAGGTCAGGAGTTCCAGACCAGCATGGCCAACATGGCAAAACCCTTTCTCTACTAAAAATACAAAAATTAGCCGGGCATGGTGGCTCATGCCTGTAATCCCAGCTGCTAGGGGGTGTTAAGGCAGGAGGATTGCTTGAACCTGGGAGACGGAGGTTGCAGTGAGCTGAGATTGTGCTACTGCACTCCAGCCTGGGCAATAGGGTGATATTCCATCTCAAAAAACCAGGAGTTCGAGACCAGCCTGGGCAACATGGTGAAACCCTGTCTCTACTAAAAATACAAAAAATTAGCTGGGCGTGGTGACATGTGCCTGTAATCCCAACTAATCGGGAGGCTGAAACAGGAGAGTTGCTTGAACCCAGGAGGTGGAGGTTGCAGTGAACCAAGATCATGCTACTGCACTCAAGCCTGGGCGACAGAGCAAGACCCTATCTAAAAATAATAATAATAATTTCAAGATGAGGCTGGGTGTGGTGGCACCTGTATTCCGAGCACTTTGGGAGGCCAAGGTGGATGTGCTGGGATTACAGGTTTGAACCACTGCACTGAGCTCTGTTCCTGAGTTCTTGACCCACAGACACTGTGAGAGATAATAAATGTTTATTACTGGCCAAGTGCAATGGCTCCCAGCACTTTGGGAGGCCAAGGCAGGTGGATCACCTGAGGTCAGGAGTTCAAGACTAGTCTGGACAACATGGCAAACCCCCGTTTCTACTGAAAATGCAAAAATTAACTGGGCGTGGTGGCAGGCACCTGTAATCCCAGCTACTCAGGAGGCTGAGGCAGGAGAATCACTTGAACCTGGGAGGCGGAGGTTGCAGTGATCTGAGATGGCACCACTGCACTCCAGCCTGGGCAGCAGAGCAAGACTCTGTCTCCATGATAATAATAATAATAATAATAACAACATTTAAATCCCCATGTAACACTGCAATCCCTGGCTCCCCTGCATGTATCACCTGCCCACACACTCCACGGTGCTCCTGTTTATTTTGCTTACCTTCTGTCTCTCCCAGCTGGCATGTCAGCTCCACAAGTGCAGGGATCTTTGTCCGCTTTTTTCTTTTTGCTGTTACGTGCCCAGAGCCTAGGACAATGCCTGACATATAGTAGGGAGTTAAAGAAAGTAATAAAGTACAAATGGCTGGGAAAATGAATCAAATAATCTTCACCTTGAGGGGTAATTACAGAAATGTAATCGAAAACGTTGATGAACTGACCCTTGTCATCCAATGGGGAATGTGTCAAAGGCTCATGGTAGCTGAGGACAGACAGAGGGGAAGTGGCCTTGGGCCTCCCTCCCTGGGAGTGTACTGTGCTTCCCCACAAGGACACAGAACTACTGTTCATTGCTATATCACTGGCCCCTGGGACAGTGCCTGGCAGAGAGTAGATGTTCAATAAAAATTGGCAGAATAAACACATGAAAAAAACAAATCTTGGCCAGGCACAGTGGCTCACACCTGTAATCCCTGCACTTTGGGAAGCCAAGGTGGGAGGATCACTTGAGCCCAGTAGTTTGGGGCCAGCCTGGGTAATGGCAAGACCCCCATCTCGAATTAATTTAAAAATAATAATAATAATAATAATAATAAAAGAGTGGTTAATAGGTGGATATGATTCAGTGGTCTTTTCTTTCTTTTGAACATTATTTTTGCATAGTTATTTGGTTTTGGTTTTGGTTTTGGTTTTGTTTTTTTCTTTCTTTTTTTTTTTTGAGACAGGCACCTGCCACTATGCCTGGCTAATTTTTGTATATTTTTTAAAACAGAGTCTTGCTCTGTCGCCCAGGCTGGAGTGCAGTGGCGCCATCTCCGCTCACAGCAAGCTCTGCTTCACGGGTTCATGCCATTCTCCTGCCTCAGCCTCCCGAGTAGCTGGGACTACAGACATCCACCACTATGCCCGGCTAATTTTTTGTACTTTTAGTAGAGACAGGGTTTCACCATGTTAGCCAGGATGGTCTCAATCTCTTGACCTCATGATCCGCTCACCTGACCTCTGTCGCCCAGGCTGGAATCAGTGCTGCCATCTCGCTCACTGCAACCTCCACCTCCTGGGTTCAAGTGATTCCCATGCCTCAGCCTCCCGAGTAGCTTGGATTACAGGTGTGCGCCACCACGCCCAGCTAATTTTTTTGTGTTTTTAGTAGAGACGGGGTTTCACCATGTTGGTCAGGCTGGTCTCGAACTCCTGACTTCAAATGATCCGACCACCTCAGCCTCCCAAAGTGCTGCGATTATAGGCATGAGCTGCTGCACCTGGGGCCAGACTTAAAAGAAGCTGGACACAAGATAAAGCATGCTGTAATTCCATTTCTATGATGCTCATAATTAGGCACAACTAATCTATGGCGTTAGATGTGAGATTGGTGACGCTTTCTCCAGGGTGGGGATGGGTATTGGCTGGAAGGGGCATGATGGAAGCTTCTAGGGTAACACAGATGGTGGTTGCAGGGGTACATATGTATGCAAACATACATTGAACTGAATGCTTAGGATCTGAGCACTTTTGGGTGTATCAATTAAAACTCAATACTAAAAAAATAAAATCAAAGCAAACACAGTGGATCAAACTTGAAATAGTCAAGATCGAGGATTTTAATCGAGATCTGGATTCACAGCTGCCAGGGTGCTTGGTAGGCCAAGGCCATGGTGAGACCTGAGAGGCCAGCTTTGCTGGTGACAAGAATAATGTAACTGAAAACAGGACCAGTGCATTTCAGAGCAAATTATGGAGGCTTAACCCGCCAGGCCTCTCAGCTCAGTGCCACAGCCATGTAACAGACACGCGTTTGGGCCAGACACTCAAATGGCTAGTGTGACAAACATAATCTATTGTGGCCTGTCAGGGGGATGGAGAGCAGGCCTCCATTCTGTAAGACAATTGCAGGAATCCAGGGTCAGAAAAGAGGTGATCTCAGCTCCTGCAGCATCGCGGAGGCCTTGGGCAGCAGGCCGGGGACGTCCTGCAGTGATGGCCACTGCTGTCCCTGCCAGGAGCAGGCTCAAGGCCCCAGGTTATCACTCAAGCCGGGTCTGACGGGAGGGACTAGGCCCATGTGGTGTAAGCAGGAAGGACCTCCAGTCCTGCGGACTCTCCTTTCGCCCAGAAATAACAGCCCTCCTGGCAGCCGAGCTTATCAGAGTGATAGCAGATATTTTCAAAACAACAGCAGCCCTAGCAGCGCCTGGGATTCAACCTGCACCGTCAATGGGGATGGGGTGGCCGTGGAATTGGCAGTGGCTGCCACCCACACCTCTGCTCCCAGGGCACCCTGGGAAGGATCTCTTCTTCTCCTTTTTTTTTTTTTTTTTTTTTGAGACGGAGTTTCCCTCTTGTTGCCCGGGCTGCAGTGCAATGGTGCGATCTCGGCTCACCGTAACCTCTGCCTCCTGGGGTCAAGTCATTCTCCTGCCTCAGCCTCCGGAGTTGCTGGGATTACAGGTGCCCGCCACCACGCCTGACTAATTTTTTTTGTATTTTTAGTAGAGATGGGGTTTCACAATGTTGGCCAGGCTGGTCTCGAACTCCTGACCTCAGGTGATCCACCCGCCTCAGCCTCCCAAAGTGCTGGGATGAGAGGCCCGAGCCAGCACACCCGGCTGGGAAGAATCTCTTCTAGTCAACCGTCCTCTGCTCTATCAGCCCCAAGAGGGCAGGGCCCATGGACACGGGCCTGTGTGCATTTTTGCTCCTCTGTACCCCAAAAGCGGACCCTCAGTAGATACGTGTTGCACAAATGAGTGGATTTTTTCCATCCCTTTTCATCTCTACAACAACCTTAAGAGACAATTTCTGCTGTTGCCACTTTACAGGAGAGGAAACTGAGGCCAGACAGGCAAAATGATGAGGCGACAATAGTGAGACTCTCTCAAAAAGAAAAAAAAGTGCATAGTTGGGCTAGGCATGGTAGGTCACACCTGTAATCCCAGCACTTTGGGAGGCCAAAGCAGGTGGATCACTTGAGGTCAGGAGTTCGAGACCAGCCTGGCCAACATGGTGAAACCCTCTCTTCACTAAAAATACAAAAATTAGCCAAGCATGGTGGTGCACACTTGTAATCCCAGCCTCTCTGGAGGCTGAGGCACGAGAATCACTTGAACCCAAGAGGTGGACGTTGCAGTGAGCCAAGATTGCACCACTGTACTCCAGCCTGGGCAACAGAGTGAAACTCTGTCTCAAAAAAAAAAAAAAGACCAGCCTGGCCAACATGGCAAAACCCCATCTCCACTAAAAATACAAAAATTAGCCAGGCATGGTGTCAGGTGCCTGCATTCCCAGCTACTCAGGAGGCTGAGGCACAAGAATCACTTGAACCCCGAAGGTGGAGGCTGCAGTGAGTTGAGACTGCAACAGAGTGAGGCCCTGTTTCAAAAAAAAAAAAAAAAAAAAAGAGTGTTGACATGTGGTAGCAAAAGCTAGCCTGGCTCTTTGCCTTGGAAGGAAGGGAGCTACCAGCCAAGTGGCCTACACATGGTAAGGCAGGGAACTGCAGGGGCTAGAGAATTCCAGACAGGAGGCCCCAGTGGGAACCTGGAACCTGCAGGCAGGTGGAAGCCCCTGTCTCAGCTGCCTGTGAAGCATTTGCAGGGTTAGTGTTATTTCTGCTTCTCTCTAACCCGGTGAAGTGTGTATCATGAGCCCATTTCACAGATTTGGAAGCTGATTTCAGCCAGGGTCAGCCCTCCTGCACAATCCCAGTTTGAACTCAGGTGTGTCCAAGTCCCAATTTCTTTTTTTTTTCCTTTGAGGCGGAGTTTCGCTCTTGTTGCCCAGGCTGGAGTGAAGTGGCGTGATCTCGGCTCACTGCATCCTCCACCTCCCAGACACAAGCGATTCTCCTACCTCAGTCTCCTGAGTAGCTGGGACTACAGGAGCACGCCATGATGCTTAGCTAATTTTTGTATTTTTAGTAGAGACAGACACCATGTTGACCAGGCTGATCTCAAACTCCCAACCTCAGGTGATCCCCCCGCCTCAGCCTTGCAAAGTGCTGGGATTACAGGCGTGAGCCACTGAGCCCAGCCCTAAGTCCTAATTTCAAGGTCACCCATTCTCATATTCCCAAACCTTCCCCAGGAACCTCCCCTGAGTGTCCAGACTCTGGGGACACACACAGTGTCTAAAGTCCCGCCCTCAGGGCACTCACCATATAGGGGGTGGTTGGAATTGTGAAAAAAGTTTTCAGCAAATGGTGTCGCGACCTGAGTCCTCCCTTTATACCAAGGTCTTCTTTAGCAGGGTGGGATTGGGGGCCAAGGAAGACGTGAACCCATATGCAGCTCATCTGGGACCAGATGTGTGCTTTGGTCAGAGTGCTGGACCAGGCAGATATTCTCTTTTTTTTTTCTTTTTGAGACGGAGTCTCACTATGTGGCCAGGCTGGAGTGCAGTGGCACGATCTTGGCTCACTGAAACTTCCGCTTCCCAGGTTCAAGTGATTCTCCTGCCTCAGCCTCCTGAGTAGCTGGGATTACAGGTGCGCACCACCATTCCCAGTTAATTGTTGTATTTTTAGTACAGACGGGGTATCACCATGTTGGCCAGGATGGTCTCGATCTCCTGACCTCGTGATCCACCCGCCTCGGCCTCCCAAAGTGCTAGGATTACAGGCATGAGCCACCGTGCCGGGCTGGACCGGGCAGATATTCCATAGGGTCTGGGCCAGGGCTGTGTTGGCCCCAGACAAGCTCTGAGCCTGGGCCAGCCTCTACATGTCTGTGAGCCTCAGGTTCCTTCTGTGCTAAACAGGGAAAACCTAAAGGGGACTGCCGTGGGGTCAAATGGACATCATGATGTAAACCAGACCTTAGTTCTCATTTTCCTGCCTTTCCTGTTGGGGCTAGGAGCTTAACTGATTGACAGAAACTTTTTTTTTTTTTTTTTTAGAGACAGAGTCTCACTCTGTGGCTCAGGCTGGAGAGTGGTGGTGCCATCATCGCGCCTTACAGCCTCCAAATACTGGGCTTGAGCAATCCTCCCACCTCAGCCTCCAAAAATGTTGGGACTACATAAACCCAGCAGGAATTCTTCCGCCATCTCTCGCCAACACAACCCCGCCTTCCTGTTGCCTCAATGCCCTTCCCTGGCTCCCTCAGCTGTGAGTTCTGCCTCCGGCGCTGTGTGTAGCGTGCCTGATGGAGGGAGCAAGGAGGGCTCACTGAAGTCAAGACCCACATTCCCGGCAGTTTGCTGTCTTCAATTCCGCCTCCTCAACAGCATTGCAAGGCCGGGTGCGTGGCTCCTTCTTATTGGAGAAACCAAGGCCCAGGGACCTGGAGGGCTGAGCTTAGGTTCAGTGAAGAGGATCAGGGGTTCAGTTCTCTTATTTATTTATTTATTTATGAGACGGAGTTTTGCTCTCGTCTCCCAGGCTGGATGGAGTGCAATGGTGCGATCTCAGTTCACCACAACTTCTACAAGTCATTCTCCTGCCTCAGCCTCCTAAGTAGCTGGGACTACAGGCATGTGCCACCACACCCAGCTAATTTTGTGTTTTTAGTAGACATGAGGTTTCTCCATGTTGGTCAGGCTGGTCTCGACCTCCCAACCTCAGGTGATCTGCCTGCCTCGGCCTCCCAAAGTGCTGGGATTACAGGCGTGAGCCACCGCACCCGGCTCAGATCTCTTCTGAGGCGGTCTTGCTGCATCCCAGGAGGACCCAGGGCTGAGAGAAGTCTGGGGGTCCTAGCTGCCCACTCGTTACAGGGCACAGTTCTTCCCTCCATCCTTCACAGGCCTTACTGGTCACCTTTCAAGGCCATGCCCATGTAGGTCTCTGGGGTACAGAATAGAGCCTCTCCAGGCAGGTGAAAGCAGCAGACCGGTGACTGGTCAGCCCCGTTAGATGGGGTCTGTGGTGCCTGGGCTCCCTAACCTGCACCCCACATCCCAGGCTCCACTATCCACAACCCCTCACCCACACACCGCTGCCTTCCCCTTCCACCATCCAGCTGATACAGAAGAAACAGCACCAAACACAGAGGCCTCCAGACCTGGACTCAGATCCCCTCCGGAAGCCACTGGCTCCTCCTGGCTTGCAGGGGTCCAACCCCAGGCAATATGAAGGAAGACAGGGGTCCAACTCTGCGCAATATGGAGGAAGACGGAGAAAAGATTGGTTTCCACATCTCACTGGGCCCTGGGGAAGTGGGCAGGACCCAGCTCCTAGGGAGATCAGCCCCATCTTCTTCAGCTGGGGCTCTGCTGTCTGTGCTGGGTGCTGATTTGCAGGGGGTAGGGGAGGAGCTCTAGTCCCTCCCAGCTTCAAGCCCCTTGTCCCAACCCTCCCCACCAACCTTGGGTCCTGCTGTGGGTGGGGTGAACACACACATACACACACACACACATAGTCACTCACACGTGTTGGGAATGAAGTTTTTGGTGTCACAAAAAATAAATAAATAAAAAGTAACGCAGGAACAAATGATCTCTCAGCAAGGTGAGCTTTACTTTCTGCAGAAAGGGTGCTACTCAATAGCTGTCCAGCCACAAGAGCACACTGAACAAAGGAGACAGTTATTTATAACCTAACACGTCTACCCTGCTGCTCTGTCCAGTTTCCACTGGCTGGAATAGGACCTCACATTTTACACTTTACCCAACTGGCTATTAGTTTAAAATGTTTTAATTGGGTAAGGGAGACAGAACAAAGAAAGAAAAGGAAGTTGCCCAGGAATAGTTAAGGAAGCATCTCCAAATAAGGAATGGGATGTTCTATGGGCTGGAGCTTGTCTAGTTGTGTCCAGGCATGCTGGAGCAAGCTAGGACGGCTGATTTGGAATATATATATATATATATATATAGTGGATAGCAATCTTATAGTAAGAAATTGTGACTTTTTATAATCTTTGAATAAGAACTTTCCCAGTTCTCACACACACACACCACACACACTCCCACACTCACACACAAACACAACACACAAATAACACACTCATTCACACACACAACACACATACATTCACACACACTCTCACACTCACACACACTCTCACACTCACACACACACTCACACTCTGGGCATGCGGTCCTCTCTGGGCAGCCTCCCCTTCATCGATCACGAACAGGTTTCCTAGGAGCTGTCCTCTGTGCGGGCTGCACGCTGAGCAGGGTCACCTGTGTGGTCTCATCTGATCGTCACAGCTGCCCCCAGAAGCTCGTTCTATTATTAACTCCATTATAAAGAGCAGAGCGAGCAGAGGTTAAGCACTCGAAGTCCACCTGGCGGGAGGCTCTCCCGGGTACCAGTCGGTACTTTTGTTACTGTCCTTCCCTGACCGGACACCTCCTCAGCTTTATCTAAGTGGACACTTAGGTCCCCAGGACTGGGGAACTGGGGCACGTGGGGCTTGGCTGCCCAGCAGGAGGGCAAAGGGGTGGAATGGACCAGAAGGGAAGTGGGAGAGAAGGAGGGAATGGAAAGCCAGGCTCCCCAAGGGAAACAAACAGACCACCTGTGGGCGGTTCTTGGAGGAATAACAGGTGAGGAGCGGCCCTCGCCTCCCACCAGCTCTGGGGTTGAAGATTATTTTATTTTTATTTTTATTTTTTTTTTGGACGGAGTCTCCCTCTGCTGCCCAGGCTGAAGTGCAATGGTGCAATCTCGGCTCACTGCAACCTCCGCCTCCCAGGTTCAAGCGATTCTCATGCTTCAGCCTCCAGAGTAGCTGGGATTACAGGCACCCACCACCACGCCTGGCTAATTTTTCGTATTTTTGGTAGAGATGGGGTTTTGTCATGTTAGCCAGGCTGATCTCAAGCTCCTGGCCTCAAGTAATCCGCCTGTCTCAGCATCCCACAGTGCTGGGATTACAGGCATGAGCCAGCGCACTCTGCGCGCTTTCTTACTGTTCTCTGAGCCCCTAGGGACTCCACCCTTTGGCCCCAGACCAGGAGGCCTGCTCTCTGGGCCTCAGCTCCAGGGGCTAGAAAAGGGCCTGACAAAGCTGGAGTCTGAGGCCCAGCTGTCTAGCCCCTCCCTAATCCTTCTGGGTGCTCAGGCAAATGGGCGAGGAGGATAAGGAGAGATCCCGAGAGCACCTGGTTCTTTCACCTGGAGAGAAGGCAGCCTTCCCACCTCCATGCTGCAAGCGGGAGAGAAGCGGGGACAGAGACCCTGGGAAGTCAGGACCTGCGGTGGGAAGTTGGGGAGACAGGGGCAAGGCTGCTGGAGGCTGAGGGTGGGGCAGCATGGGGAGGAGCATGGCCAGGTCTATGCAGGTTGGGGCCAGCTGGCCAGCCAGCATGCTGCCGTAGCATGGGGCGCCCCCGAGGGCTCCTGTTGGCCTCAGAGAGAGAGCATCAGACTGGAGCGATGGCAAAGTCCTCGTGTGTGCTACTGGCTGGCACCGTGACAGTGGCGAGCCAGCCTCCTGGTGGCAGTGTGAATGGGGCTGATGCGTTGAGACACCCGCCCAGTGATGATGACTCAGGTAGGGATCGCTATAGTGATGGCTGCCTGGCCTTGGGCAAGTTACTCACCACCTTCAAGCTTCAGTTCCCATATTTACAAGGCAGGGAGGATGTCACACCCGTTAGAATAACTGCTATCAAACAATAGAAGATAACAGGTATTGTCCAGGATGTGGAGGAATTGGAACTCTGGCACTGTTGGTGGGAATGTGAAATGGGGCAGCCGCTGCAGAAAACCCTATGGAGGGTCCTCAGAAAGTTCAATATAGAATTGCTACATGATCCAGCAGTCTCACTCTGGGTATATACCCCAAATAACTGAAAGCAAGGAGCCTGGGCTGGTGGCTCATACCTATAATCCCAGCACTTTGGGAGGCCAAGGCAGGTGGATCACTTGAGCCCAGGAGCTGGAGACAGCCTAGGCAACATAGTGAGACCTCATCTCAATTATTATTATTATTTTTTTTTTTTTTTGAGATGGAGTCTCGCTCTGCCGCCCAGGCTGGAGTACAGTGGCCGGATCTCAGCTCACTGCAAGCTCCGCCTCCCGGGTTCACGCCATTCTCCTGCCTCAGCCTCCCGAGTAGTTGGGACTACAGGCGCCTGCCACCGCGCCCGGCTAGTTTTTTGTATTTTTTAGTAGAGACGGGGTTTCACCGTGTTAGCCAGGATGGTCTCAATCTCCTGACCTCGTGATCCGCCCGTCTCGGCCTCCCAAAGTGCTGGGATTACAGGCTTGAGCCACCGCGCCCGGCCTCTCATCTCAATTATTAAGGAAAAAAAAAAAAAAGAATTGAAAGCAGGGTCTCAGATATATACCTGTGTTCATAGTAGCATTAATCATAATAGCCAAAAGGTAGAAATTGATGAATGGATTTTATTTTATTTTTTGAGGTGGAGCCTCGCTCTATCCCTCAGGCTGGAGTGGTATGATCTCGGCTCACTCAACCTCCGCCTCCCGGGTTCAAGTGATTCTCCTGTCTCAGCCTCCTGAGTAGCTGGGATTACAGGCACCTGCCACCATGCCCGGTTAATTTTTATATTTTTAGTGGAAACGGGATTTCACCGTGTTAGCCAGGATGGTCTCCATCTCCTGACCTCATGATCCGCCTTCCTCAGCCTCCCAAAGTGCTGGGATTACAGGCGTGAGCCACCGTGCCAGGCCTCTTTTTTCGATTTAATAAAGTTTTATATTTGCAAATGTACAGTTGGTTGGACCTGTTCATGCATCGTCACCAGCAGCTGTAGCATCTCCACCCTTGGTATTTCTGGTGTAAATTATTTGAGCTCTGTGCTTTGAAACCAGTTTGTTAAGTCTTTTATTAAGGTGCCCTGGCCAGGGAGCCTCAAATCTTCAGTCTCTCAGAGACCATAGCGGGGCTTATAAGTTTATGTTTGGGAACTTCTTTACAGAGTTTGTCATAGGTAGGTTTGTCAAACACGACTCAGTTATTGAGCTTGTCCCGGACTTTGCCTTTGGACCACTTCTTCTTTTTGGCCCTGCCCCCAGATTTGTTCACTGCGTCTTTGTCTTTCTTAGTGACTTTCCGGTGTCTTCCTTCTTCTTGTCATCCTTGGATGGCATTGTGAAGCTCAGAGAGCAGCAGCAAACCCTTCCTTCCTTCCTTCCTTCCTTCCTTCCTTCCTTCCTTCCTTCCTTCCTTTCTTCCTTCCTTCCTTTCTTCCTTCTTTCCTTCCTTCCTTCCTCCTTCCCTCCCTGCCTCTCTCCTTTTCTTTCTTTCTTTCCTTCCTTCCTTTCTTTCTTTCTCTTTCTTTCTTTTCTTTCTTTTTTTCTTTCTTTCTTTCTTTCTTTCTTTCTTTCTTTCTTTCTTTCTTTCTCTTTCTTTCTTTCTTTCTCTCCTTCCTTCCCTCCCTCCCTCCCTCCCTCTTTCTCTCTCTCTCCCTTTCTCTCTCTCTTTCTTTCTTTCTTTCTTCCTCTTTCTTTCTTTCTTTCCTTCCTTCCTTCTTTCTTTCTGAGACGAGGTCTCCCTGTGTTGCCCAGGCTGGTCTCAAACTCCTGGGCTCAAGCAATCCTCCTGCCTCAGGATCCCAAAATGCTGGGATTACAGGCGTGAACCACTGTGTCCGGTCCAGATTCCACTTAAATGAAGTACTTAGGAAGTCTAATTCATTAAGACAGAAAAGTGAAAGGTAGTTACCAGGGGTTGGGGAAGGAAGGATGGGGAGTTGTGATCAATGGGTAAAGAGTTTTAGTTTTGTGGCCAGGCACGGTGGCTCATGCCTGTAATCCCAGCACTTTGGAAGGCCGAGGCGGGCGGATCACAAGATCAGGAGATCGAGACCATCCTGGCTAACGCGGTGAAACCCTGTCTCTACTAAAAATACAAAAAATTCGCCGGGCATGGCAGTGTGCGCCTGTAGTCCCAGCCACTCGGGAGGCTGAGGCAGGAGGATGGCGTGAACCTGGGAGGTGGAGCTTGCAGTGAGCCAAGATTGCGCCACTGCACTCCAGCCTGTGTGACACAGTGAGACTCTGTCTCAAAAAAAAAAGAGTTTTAGTTTTGTAAGATGATAAAGTCCTGGAGATTGGTTGCACAACAATGTGAATATACTTAAAATCACTGAACTGTACACTTAAAAATGGCTAAGATGGTAAGTTTTATGTTATATGTATTTTACCACTTTTTTTTTTTTTTTTGAGACCGAGTCTTACTCTGTCGCTAGGCTGGAGTGCAGTGGCGCGATCTTGGCTCACTACAACCTCTGTCTCCCAGGTTCAAGTGATTCTCCTGCCTCAGCTTCCGGAGTAGCTGGGACTACAGGCGTGTGCCACCACGCCTGGCTAATTTTTGTATTTTTAGTAGAGACAGGTTTTCACCACGTTGGCCAGAATGGTCTTGATCTCTTGACCTCATGATCCACCCACTTCGGCCTCCCAAAGTGCTGGGATTACAGATGTGAGCCACCGCACCTGGCCTTTACCACTATTTTTGTTTAGACCGAGTTTCACTCTTGTTGCCCAGTTGCCGAGGTTGGAGTGCAATGGCTTGATCTCGGCTCACCGCAACCTCTGCCTCCTGGCTTCAAGCGATTCTCCTGCCTCAGTCTCCCGAGTAGCTGGGATTATAGGCATGCACCACCATGCCTGGCTAATTTTGTGTTTTTATAGAGATGGGGTTTCTCCATGTTGGTCAGGCTGGTGGAAAACTCCTGACCTCAGGTGATCCACCTGCCTCGGCCTCCCAAGGTGCTGAGATTACAGGCATGAGCCACTACGTCCAGCCAATTTACCACTGTTTTCTTTTTTTTTTTTTTTTTTTGGAGACGGAATCTCGCTCTGTCGCCCAGGCTGGAGTGTGGTGGCTGGATCTCGGCTCACTGCAAGCTCTGCCTCCCGGGTTTACGCCACTCACCTGCTTCAGCCTACCAAGTAGCTCGGATTACAGGCGCCCACCACCTCGCCTGGCTAGTTTTTTGTATTTTTTTAGTAGAGACGGGGTTTCGCCGTGTTAGCCAGGATGGTCTCGAACTCCTGACCTTGTGATCCGCCTGTCTCGGCCTCCCAAAGTGCTGGGATTACAGGTGTGAGCCACCGCGCCCAGCCTTTACCGCTATTTTCTAAAAAATGGTGATAAACACCATTAACTCAGCAGAGCTCTCGTGGGGATTGATTGAGGGGAGCAGTGGCCAGCTTCTTAGGGTAGGGCCAGCCTCATGGGCCTGTGACCTGTACAGACCCATAGGACCCTGTGCTCAGACAAGCCCTGCAGTTCGTTTAATGCTGCTGTTGCCATCTTAAAATTCTTTTTTTTTTTTTTAAGACGGAGTCTCGCCCTGTTGCTCAGGCTAGAGTGCAATGGTGTGATCTCGGCTCACTGTAACCTCCGTCTCCCGGGTTCAAACAATTCTCCTGCCTCAGCCTCCCAAGTTGCTGGGATTACAGGTGTGCACCACCATGCCCAGTTCATTTTTGTATTTTTAGTAGAGACAGGGTTTCGCCATGTTGGTCAGGCTGGTCTCGAACTCCTGATCTTAGGTGATCCACCCGCCTCGGACTCCCAAAGTGCTGGGATTACAGGTGTGAGGCACCGTGCCCGGCCTTAAAATTATTATTATTTTTTTAACTTTTTTTCTCTTACAGACAGGGTCTTGTTCTGTTGGCCAGGCTGGAGTGTAGTGGCAGGATCATAGCTCACTGCAGCCTCAATCTTCTAGGCTCAAGTGATCCACCTCAGCCTCCTGAGTAGCTGAGTAGGACTGCAGGCGTACGCGCCTATACCTGGCTAATTAAAAAGATTTTTTTTTTCCAGAAATGGGGTCTTGCTATATTGGCCAGGCTGGTCTGGAACTCCTGACCTCAAGCGATCCTCCCGTGTTAGCCTCCCAAAGTACAATCCCTCCCAAAGGGATTGCAGGGATGAGGCAACATGCCGGAGGGCCACAATGTTTATTGAACACTTTACTATGCCAGGCCCTAAGCATTTCTTCCCTCGGGTGCTGGTGCTGTGCAAGCCTTCACTCACCTCCCGGGTTTAAGGTGAGAACACTGTAGCCAGAAGCCTTGGGACTTCTCAAGGCCTCACAACTAGACAGCCGCTGAAGGGTATGAGTTGGCAATTTGGACTCCAGATTAGTGTTGGTTCCACTAGATGGCGCCAAAAGTAAATGATGAGCTGAATGTGCTCCGGGCCTGGGAGGCGGTTGTGTGGGAGATTATAGGAGGTGATGTTAGCAAAGCTCCAGTCATCACTAAGAAAGCACGCCACCACCCCTCCTGAGAGGCAGCAGCATGAATGGTCAGGCGTCCTGGGTTCAAAGCCAGACTCTGTCACTTACAAGTTGCACAAGTTTGTGTAACTCTTTAAATTGATGAAATTAAAAATGAATAATTGTATAGAAAATTTGGGGTAACACACAGGTCTATAATGAATAATAAACTTCTTTTTTTTTTTTTTTTTTGAGACGGAGTCTTGCTCTGTCACCCAGGCTGGAGTGCAGTGGCACGATCTTGGCTCACTTCAACCTTTGCCTCCTGGGTTCAAGCGATTCTCTTGCCTCAGCCTTCCCAAATAGCTGGGACTACAGGTGCGCACCATCACACCCAGCTAATTTTTGTATTTTTAGTAGAGATGGGGATTCCCCATGTTGACCAGGCTGGTCTCAAACTCCTGACCTCAGGTGATCTGCCCACCTTGGCCTCCCAAAGTGCTAGGGTTACAGGTGTGAGCCATTACGCCCAGCTGAGAATAAGAAAATTCTTTTGGAGGAAGAAGAAGGACATTTCACTTAATTGGGGTTCAAAATTAGTATGTTCCCTATTCATAAATGGATTTCAAACGGCCATACGTAAAAACCATTCTTAGCTTTTAAGCTGCACAGAAACAGATGGTGGGCTGCAATCAGCCAGTAACCTGAGGACATTTTTGTTTGCTTTTTGAGATGAGGTCTCGCTCTGTCACCCAGACTGGAGTGCAGTGGTGCAGTCACAGCTCACTGCAGCCTCAACCTTCCAGGCTCAAGCAATTCTCCTACCTCAGTCTCCTGAGTAGCTGGTTTTCCTTAATGCTTTTCGTCTGAACCAGAACTGTTTGAACTCACTCTTTGAGGAGTCATTCTAATGGCTTCAGACTAAATACCAGAGAACCCAATTGGTCTCTAAGGAAACCCATTCAGCGGCGTGGGTTTCCTTCTTACATTCTAGGGTAATTCCAGAGTTTTGTTCTGAAAACTCTTTTTTTTTTTTTTTTTTTTGAGATGAAGTCTTGCTGTGCTGCCCAGGCTGCAGTGCAGTGGCGAGATCTCGGCTCACTGAAACCTCTGCCTCCTGGGCTAAAAACTCGCTTCTTTTCTTTTTTTTTTTTTTTTTGAGATAGAGTTTCACTCTTGTCGCCCAGACTGCAGGGCAATGGTGCAATCCTGCCTCCTGGGATCAAGTGGTTCTCCTGCCTCAGCCCCCCGAGCAGCTGGGATTATGGGTGAGCACCACTAGGCCTGGCTAATTTGTGTATTTTTAGTAGAGACGGGGTTTCACTATGTTTGCCAGGCTGATCTCGAACTCCTGACCTCAGGGGATCCTCCCGCCTTGGCCTCTCAAAGTTCGGGGATTACAGGCATGAGCCACTGCACCCGGCCTCGAAAGCTCACTTCTTTGGACGTTGTCTCTTTTGATTGGTAGAGAGTATTTGTTCTCATTTGTATTGGGATTTCCCCATTTATCTGTTCTCATCACACGGTCCAGAAATTGCTCACTGTTCTGTCTACTGGGAGTGCCTCTTCTAGCTTTCCAGCTATGTCACAGATTTATAGCAGATGGTCGCTTAGGCAGGAAACCAAATCTGGAAACGAATCTGTTCTGGATTAAGACTATTTCTGTAGTTTAACTATCTTGGCCAGGGGTGGTGGTTTGCTCCTGTAATCCTAGCACTTTGGGAGGCCAAGGCTGGTGGATCACTGAAGGTCAGGAGTTTGAGACCACCCTGGCCAACATGGTGAATCCCTGTCTCTACCAAAAATAAAAATAAAAAACTAGCCAGGCCTGGTGGCTAGCACCTGTAATCCCAGCTACTTGCGCCTGACCTTTGCCCATTTTTGTATTGCTTTTTTTCTCATTGATTTGTGCAAACTCTGTATGTTGTGCATATTAATGCTTTGTTATACACCATGCATGTATTTTCTTTTCTTTTTTTTTTCTTTTTTTGAAATGGAGTCTTGCTCTGTTGCCCAGGCTGGAGTGCAGTGGCGCAATCTCGGCTCACTGCAAGCTCCGCCTGCCGGGTTCACCACGCCATTCTCCCGCCTCAGCCTCCCGAGTAGCTGGGACTACAGGTGCCCGCCACCATGCCCAGCTAATTTTGTTTTTGTATTTTTAGTACAGAGGGGGTTTCACTGTATTAGCCAGGATGGTCTTGATCTCCTGACTTTGTGATCCGCCCACCTCGGCCTCCCAAAGAGCAGGGATTACAGGCATGAGCCACCGCGCCCGGCCCCATGTATTTTCAGTTTATTGTATATCTGGTTTCATAAGTTTTTTTTTCCAACTTATGTGGATGAGTCTTCCTAGGCATGACAGGAAACCAAGCCTATATATAGGAAAATGGTTAAGATTAAAACTAAAAACATATTAAGGAATTCGGACTTTATGGCAATGATTTTATCTTGATGGCAAGATTTTATCTTGAAGATTTTTTTAACTAGGTTTACACAATTAGATTAGCATTGTGAGTTAGGCCTTCGGTTTCCTCTTTTCTCTCAGAACTACTAGCTTCCAGTTAATTTTCACATTGGTCACAAATTTTCCTAGAACTGTATTCACTATTCTTTGGAATGGCCTGTATGCCGCATGGGGGCAGAAGGAAGTGGTAAAACCTGTTAAACACCCTTCTAGGTGCTATTCACATGGGATTTAAATGTTTTCAGCACCCCGAGAGATTACCATTATTTCCAATTCACAGTAAGGAAACTGTATTTAATTAATTAATTATTATTATTTTTTTTGAGACGGAGTCTCGCTCTGTCGCGCAGGCTGGAGTGCAGTGGCTGGATCTCAGCTCACTGCAAGCTCTGCCTCCCAGGTTCATGCCATTCTCCTGCCTCAGCCTCCCGAGTAGCTGGGACTACAGGTGCCCGCCACCTCGCCCGGCTAGTTTTTTGTATTTTTTAGTAGAGACAGGGTTTCACCATGTTAGCCAGGATGGTCTCGATCTCCTGACCTTGTGATCCACCCGTCTCAGCCTCCCAAAGTGCTGGGATTACAAGGAAACTGTATTTAATATGGTGGGTTTGGCTGGACAAGGTGGCTCACGCCTATAATCCCAGTACTTTAGGAGGCTGAGGTGGGTGCATCACCTGAGGTCGGGAGTTCGAGACCAGCCTGACCAACATGGAGAAACCCCATCTCTACTTGAAAAAAAAAAAAAAAGCTGGGCATGGTGGCAGGCGCTGTAATCCCAGCTACACGGGAGGCTGAGGCAGAAGAATCGCTTCAACCTGGCAGGCGGACGTTGTAGTGAGCTGAGATGGCACCATTGCACTCCAACCTGGGCATCAAGAGCAGAACTCCCTCTCAAAAAAAAAAAAAAAAAATACAGTGGGTTTGCTGACACTCAGACAGCTATAATGTATCAGAGCAGAGCAGGGATGTAAAGCCTGTTGTTTCTCTTCTTTCCCACTGCCTGTCAAGTTTCAAGTGCACTTTTTTTCCCCCGAGACGGAGTTTCGCTCTTATTGCCCAGGCTGGAGTGCAGTGGCATGATCTTGCCTCACTGCAACCTCCCAGTCCCTGGTTCAAGCGATTCTCCTGCCTCAACCTTCCAAGTAGCTGGTATTACAGGCATGCACTACCACACCCGGCTAATTGTGTATTTTTAGTAGAGACGGGGTTTCACCATGTTGGTCAGGCTGCTCTCCAACTCCTGACCTCAGGTCATCCACCCACGACAGCCTCCCAAAGTGCTGGGATTACAGGCTTAAGCCACCGCACCCTGCCCTCCAGTGCTCTTTTATAGCTCAGAGCTGTCTGGGATACATGCTTTTATTATGAATCAATTAAACAAGTATTTGAGCAACTACCATGTGCTATGTCAACTACATTCCTTTTATTTATTTATTTTTTTAAATAGTCTTCCCAACAACCCTTCAATGTAGGTGTTATCTCCAATTTACAGACAAGGAAACTGAGGTTCAGAGAAATGAAGTGATCTGCCTAAGCCACATAGCTAGTCGTTTTTTGGAGAGGGGATTCAGATTCAGGTCCAGTTTCAGTTTTAAGGTCCTCACTGGGCCAGGTTGCCTCTTCCTAATGGAAGGGGTTTACAATATGTTTTGAGGAACCCTTAGGAAACAAGGTGTTCTTCAGTGGGCCATGTGTTGATGACCCCATGCTGGGTCCAGCATATCATGTTATCCTTACGACCACCCTAGGAGGCGCCTGCTACCAACATCACCATTTCTTCAGATAAGGAAGCCGAGGTAGCGGGGGTAGGAGAGGCTAAACAGCGGATTAAGACTGAACCTAGGATTCGGACCTAATCATCATACCGCTCTACCTTCCTTTTTAGACTCAATCCCATGCTTCAGACCCTTCTCAATCTCCTTTCTGGGCCCCGAAGGTGTCGAAGTTGGATGGCCTGGCATTTCCTAGGATTTAAGCCCGGAGCATAGTGGGCGCCCGGGACAAGAAGCTCAGAGGAGCCCCAGGCAAGTCTGACTCCGGAAGTAGTCGCAGCGCCGGCGGTCGCGTCTTGGGTTGCCAGGGCTCCGCCCTGGAAGTAGAGTGCGGCGCGGGGCGGCGCGGGGCGGCGCGCCTGGCAGCTGGCTGCGTCCTCCTGCGAGCGCTAGAGAGGCGCTGGAGAGGGGCTGGAGAGGGGCTGGAGGCGGGGCGGGGACGCGGCTCGAGGCATCCCTGCAGGGCGCTCCTCCGAGTCCCTCGGCGCTCCGAGCCCACAGGTGAGGTCCTGTTGCCCAGGCCGCCGCCTCCCGGGCACCGAGGGTGTGGCTGCGCGCGGGCGGGCGAGTGCGCATGGGTGAGAGAGCGTGGGCGCCTATGTCTACGCGGCTGCGAAAATGCGGTTCAGCTACTGCTCGCCGGATCCGCGTCGTCCTGGAAGCCCGCGCTAACCACCATGCCTTTCTCCCTCCGCTGAGTTCCTATGACTTACCTCGTGCTGTCCGGTTGTTGTTATTGCATCATTATGTTTATTATTTGTTATCCCAGACTTTCATTGTTCCTACACGTTTCCCATACATTTGCAATCTGTGTTGTTTCTGTTGGCATCTTTTGCAGGGCGCAGTGTACCTGTGGAGAGAACTCAGGGCAGGAGACAAGAGCCTTGTGTCTTCCCGCTAGGTGACTGGAACAAGACATTTCCCCTCTCTGATTCCCCATCGGCTAAGAGGGCAGGGCGAGGTAGTCATCCTCTCCATAGAGTAGCTGGGGCATTATAGGGGATTAATTCTGGAAGTGAAAGTATCTTACCATTCGTTAGCCCTTTTGGCATTTGCAAAGCAAGTTCTTTGCTCAGGAAACATTTGATGAGCACATTATGGTGCCGGGTTGTGGCGGTACAAAAGATGGGCCCTACTCTGCCCTCAAATTACAGACACTGGTAAGCAGTCACTGTGGAACATGGTACTGTCACCCAGTGCGGGCGTGGAGATGGACAGTGACAATACCGCTGTGAATGAATGCACTGCTCAACGTGAAGTCATCATTGGCATTGTTATTACTTTATTTATTTATTTATTTATCTATTTATTTTATTTATTTTTAGACGGAGTCTCGCTTTGTTGCCCGGGCTGGAGTGCAGTGGCGCGATGTCGGCTCACTGCAACCTCCGCCTCTCGGGTTCAAGCGATTCTCCTGCCTCAGCCTCCCGTGTAGCTGCGATTACAGGCGCGCGCCACCATGCCCAGCTAATTTTTTAAATTTTAGTAGAGATGGGGTTTTGCCATGTTGGCCAGGCTGGTCTCGAGCTCCTGACCTCAGGTGATCTGCCCACCTAGGCCTCTCAAAGTGCTGGGATTACAAGCGTGAACCACCATGCCTGGCCATATTCTTGCGTGTTTTCTTTTTTTTTTTTTTTTGAGATGGAGTCTCACTCTGTTGCCCAGGCTGGAGTGCGGTGGCGCAATGCCAACTCACTGCAACCACCACCTCCCAGGTTCAAGTGATTCTCCTGCATCAGCCTCCCGAGTAGCTGGGATTATAGATGTGGGCCACCACGTGCAACTAATTTTGTATTTTTAGTAGAGACAGAGTTTCACCATGTTAGCCAGGCTGGTCTCGAACTCCTGACCTCAGGTGATCCACCTGCCTTGGCCTCCCAAAGAATCTGTATTTCTAACAAGCTCCAGGTGCTGCTGACCCATGGGCCATGCTTTGAGTAGCACTGGACTAAATGATTGCTTACAACCCAAGTGCCATGGAGAAAATAAAGTGACAATGTGGTAGAATGAGAAGGATTGAGATTGAGTGGTTGGGGAAAGCCACTCTGAGCAGTTGACTTTTGAGAAGGGGCCAGATCTGGAGGAAGAGCAAAGGCTTGAGACAAAATGCAGCTTGTAGGGTGTCAGGAGCTGAAAGAAGGTCAGGGGCTACAGAGGGTTGGTGAGAGACAGGGCCTAAGAGGTGATGGTCCATATCTGCAGGGCTGGCCTTGTAGGCCATGGAGGACCACTAGCTTCGTTTTTAGTGCAATAGGAAGCTACTGTGGGGTAGTGAGCAGGGTGACATGGTTAGTGTTGTGTGTGTCACACACTGGTCCACTGCTCGGTGAGAAATGGGTTGTAGTGGAGTGAGGAGAGTAGCAGGGGACAGAGTGGGGCCTGCTGCAGTTGCCCAGGAGAGAGGGGACACTATGGGAGTTGAGGATGGATTTGGAATCTTCTGGAGTGGAGCTGACCTGATTTGCTGCTGGATCAAATTAACCATCCCTTCCTTCCCAGGCCGCAGTTGAACTGTGATGTGTTGTTGAAGCCCTGTGCTGCAGGCAGGCCTTAACAGCTTGTTGAATGTGTCTCCTGTGCTCCCCGCCCCCGTCTGGGCTCTCAGTTTAATGTCTCTCTGTCACAGGCCTGGCACTGAGTGGCTGTCAGGGCTGTGTGGATGGATGAGAAGTTAAACCATCAATGGCCCTGACACCCAGGGTGTTCGTGGGAAACCTTCTCTTCGAGCTCATGACGATACTACCCCGTTGCCCCAGGAGCGAGACCCAGGCTGTCTTCTGAAAATAACCAGCAGCTGTCTGGTTTCAGGATGGCTTTCTGTGGTGGGCACACCTCAGGTGGTGACAGCCGCAACCCCAGTTCTGAGCTACATTCAACATAAAAGGTCAATATGTCACTCTCTGTTTTTCCTGGTTAGGTTTTTATGATACTCAGTTTAGAAAGTGGCATAACATTCAGATGCATCAATTCACGTGAACCAGGAGAGATACAACATGTTACTCAGTACCCTTAACCCTACTTCCGTTTTTCTGTGTTAGGAGGAAGCAGCAATAAAACAATCTGATATTAGGTATTTATTTACTTTTCTAAGGAAGAGGGCTTAATATTGCTTAGGGTTGAGAAGGAATCACCCATTTTTCTGCACTGTGGGGCATGGCCCGGCAGATCACTTGTCTACACACGATTTTGGAGCC
Source organism: Theropithecus gelada (assembly GCF_003255815.1). NCBI lineage: Eukaryota > Metazoa > Chordata > Mammalia > Primates > Cercopithecidae > Theropithecus > Theropithecus gelada. The sequence continues at coordinate 7,512,988 of NC_037678.1, forward strand.
CCACACCAGGCCTAGCTGGCTGCGTACCAGATATGAGAACAGACGCGAGTCAGCCCACTCCTGAGCCAGCCCACTCTGCTGCCCCGCAGGAGGCTGCTATCTGATGTGGGAGGCATATGTGAAACAGCAGTTGCCGTCTGGTGTGGGAGGGAAGCATGTAGGCTGTCCACAGGCTGCCCTCTCTCCTCTTCTTTTTATTCTTTGGCCCCCATTTTCCTCATCTGTAAAATGGGGAGAATTCCTGCTGTATGAGTCTGTTCTCATGCTACTAATAAAGACATACCCAAAACTGGGTAATTTATAAAAGGAAGAGGTTTAATTGACTCACAGTCACAATCATGGCGGAAGGTGAAGGAAGAGCAAAGTCACATCATACATGGTGGCAGGCAAGAGAGCTTGTGCAGGGGAACTCGAGTTTATGAAACCATCAAATCTCACGAGATTTATTCACTACCATGAGAACAGTACATGGGGAACCACTCCCATGATTCGTTTATCTCCACCTTGCCCTGCCCTTGACTCGTGGTAATTATTACAATTCAAGGTGAGATTGGGATACAGTCAAACCATATCATCTGCCTTTGGGCATCACATGAGATGATAATATGAATATACACAGTGGAGAAGAATACTCATAAACTACCCCACCCAGTGCCTGACACATGCTAGTGTTTAATAAGTGATTTGCCAGGGGCAGTAGCTCACACCTGTAATCCCAGCATTTTGGGAGGCCGAGGCAGGCAGATCATGAGGTCGGGAGATCGAGACCATCCTGGCTGACACAGTGAAACCCCATCTCTATTAAAAATATAAAAAAGTAGCTGGGCATGGTGGCATGCGCCTGTAGTCCCAACTACTCAGGAGGCTGAGGCAGGAGAATCACTTGAACCCAGGAGGCGGAGGTTGCAGTGAGCCGAGAACACGCCACTGCACACCAGCTTGGGCGACAGAGTGAGATGCTGACTCAAAAAAAAAAAAAAAGTGGTAGCTTTTGTTCTTTTTTTTTTTTTTTTTTTTTTTTTTTTTGAGACGGAGTCTCGCGCTGTGTCACCCAGGCTGGCTGGAGTGCAGTGGCGCGATCTCGGCTCACTGCAAGCTCCGCCTCCCAGGTTCAGGCCATTCTCCTGCCTCAGCCTCCGAGTAGCTGGGACTACAGGCGCCTGCCACCACGCCCGGCTAGTTTTTTGTATTTTTAGTAGAGACGGGGTTTCACCATGTTAGCCAGGATGGTCTCGATCTCCTGACCTCGTGATCCGCCCGCCTCGGCCTCCCAAAGTGCTGGGATTACAGGCTTGAGCCACCGCGCCCGGCCTAGCTTTTGTTCTTAGTGATGATATAAATATGTCATTCCTTACTCTGCAGGCATGATTGAGCTCCAGTGCCCAGCCAGGGTCCTGGCTGGAATTACTCCAACCTAACCACCTGATGATAAGAGATTGGAGGCTTATGGTTGAAACCTAGAAAAAGCAGGTGGGGAGCCTGCAAAGAAAGAAAGAAAAAGATGTCGGCTGGGCACGGTGGCTCTGAGCCGCCTGTAATCCCAACACTTTGGCAGACTGAGGCGGATGGATCACCTGAGGTTAGGAGTTCAGGACTAGCCTGGACAACATGGTGAAGCCCTGCCTCTACTAAAAATACAAAATTAGCTGGGCATTGTGGCAGGCGCCTGTAATCCCAGCTACTCAGAGGGCTGAGGCAGGAGAATCGCTTGAACCCTGGGAGGTGGAGGTTGCAGTGAGCCAAGATTGCGCCACTGCATTCTAGCCTGGGCAGCAGAGCTAGACTCCATCTCAAAAAAGAAAAAAAAAAAAGATGTTTTAGACAGGAGCTCTGTTTCTATCTTACTTGGCATCCCTTTTGACGAAAATAAAGATTTAGTTTATTTTAATGCCATGATATTGTTAGGTAAATGGCTAGTAGAAAGTATGACACAAAGTAGCAATTTGGTAAACATTAGTAGATAACTAATGTCAAGGAAATTAACCAAACTGCTTTGAGAATCTCAACTTGTTAAATCTCAGTTGGCTCAGTTGATCTGTCAAGACACTTGTAGCTGACACATATCCTTTTTTTGTTTTTTTTTTCTTGGTTAATTATATCAAGAGTTTTGCTCAGGGAAGGTGATCATATCCTCAACTCAGGAATAAATCCTAATTAGCCTAAGCCAGTTTGATATGCTCATTCCCTTGCCATTGGGTTTTTGTTGTTGTTGTTTTTGAGATAGAGTTTGCTCTTGTTTTCCAGGCTGGAGTGCAATGGTGCGATCTTGGCTCACTGCTGACTCCGCCTCCTGAGTTCAAGCAATTCTCCTACCTCAGCCTCCCGAGTAGCTGGCATTATAGGCATGTGCTACCATGCCCAGCTAATTTCGTATTTTTAGTAGAGACGGGGTTTCTGTTGGTCTGGCTGACCTCGAACTCCTGACCTCAGGTGATCCACCTGTCTTGGCCTCTCAAAGTGATGGGATTACAGGCATGAGCCACCATGCCCCACTCCCTGTCTGGCCATTATTTTTTTTTCTGAAAGATTTTCTCACATAAAAAGAAACGCTGAAAGAGAAACAGGCTTTTCTTCTCCTGGAAATGTAGCTGTCTTAACTGGGCTTGACTGAGGACAGAGCCAATTTTCTGAGGATGGCAAAATGTAAAATGGGAAGAACTCGAGCTATTGGTGGTGATATCAAGCCCAGAAATTACCAGCTCTAGAGCCTTGTTAGATATTATTAATGTAACGTAATCAATTATCTGTGTTATTTAAAAAAAAAAAAAATTGGCCGGGCGCGGTGGCTCAAGCCTGTAATCCCAGCACTTTGGGAGGCCGAGGCGGGTGGATCACAAGGTCAGGAGATCGAGACTATCCTGGCTAACATGGTGAAACCCCGTCTCTACTAAAAATACAAAAAACTAGCCGGGCGCAGTAGCGGGCGCCTGTAGTCCCAGCTACTTGGGAGGCTGAGGCGGGAGAATGGCGTGAACCCGGGGGGCGGAGCTTGCAGTGAGCCGAGATCGCGCCACTGCACTCCAGCCTGGGAGACACAGTGAGACTCCGTCTCAAAAAAAAAAAAAAAAAAAAAAANTAGTCCCAGCTACTTGGGAGGCTGAGGCGGGAGAATGGCGTGAACCCGGGGGGCGGAGCTTGCAGTGAGCCAAGATCGCGCCACTGCACTCCAGCCTGGGAGACACAGTGAGACTCCGTCTCAAAAAAAAAAAAAAAAAAAAAATGGAAGGGGCCTGGGTGCGGTGGCTCACACCTGTAATCCTAGCACTTTGGGAGACAGAGGGGGGATGGATCACTTGTGGTCAGGAGTTCGAGACCAGCCTGGCCAGCATGATGAAACCCTGCCTCTACTAAAAATATAAAAACTAGCCGTGTGTAGGGGCATGCACCTGTAATCCCAACCACTCGGGAGGCTGAGGCAAGAGAATTGCTTGAACCCAGGAGGTGGAGGTTGCAGTGAGCCAAGATGGCACCGTTGCACTCCAGCCTGGGTGACAGAGCGAGAGTCTTACTCAAAAAAAAAAAAAAAAAAAAAATGCCGGGTGTGGTGGCTCATGCCTATAATTCCAGCACTTTGGGAGGCTGAAGCGGGTGGATCATGAGGTCAGGAGTTCAAGACCAACCTGGCCAACATAGTGAAACCACATCTCTACTAAAAATACAAAAATTAGCCAGACATGGTGGCAGCTGCTTGTAGTACCAGCTACTTGGGAGGCTGAGGCAGAGAATGCTTGAACCTGGGAGGCGGAGGTTGCAGTGCGCTGAGATTGCGCCACTGCACTCCAGCCTAGGCAACAGAACGAGACTCTGTCTCAAATAAAAAGATTAAAAAATTAGAATAAAAATAAAAAATGGAAGGGGTGTGTGGGGAGCTTCAGGGCAACGCTCTTTCTGCTGCATGTACTTGTTTCAGACAAGTTAGGACTTCCCCGTAAGTTTGTGGGAGGCACAGCTTAACCCATAACACATCTCTATGGGAGCGACTGTCAAAAGCAAAGAGTCAGGTTCAAGGGACTCACCTGGAGGGTTTTCCCGCTCCCTCCCTATGCACTGAATATTTACCGTGGGCCTTGACTGTGCCTGGGCTTGTGCTAGAGATGTTCGAGTCAGGCAGGATGGACTGTGGGCTCTGATGCACGTGCCACACCATAGCCTGGAAATAATCTGTGCAGCTGGGCACAGTGGCTCACGCTTGTCATCCCAGCACTTTGAGAGGCCGAGGCAGATGTATCACCTGAGGTCGGGAGTTTGAGACCAGCCTGGCCAACATGGTGAAGCCCTGTCTCTACTAAAAATACAAAAATTAACCAGGCGTGGTGATGGGTGCCTGTAATCCCAGCTACTTGGAAGGCTGAGGCAGAAGAATCGCTTGAGCCCAGGAGGTGGAGGTTGCAGTGAACCAAGATCGCTCCAGCCTGGGCGACAGAGTGAGACTCTGTCTCAAAAAAAAAAAAAAAAAGAAAGAAAGAATTGCTTGAACCCAGGAGGCAGAGGTTATAGTGAGCCAAGATGTGCCACTGCACTCCAGCCTGGGCAACAGAGCAAGACTTTGTCTCAAAAAAAAAAAAATCACACAAGAGTGGGAACAGGTGACTCAGAGTCCCACCCTCATGTGTTTATGGAAGGAATGTACTTAAAGGGCTGAAATGCAAGGTAGGCAGTTCTGAGTGCCGACAAGGATGGTAGGAGAGGAGACAGAGGGTCTGGGGAGGGCAGTTTAGCTCCAGCTAAGGCCGAGAATGGCTCTCTGTGGAGGGAGTGACCTTTGAACTGTGCCTTGCATGACTGGTGGGAGTTGGAGAAGAGGCCGTGCAGAGGGGCTGTTCCAGGAGGGGCACAGGGTGCACACAGTCTTGCAGGTGGGAGGAAAGGGTCGGGCAGGTGCGGGAAGGGGCTGAGCTCAGCTGGGCGAGGGGTGCATGCCATGTAGGGTGGTGTGGCAGTTTGAGAAGGCCAGCTGGAGCCAGTAAGTAATACAGTTCAGAAATTCTTACTGTAACGGAAGACTCTTAGGAGCATCTTTTAGTGTGCATTTGTTAAACAAGATGCCAGCCACTGAATATTCTAGTTAGTTATGGTTTTGTCATAGTATTCTTAAAATGGTTAAAGAAGCCGTGCACGGTGGCTCACGCCTGTAAATCCAGCACTTTGGGAGGCTGAGGTGGGCAGATCGCTAGAGCCTGGGAGTTCGAGACCAGCCTGGCCAACATGGGGAAACCCGGTCTCTACAAAAAAATACAAAAATTAGCTTGGTGTGGTGGCACTCGCCTGTAGTCGCAGCTACTCAGGAGGCTCAGGCAGGAGAACTGCTTGAACCCGGGAGGCGGAGATTGCAGTAAGTCGAGATCGTACCACTGCGCTTCAGCCTGGGTGAGCAGAGTAAGAACCTGTCTCAAAAAAACAAAAACAAAAAATGGTGAAGGAGTGTCTTCTTAATGTGTGCGATGTACATTTCGTCTGTGTGTTAACTTTTAGGGAAGAAGGAGGGGCCAGCGTCAGTGACGTCAGCGACACCGAGGTGAGCGTGGGCGTCGCCAGTGGTGCTCCATCAGTGCCTATGGTAGGTACAGCCTGAGACGGCCCCTGAGGGACCGTTTGTCCGCACGGTGGGAGAGAGGGACACCTGATGGTCTGGCTAAAGCGCCTGCCTCACTTGCTTAGTGAAATGTGGATGAGGATGTTTGGCCCGTCTGTCTCGGTGGGTTTGGGGTCTCACACCTGGAAGCGTTGAGGCCTGGGGAAGCACTGTGTGAGAATTGCGCACAGCCTTCCTGGTCTCCAGTCACTACTCTTCTGTCACCTCCAGGTAGGTGTCAGTGGCTGGTGTGAGGTCACCCACTAAGATGCTTGCTTTAAGTACAACGTGTGAACCATGCAGCCTGGACGGCGGTGGTTTGGGGGTCCCCAGGCCGCAAGCAGGATTCATCAGGAAATCACGGATGTGGAGGCTGAAATCACATAGTGAAAACGAAAAGTCCCCTGAGCCATTGGCGTGGCCCCCGTGTGTGCGGGTGTGAGGGGTGTGGGATCGGCTCATGCTCTGGGGTGCGGCTCCTGTGGCCCCCGTGTCTGCGGGTGTGAGGGGTGTGGGATCGGCTCATGTTCTGGGATGTGGTTTCTGTGGCCCCCTTGTCTGCGGGTATGAGGGGTGTGGGATCGGCTCACGTGCTACGGTGCGGCTCTTGTGCTTTTACTGTCATCTTGGTGTGACTGCTGAGGTTCCACTGCTGAGGTTCCACATGCACCGTGACAGATCACCTAATGGCAGTCCTTTATACAGCACTTTGTAGCTTCCAGAGAGCCATTCTGTTTATTGCTCGTTGACCCTGTGAGCTGGATGTTGTCATCATCCTGTCAAAGGCCAGGTTCACAGAAGGAAGTGACGGGCTGTGTGGCGAGAGGTGGCACTTTATCACCCTGGCTTTGAATCAGGGCATCAGGACTCCCTTGAGTCTGGTTCCTTTTCTTTTCTTTTCTTTCCTTTTCTTTTCTTTTTTTTTTTTTTTTTTTGAGACGGAGTCTTGCTCTATGCCCCAGGCTGGAGTGCAGTGGCGCGATCTCGGCTCACTGCAAGCTCCGCCCCCCCGGGTTCACGCCATTCTCCTGCCTCAGCCTCCCGAGTAGCTGGGACTACAGGCGCCCGCCACCTCGCCCGGCTAATTTTCTTGTATTTTTGTAGAGACGGGGTTTCACCGTGTTAGCCAGGATGGTCTCGATCTCCTGACCTCGTGATCCGCCCGTCTCGGCCCCCCAAAGTGCTGGGATTACAGGCTTGAGCCACCGCGCCCAGTCCTTTCCTTTTCTTTTCTTCTTTTATTTTCTTTTCTTTTTCTGAGACGGAGTCTCACTCTGTCACCCAGGCTGGAGTGCAGTGGCGCGATCTCGGCTCACTACAAGCTCCGCCTTCTAGGTTCACACCATTCTCCTGCCTCAGCCTCCCAAGTAGCTGGGACTACAGGCACCGCCACCACGCCCGACTAATTTTTTTTATTTTTAGTAGAGATGGGGTTTCACCGTGTTAGCCAAGATGGTCTCGATCTCCTGACCTCATGATCCGCCCGCCTTGGCCTCCCAAAGTGCTGGGATTACAGGCGTGAGCCACCGCGCCCGGCCTCTTTTCTTTTCTTCTCTTTTCTTTTCTTTTGTTTTCTTTTGTTTTCTTTTCTCTTCTCTTTTTTTCTTTTTTTTTCTGACAGAGTCTTGCTCTGTCACTAAGGCTAGAGTGCAATGACATGACGTTGGCTCACTATAACCTCTGCCTCTCAGGTTCAAGCAATTCTCCTGCCTCAGCCTCCTGAGTAGTTGGGATTACAGGCGTGCGCCTCCGTGCCTGACTAATTTTTGTATTTTATTTTATTTTATTTTTTTTTGAGACAGAGTCTGGCTCTGTTGCCCAGGCTGGAGTGCAGTGGCCGGATCTCAGCTCACTGCAAGCTCCGCCTCCCGGGTTTACGCCATTCTCCTGCCTCAGCCTCCCGAGTAGCTGGGACTACAGGCGCCCACTACATCGCCCGGCTAGTTTTTGTATTTTTTTTGAGTAGAGACGGGGTTTCAACGTGTTAGCCAGGATGGTCTCGATCTCCTGACCTCGTGATCCGCCCGTCTCGGCCTCCCAAAGTGCTGGGATTACAGGCTTGAGCCACCGCGCCCGGCCTAATTTTTGTATTTTTATTAGAGATGGGGTTTCGCTATGTTGGCCAGGCTGGTCTTGAACTCCTGACCTCAGGTGATCCGCCCGCTCGGCCTCCCAAAGTGCTGGAATTACAGGCATGAGCCACTGCACCCGGCCAGAAGATTGTCTTAAGTACAACGTGTAAGTTGTACAGGCCAGATGCCTGTGGTGTGGGGGTCGCCAGGGTGGAGAGGCAGCCTCCTGTAGCCTTCCTGGTCGGAGCTGGGGTGGGAGCCTTGAATCTTGGGCTGCCTGAGCAGTTTGAAAACTAGACTTTTCAGAGCAAACTGAGGTCTAGAGTCCTCTTGTAACTGTTACAGCTCCGAGTCCCACCGTGGCGCTGACAGGCCTGGGACTGCAGCCAGTCTGTCTGTCTGATCTGAGCATCCCTCCCGTGCCAGGCATGGAGCTGGGCCCTGGGCACAGAGCAGTGAAGAAGAAAGCAAGCCAGCTCCCTGGCCCCCAGCAGGGACAGCAGGTGCTTCATACGGAGCTCCGGGGTGCCGAGGGGTCCAGCACCTGGTTTGGAGGGTCAGGGACGCTTAGTGGAGCAAGCGACATTCATTTATGCTGGCAGATGAGCGGGGGGCAGCTTAGCCAGGCAGAGAGTGAGGGCAGCGTGCTGCAGGCGGAGGGACCCAGTGTGTGTGAGGCCTGCGGCAGGAGAGAGAGTGGGCGGAGGAAGCCCAGGGTGGCAGAACAGAGCGTATAGGAGAAGGTGGTGTGAGGTGGACCTTGAGAAGCAGGTGAGGGCAAGGGGTCTGTGTGGTTAAGTACCATGGGGAGTCATGGAGGTTATTAAATGGGAGTGATGTGGTCAGATAAACACTTGTTTTAAAAAAATTTTTATTTTATTTATTTTATTTTAATTTTATTTATTTATTTATTTATTTAGAGATGGAGTCTCGCTCTATCACCCAGGCTGGAGTGCAGTGACGCAATCTCTGCCCGCTGCAACCTCCGCCTCCTGGGTTCAAGTGATTCTCCTACCTCAGCCTCCCAAGTAGCTGGGATTACAGGCGCGTGCCACCACGCCGGGCTAATTTTTTATATTTTTAGTAGAGACGGGGTTTCACCGTGTTAGCCAGGATGGTCTCGATCTCCTGACCTCGTGATCTGCCTGCCTCGGCCTCCCAAAGTGTTGGGATTATAGTCGTGAGCCACCGTGCCCAGCCTATTTTTATTTTTTGAGATGGAGTCTTGCTCTGTCGCCCAGACTGGAGTGCAGTAGCACGATCTTGGCTCACCTCTGCCTCCCGGGTTCAAGTGATTCTCCTGCCTCAACCTCCCGAGTAGTTGGGATTATAGGTGCGCACCACCACACCTGGCTAATTTTTGTATTTTTAGTAGAGACGGGGTTTCACCATGTTGGCCACGCTGGTCTTGAACTCCCGACCTCAGGCGATCCGCCCGCCTCAGCCTCCCAAAGTCCTGGGATTACAGGCGTGAGCCACCACGCCCAGTCCAGATAAACACTTATGGTCACTCCGCAGTTACAGAGGGTGACTTGAAGTAGGGAGACAGGCGGTGCCTGGAGGGACATGGGACAGGCATGCCGACCCCCACTTACCCATTGGAAGTTGGCCCGAGGCCCGAGGGTTCCCTTGTCAGGGCAGCCCTCCCCAGCTGCCTTGCCTCTGGCTCTCAGAGCCCCGTGTGCCCCTCATTTGTGGCTCCTGGCACAGTTGCAGTTGAATACTCCCGGGTGGCGACTTGCCGGCTGCCTGTTTCTCCCACCAGACCAGGGTTTCTCAGCCTTGGCATAGTTGACATTTGGGGCTGGATGACTGGTTGTGAGGGGTCATCTGCGCAGTCGGATGTTGAGCGGCATCCCTGGCCTGGACATGCTCGATGCCAGAGGCATCCCCCAGTCATGACAACCAGACTGTCTCTAGACACTGCCAGGTGTCCCCTGGGAGACGGAATCACCCTGGTTGAGAACCACTGTCAGGGTAAGATCGAGTTTGGAGTGGGGCATGCTGTTTAGAGGATTCCTTGGGTTTAAAGGAAAGTGAGTTGTTGAAGTTTTGTAGCTCTGATATCTTGATCTCTTCCAGGATTATGGCAGGAAAAGTAAAATGGGTCACTGATATCGAGAAGTCAGTGCTGATCAATAACTTTGAAAAGAGAGGATGGGTCCAAGTGACAGAAAACGAGGACTGGAATTTTTACTGGTAAGCACGCACAGCAGGGCTGGGTCGTTTCTCTGAGACTTACGTGTCGGTTTTACTAATTCCAGTGCCCTGCAGAGAGTGGCCTCAGAGCTGGTGTCTCCCGTCATTGTGCTGCCTCCCCGCACACGTTTTTCCTTAAGGCTCTTTGTGAGAGAATGTGTTGTGGTGTGTTCCCACGTCACTGTGTTCAGCCTGGGGTATGAAGTCTGGGGTGTTTCAGCTCAGCAACCCTGTGGGGAATTTGGGTGAGAAACAAGAGCCTCAGCCCTCCCCTTCCAGTGAGCATGCATTATAGTTGGGCCAGAGGACAGGACAGAATCTCGCTCTGTCACCCAGGCTGGAGTGCAATGGTGCCATCTCAGCTCACTACAGTCTCCGCCTCCTGGGTTCAAGTGATTCTCCTGCCTCAGGCTCCCAAGTACCTGGGATTACAGGCGCCACCACACCTGGCTAATTTTTTTGTATTTTTAGTAGAGACGGGGTTTCACCATGTTGGCCAGGCTGGTCTTGAACTGACTTTGTGATCCACCCTCCTCAGCATCCCAAAGTACTGGGATTACAGGCTTAAGCCACTGTGCCTGGCCGCATTTTTTTCTTTTATAGAGACAGGGTCTTGCTGTGTTGCCCAGGCTGGTCTTGAACTCCTGGCCTCAAAAGATCTTTCCATCTCGGCCTCCCAAAGTGCTGGGATTACAGGCATGAGCCACCGTGTCAAGCCATAAATAGGAAGCAGTTTGGAGTTACTCTTTTTTTCTTTTTTTGGTAATAAAGCTGGTGTGTGTGTGTTTGTTTGTTTATTTATTTCAGAGACAGAGTCTCCCCATGTTGCCCAGGCTGGTCTCAAACTTGTAGACTCAAGTGATCTTCCCACTTCAGCTTCCCCAAGTGGGCCTTGGCCTCCCACAGTGCTGGAATTACAGGTGTGAGCCACTGTGCCCGGCCCAGCTAATTGATATTTTGAGAGCTCTTGTTCTGGCCGTGCACGGTGGCTCACGCCTGTAATCCCAGCACTGTGGGAGGCCAAGGCCCGTGGATCACTTGAGGCCAGGAGTTCGAGACCAGCATGGCCAACATGACCAAACCTCGTCTCTACTGAAAATACAAAAAAACTAGCTGGGCGTGGTGGTGCCTGCCTATAGTCCCAGCTACTTGGGAGGCTGAGGCAGGAGAGTCGCTTGAACCTGGGAGGCAGAGGTAGCAGTAAGCGGAGATCGCACCATTGCACTCCAGCCTGGGTGACAGAGTGAGACTCTGTCTCAAAAAAAAAATTAAAAAATAAAAATAAAAAAGAAGAGCTTCTGTTCTAAGCACTAAGTGTACTATCAGGTTTACAGAAAAATTGGTTAGGGTAAAACACTGGAAACAACTAAATGTTAAACAGTGTGGGAGGGAGTAAGTACTTTGAGTGGATTATGGTGCAGCCGTGATGGGCCGGGCACAGTGGCTCTTGCCTGTAATCCCAGCACTTTGGGAGGCTGAGGCGGGTGCATCACCTGAGGTCAGGAGTTGGAGACTAGCCTAGCCAACTTGGTGAAACCCCATCACTACAAAAATGCAAAAATTTTTTGCATGTGCCTATAACCCTAGCTACCTAGGAGGCTGAGGCAAGCTTATGGCCTGAACCTGGGAGGCAGAGGTTGTGGTGAGCTGAAATCACGCCATTGCACTCTGGCCTGGGTGACAGAGTGAGACTGTATCTCAAAAAATAAAATAAAATAGGCCGGGCGCGGTGGCTCAAGCCTGTAATCCCAGCACTTTGGGAGGCCGAGACGGGCGGATCACGAGGTCAGGAGATCGAGACCATCCTGGCTAACACGGTGAAACCCCGTCTCTACTAAAAAAAAAAAAAAAATACAAAAAACTACCCAGGCGAGGTGGCGGGTGCCTGTAGTCCCAGCTACTCAGGAGGCTGAGGCGGGAGAATGGCATAAACCCGGGAGGCGGAGTTTGCAGTGAGCTGAGATCCGGCCACTGCACTCCAGCCCGGGCGACAGCGAGACTTCGTCTCAAAGAAAAAAATAAATAAATAATAAATAATAAATAAATAAATAAATAGACTGGGCGCAGTGGCTCACGCCTGTAATCTCAGCACTTTGGGATGCCCAGGTAGGTGGATCACCTGAGGTCAGGAGTTCGAGACCAGCCTGGCCAACCATGGCCAACATGGTAAAACCCTGTCTCTCCTAAAAATACAAAAATTAGTTGGGCTCGGTGGCAGGCGCCTGTAATCCCAGCTACTTGGGAGGCTGAGGCAGGAAGAATTGCTTGAACCTGGGAGGTGGAGGTTGCAGTGAGCCGAGATCACACCACTGCATTCCAGCCTGGGGGACGGGGCAAACTTTCGCCCAAAAAAAAAAAAAAAAAAAGAATTGCAATGGATTGGAACTTATCATATGTGTTTGAATCTGTAAGTTCATACAACTACAAACAGAAAAATACCCCAAAAGCCACATACCCAATTTGTGGCAGGTTAAAGATGGCCATAGGCCAGGGCATTGAACTCTTGGGCACAGTGGCTCATGCCTGTAATCCCAGCATTTTGGGAGGAGTTTGAGACCAGCCTGGGCAATATACTGAGACCCTGTCTCAAAAAAAAATGAGCTGGGTGGTGGGATGCCTGGGTGCAGTGGCTCATGCCTGTAATCCCAGCCTTTTGGGAGGTAGAGGCGGACAGGTCTCTTGAGCTCAGGAGTTTGACACCAGCCTGTGCAAATGGTGAAACCTCATCTCTACAAACAAATACGAACATTATCCAGGTGTAGTGGTTCGTGCCTGTAGCCCCAGCTACTTGTGAGGCTGAGGTGGGAGGCTTGCTTGAGCCCAGGAGGTCAAGACTCCAGTGAGCGTTGACTGTGCCACTGCACTCCAGCCTGGGCAACACAGCGAGACCCTGTCTCTAAAAGAGAGAAAGAGAGAGAGAAAATAAAGATGGCTACAAAGTTCTTGCCACTGCTTCACTCTAAAGTTGAGGTCTTTGGCCTTTCCTCTTGAAAGACTCTTTGACCACATTGACCAGTGGAATACAGTAAAAATCACACATGCCTGGGCCCAGGCCAGTTCCTCTATTGGAAACATGCAAGTGCCCTGAGCTGTCCTGTGAGAAGGTGCTATCCTCAAGCCCTTGTGCCACAGCAGTCACAGGTAGGTTTTTTACATGGCAGTGCAGCTGTGCCCACCTTCCAGCCTCCAGCTAGGCCAGTCAAGGTGCCAAACGTGAAGAAAACCTTCTGGGACCCCCAGCTTATCCCATCGACTGGCTCTAAACTTCTGAATGACCTCAGTCAAATTCTACTCCACAAAGAGGAGTAGAATTGCTCAGCTGAGGCCGGCGCAGTGGCTCAAGCCTGTAATCCCAGCACTTTGGGAGGCCAAGGCAGGCGGATCACGAGGTTAGGAGATCGAGACCATCCTGGCTAACACAGTGAAACCCCATCTCTACTAAATACACAAAAAATTAGCCAGGCGTGGTGGCGGGCGCCTGTAGTCCCAGCTACTCGGGAGGCTGAGGCAGGAGAGTGGCTGGCGTGAAGCCGGGAGGCGGAGCTTGCAGTTAGCTGAGATCGCGCCACCGCACTCCAGCCTGAACGACAGAGTGAGACTCTGTCTCAAAAAAAAAAAAAAAAAAAATTGCTCAACTGAACACTGCCCCAATTCTCAGCCTTCCAATGTGCTGGATTATAGGCCGGCATGGTGGCTCATGCCTGTAATCCTAGCACTGTGGGAAGCCAAGGCAGGCAGATCACCTGAGGTCGGGAGTTCGAGACCAGCCTGGCCAACATGGCAAAACCCCATCTCTACTAAAAATACAAAAATTAGCTGGGTGTGGTGGTGCATGCCTGTAGTCCCAGCTACTCAGGAGGCTGAGGCAGGAGAATGGCTCGAACCTACGAGGCAGAGGTTGCAGTGAGCCAAGATCATGCCATTGCACTCCAGCCTGGGCAACAGAGTAAGACTCCATCTCAAAAAACAAACAAAACAAAACCAAAATAAAACAAAAGTGTTGGATTACAGATGTGAACCACTGCGCCTGGCCAGCTCTTTACTTTGAAAAACTGATAAATAAAGGGAAGGAATCAAGCACTGATTCTGTGTTTTGTGTATGAACTCTTCTTGAGGCATCTAGATTGTTGATGAAGGGAAGCTTTTCCCTATAGAAGTATTCCTGCCGTTGCCAAGCACGGTGGCTCACGCCTGTAATTGCAGCACTTTGGGAGGCTGAGGCGGGAGGATCAGTTGAGTCCAGGAGTTTGAGACCAGCCTGGGCAACGTGACAAAACCCCGTCTCTACAAAAAAAAACTATAAAAATTTAGCTGGACACGGTGGCCCCTTCCTGTAGTACCAGCTACTTGGGAGGCTGAGGTAGGAGGATTGCTTGAGCCTGGGAGGCAGAGGTTGCAGCACGCCAAGATCAAGTCATGACACCCTGGCCTGGGCAACAGAGTGAGACCCTGTCTCAAAAATATATAAATACATACATACATACATACTTTTTTAGTTGTGATACTTATATAAATTAGGATATCACATAATAGAACATGGAGTCTTAAACCATTAGAGAATCTTACAGAAATGCTTTGGATGAACTCATATGATGTCTGGGAGTTGGTTCAGAACATGCCAGTGCTGAGTGAGGTGGAGGTTCAGACTAAACGGGACTGGCCACGTGCCATTAACTGGGGAATGGGGCAATGGGGGTCCCCCCAACGCTTTCTCTCTCCTTCTGAGTGTGGTGGAGGTTTTCCATAATAAAACGTCAAAAAAGATTCCCTTTATTCTAGCCATCCTGGAATCCACAGCAACCCTTTGGGGGCTCTGGGCACCTTCTCCAGGGTGGTGCTGTGGGGTGGGGGTAGGCTGGAGGCACAGGGACCACAGTGCAAGAGGCTGGGGCCACTTGCCATGTTTTGTGACTCTGGCTCTGGGCGGGGCCAGCTCTTCCTCCGTACCCCTTCCCTGCTTCTCAGCGGGTGTGGTGAGGACAGGCGTGTGGCAGGGAGACCATGGCATTCTCAGAGGCTTGGAAGGAATCCATTTCTCTTTCAACTCTGTTGTCCCAACCTTGCCCCTTCAGCAGACTCTCCAAGAATATCGAGTACTGACTCACGGCCCGTAACTAACCCCTGTGATTTTGTTTTGAAAGGGTCCTTGACCTTCCTGAATTTGGGTACAGATCCTGTTTAAATGAGTTTCCTGACTTCAGAGTCTGAAAAGGGTATATTTGTTGACAGTGTTATCATTAATCCGTGTTATCACTAATCAGTAAACATCTATTGAGCCCCTGCTCTGGGCCAGAGAGGGAAACAGCTCAGGGTACAGAATCAGCACAGCTCCTGGCCCTCACACAGCTTGGGTCCTGGCCTGTCCCCGGGCACCTGTTCTGTGCTGCTCTGGGCCAGAGAGGGAAACAGCTCAGGGTACAGAATCAGCACAGCTCCTGGCCCTCACACAGCTTGCATCCTGGCCTGTCCCTGGGCACCTGTTCTGTGCTGCTATGGGCCAGGCAGCCCCTGGCTCAGGTGGGAGTAGTGGGGAAGGGTGCTGAGGGTTCAGGGTGTTTGCGGGGATGGGAACAAGGACTCCTGCCACCCAGACGTCACTGCCCAGCATCTGTCCTGCTCATCTCTTTCAGGATGAGTGTGCAAACCATCCGAAATGTGTTCAGCGTCGAAACTGGATATCGGCTCTCAGATGACCAAATAGTCAACCATTTTCCAAACCACTATGAGCTGACCCGGAAGGACCTGATGGTGAAGAACATCAAAAGATACAGGAAGGAGCTGGAGAAAGAAGGGAGTCCCCTGGCAGAAAAAGATGAAAATGGAAAATACCTCTATCTGGGTTTGTGCCTTTTCCACTGGCTCATGTTTTCAGTAAACAGCTGAATCGTTTCTTTGGGGCGCGAGGCACTGAGGTGGTGACTGTTGGCTTTGATGCATGAGTATGTCCATGCGAGTTGTGGTGGCACCTGTTTCATTTCAAGTGTCTCCAGAATGAGGGAGCAGGAGGGGCCTGAGTTTGGGATCCTAGTTTCTGTGAGTGCCTTGGGAATTGCCTGGCATGGACTTTTTTTTCTTTTCTTTTCTTTGAGACGAAGTCTCACTCTGTCGCCCAGGCTGGAGTGCAGTGGCGTGATCTCAGCTCACTGCAACCTTCGCCTTCCGGGTTCAAGCAATTCTCCTGCCTCAGCCTCCCAAGTAGCTGTGACTCCAGGTGCCCGCCACCATGCCCGGCTAATTTCTTTTTGTATTTTTAGTAGAGACGGTATTTCACCATATTGGCCAGACTGGTCTCGAACTCCTGACCTTGTGATCCACCCGCCTCGGCCTCCCAAAATGCTGGGATTAGAGGCATGATCCACCATGCCCAGACGGCATGGACTTTGTGTAAGCCAAAGGATGCCCTCAGTACTCAGCCCGGGGAAACACTTCTTGAGCCACAGGCTGCCATGAGGGCTCATGACTATGTCTGACTATACCCAGGAAAGACAGTGTGCCCCTGTCCAGTCCGGGATAAAAGCTGGACTGAATAGTTTCAGATTCCTTCACAAACCTGGGCAGAATTCTCTAACTGACCTCCCTAGGTGTCAGTTTCCTCGTCTGCTAAATGGGAATCATTACAGGGTTTATTTACAGGAGCTCCCAGGTAGCCGTGGGGATTGAAAAATACAGGTGTGTCAGGTGCTTAGGTAGGCTCTGTAAATGTAACTTCTGAGTGTTGCCCAGGGATTGTGCAGCAGAGGCCCTTGTTCTGTTAGCTGCTGGGTTGTGGCGGGGGGCACTAAACCCATAGACCCTGGAAAGGCAGGGGCAAGATCTTTCTGTTCATGGCCACTGCTGGGCTGGCCGCTTACCAGCGCTGGGTGTCTTTGCTTTGCAGACTTTGTTCCTGTCACCTATATGCTGCCTGCTGACTACAACCTGTTTGTAGAGGAGTTCCGGAAGAGCCCGTCCAGCACCTGGATCATGAAGCCTTGTGGCAAGGCCCAGGGAAAGGGCATCTTCCTTATCAACAAGCTCTCACAGATCAAAAAGTGGTCCCGGGACAGCAAGACGTCTTCGTAAGTGTGGGCAGCCACCTGCTTTGTGTGCCAGGTCCCAGTTCACCGTTTTATGCTGTTCTGCAGTCTTTGTGGTTTTCTTTTTTTTTTTTTTTTTTTTGAGACAGAGTCTCGTTCTGTTGCCCAGGCTGGAGTGCAGTGGCCGGATCTCAGCTCACTGCAAGCTCTGCCTCCCGGGTTCAAGTGATTCTATTTATTTATTTATTTATTTATTTTTTGAGATGGAATCTCGCTCTGTCGCCTAGGCTGGAGTACAGTGGCGCAATCTCGACTCACTGCAAGCTCCGCCTCCTGGGTTCACGCCATTATCCTGCCTCAGCCTCCCGAGTAGCTGGGACTACAGGCGCCCACCACCATGCCTGGCTAATTTTTTGTGTTTTTAGTGGAGATGGGGTTTCACCGTGTTAGCCAGGATGGTCTCGATCTCCTGACCTCATGATCTGCCCGCCTCGGCCTCCCCAAGTGCTGGGATTACAGGCGTGAGCCACCACGCCCAGCCGGGTTAAAGTGATTGTAATGCCTTAGCCTCCTGAGTATCTGGAATTACAGGCACACACCACCATACCCGGCTAATTTTTTTTCTTTTTAGTAGAGACAGGGTTTCACCATGCTGACCGGGCTCATCTTGAACTCCTGACCTGAAGTGATGCACCTGCTTCGGGCTCCCAAAGTGCTAGTATTACAGACGTGAGCCACCGCTCCCGGCCGAAACTCTAATTTTTTAATTTTAACGAAGTCTAGCTTATCAGTTATTCCTTTCATGGGTTGTGTCTTCGGTATTCCATCTTTTACCATCTAATTTTTACTTTCTCTGCCATATTTAGGTTTGTGTCTCAATCTAATAAAGAAGCCTACGTGATTTCTCTCTATATCAACAACCCGTTACTAATTGGCGGGAGGAAGTTCGACCTGCGCTTGTACGTTCTGGTGTCCACGTACCGTCCGCTACGCTGTTACATGTAAGTGTCCCTAAGGTTTTGATTCCCTCTTGATTGTGTTTTCACCCAAAACGTCTTTCTTCTTAGCACCATTGTGAGGTTTGGTGAAACAATGCATGTGCGGTGCCTGGCACGGGGCAGGGATTGAGGGAAGTAAGAGCAGTCAGGCCTGATGCTGGCATGAGTCGTGTCAATCACACACACAAAAGTAGCTCTGTTTAGAGAATGAAGTGGTGTCTTTTCTTTGTGTTTCTCCTCAGAGTTTGAATTAATCTACATTCCCACCTAGGTATAAGCTTGGGTTTTGCCGGTTTTGCACAGTGAAATACACCCCGAGTACCAGTGAGCTGGACAACATGTTCGTTCATCTCACCAACGTCGCCATCCAGAAACACGGGGTGAGTGTGTCCTTTCATTTGTGCTTACAGAAAGGGACTGACTTTCAGGCCGGGCACAGTGGCTCACGCTTGTAATCCCAGTGCTTTGGGAGGCTGAGGCGGGTAGATCAATCACCTGAGGTCAAGAGTTGAAGACCAGTCTGGCCAACATGGTGAAACCTCATCTCTACTAAAAATATAAAAATTAGGCCGGGCGTGCCGGACGCAGTGGCTCACACCTGTAATCCCAGCACTTTGGGAGGCCGAGGTGGGCAGATCACCTGAGGTCAGGAGTTCGAGACCAGCCTGACCAACATGGAGAAACCTTATCTCTATTAAAAATACCGAATTAGCCAGGCATGGTGGCACACGCCTGTAATCCCAGCTACTCAGGAGGCTGAGGCAGAATTGTTTAAACCCAGGAGGCAGGGGTTGTGGTGAACCGAGATCGTGCCATTGCACTTCAGCCTAGGCAACAAGAATGAAACTCCATCTCAAAACAAACAAACAAACAAAAAAACAACAAATGAACTTCCATACCTTTTACCATATACAAAAATTAACTCAAAATGGAGTATAGATCTAAAGTAAAATTTAAAACTATAAACCTTTTAGAAGAAAACCTTTGTATCCTTGAATTGGGCAATGGTGTTTTAGATAAGACACCAACAGCATGATCTGTAAAAGAACAAAGTACTAGGTTGAACCTCATCAAAATTTAAAACCCACGATCTGGCCAGGCGTGGTGGCTCACGCCTGTAATCCCAGCACTTTGGGAGGCCAAGGCAGTGGATCATGGTCAGGAGATGGAGACCATCCTGGCTCACATGGTGAAACCCCGTCTCTACTAAAAATACAAAAAATTAGCTGGGCGTGGTGGCGGGCGCCTGTAGTCCCTGGCGTGAACCCGGGAGGCTGAGCTTGCAAGCTTGCAGTGAGCTGAGATTGCACCACCGCACTCCAGCCTCGGTGACAGAGTGAGACTCCATCTCAAAAAAAAAAAAAAGATTAGGCCGGGTGTGGTGGCTCATGCCTGTAATCCCAGCACTTGGGAGGCCAAGGCGGATGGATCACCTGAGGTCAGGAGTTCAAGACCAGCTTGACCAACACAATGAACCCTTGTCTTAACAAAAAAAAAAAAAAATACAGAAATTACCATGGTGGCTGGCGCCTGTAATTCCAGCTACTCGGGAGGCTGAGGCAGGAATCACTTTGAACCGGGAGGCAGAGGTTGCAGTGAGCCAAGATAGCACCATTGCACTCCAGCCTGGACAACTGAGCGAGACTCTGTCTCCAAAAAAAAAAAAAAAGACCAACTTTGTGGGTTTCTTTCTTCTATTTTTGCAAGAACAGGGTGGGTATAGGAGTGATACTTGAAGAGTAACCTGGTCTAAGGCCCGGCACTGATGGGACTGGGAGGCTCTAGGCATCAGGCGGGCTGGCATGGGGCGCATCAGCTGAATGCCCGGGGCTGCGGGGGGGCACCTGGAGAAAGAAGGCGGCAGGCTCAAGCCCTGCCTTTCTAGTTCTGTGGCCTCGGGCAAGTCAGTGTAACTCTCAGAGCCTCAGTTTCTCCATTTATAAAAGGAAGTCATAGTATTACCTGGCGGGACTGTGGGAGGATGTCATGAGGTGACTTCTGTTTAGACTGTCCCTGAGGTACCCTGCCTCGACTTACAGTTTTTCAAGTGTCCAGTGGTGTGAAAGCGACATGCATTCAGTAGGAACCGTACTTCAAGTACCCATGCAACCATTAGTTTTTCTTTGAGTACAGTAGTCAATAAATTACCTGAGGTATTTCACACACATTATAAAATAGGCTTTGTGTTAGATGATTTTGCCCAACGTCAGGCTATTGAAAGTGTTCTGTGCATGTTTTAGATAGGCAAGGCTATGATATTCAGTAGGTTAGGTGTATTAAATGCACTTTTTTCTTTTTTCTTTTTGAGGTGGAGTCTCACTCTGTTGCCCAGGCTGGAGTGCAGTGGCGTGATCTTGGCTCACTGCAACGTCTGCCTCCTGGGTTCAAATGATTCTCCTGCCTCAGCCTCCTCAGTAGCTGGGATTACAGGCATGCGCCACCACGCATGGCTAATTTTGTATTTTTAGCAGAGACGGGGTTTCCTCCATGTTGGTCAGGCTGGTCTCGAACTCCTGACCTCAGGTGATCTGCCTGCATCGGCCTTCCAAAGTGCTGGGATTAGAGGCGCCTGGCCAAGTGCAGTTTCAATTGATGATATTTTCAACTTGCTTTGGGCTTATCTGGACATAACCCCACCAAGGGGCCTCTGTATGCATTGAGCACCTATGTGAGTTGGTTCCCTTCTGAGTGCCCAGGACGCAGTGATAGGCAAAGCCTACCTTAGTACCTACTCTTATGGATCCCAGAACTTCCGGGGGAGATAGTCATCAACTAATCACCCTGATGAACATGAAATTACAAACTGAGCTGCTTGCTCTGAAAGTGAGGAACGCACATCTAGAAGAGCATGGAACAAAAGAAGCCCCTCGTCCAGTGGTTGGAGAAGGCTTCCCTGCAAAGTAGTGCTGGAGCCGAGATCTGAAGCATGAGTCGGGATGATCCAGAGGAGGCAGGGAAGGTTCCATAATGGTGGGTACAGCGTGTGCCGAGGCCGTTGCCAGAGGGAGCTTTACAGGGGCTGAAAGGATGCCAAGGTGGCGGGAGCCCCTGGCGTGAGGGCAGTGGATGGGGAGGGACTGGAGAGGCCAGCGAGGGCAGACACACAGGGCTTTGTGGGTCCGGTTCAGGTTTGGGGCTCTCATTTCACCCCAACACAAACCAAAAGTCTCGTTTCTTTATGAAAGACTCTTTCTTTGTTTTGAATCTTCTTTGAATGGAAGCCTTGAATGCTCTGATCTTTTTTCTAATTTGAGGAGAAAGAGAGTGAGTAGTGGTATGAAATATGCATTTCTGAAGAACCTGCTGAAGAGTTTGTTCAGACGAGGCTGGACTCGGTCCTCCGCCCATCACTTACCTCTGTGTGACGTGGGCAGCTCACCAGCCCTCCAGGCCCACAGCTGCCAACAGGAGCCAGGGGTTCACCTTGCTGGTGTTGGGATGACGATGGCCACCGTTTACCGGGGCCAAGTGGTTTCCACATGTGGCTGGCCTAACTCACTTCCCCTTCAGGTCTTCCTGAGAGCAAACCAAGCAAGCGTCAGTTTTACAAATTTTATTATTTATTTATTTATTTATTTATTTATTTTGAGACGGAGTCTCACTCTGTCGCCCAGGCTGGAGTGCAGTGGCCGGATCTTAGCTCACTGCAAGCTCCACCTCCCGGGTTTACGCCATTCTCCTGCCTCAGCCTCCCGAGTAGCTGGGACTACAGGCGCCCGCCACCTCGCCCGGCTAGTTTTTTTGTATTTTTTAGTAGAGATGGGGTTTCACCTTGTTAGCCAGGATGGTCTCGATCTCCTGACCTCATGACCCGCCTGTCTCGGCCTCCCAAAGTGCTGGGATTACAGGCTTGAGCCACCGCGCCCGGCCGTGACAAATTTTAGTTTTTATTTATGTCTTTATTATTATTAGTTTTTTTTTTTTTTTTTTTTTTTTT